>NW_026137973.1:29574-629574 GCF_019393585.1 Leptopilina boulardi
CCCTGTAATACTCCAGGCTTACGCATCATCTTACCTGAATAAAATTATTTTCAAAAAAATAAATAAATAGAAAAAATCTAAACAAAAATTAAAATTAAAAAAAATTTAATACAACATAATTAGAGAATGAAATATGAATTTAAAAATAAATTTAATAAGTACGAGATTACGCAAAATGACGGAACTAAAAGACCGACACTAGAAATTACGTACCATAATGTAGTCAAATAAGATTTTCATCCATATTCCTTGCACTTTTTATTTATAACTATAAACATTTAAAAAACAACAATTTAAAGACATCTGTTACCACACTTAAAGCCACTCTGAAGATAAAAAATTCTTAAAAAAATAAAAAATTATTTTAGGCAGACAATTTTATTGCATATTCTTGCACAAAATACACCTAAAAGTGTAGAAAAAAATTGACAGCCAAATACGAGTAGAGGAAGACACCTATTACCACCAAAAAGTCATCCGACCCAAAAATGCAAAATCACAAAAAAGTTCCCAAAAAAATTCATTTTTTCTTAGGCAGACGATTTTATTGCATTTTCTTGCACAAAATACACCTAAAAGTGTAGAAAAAAATTGACAGCCAAATACGAGTAGAGGAAGACACCTATTACCACCAAAAAGTCATCCGACCCAAAAATG
This sequence comes from Leptopilina boulardi, assembly GCF_019393585.1. NCBI lineage: Eukaryota > Metazoa > Arthropoda > Insecta > Hymenoptera > Figitidae > Leptopilina > Leptopilina boulardi. The sequence goes on from NW_026137973.1 coordinate 30,232, forward strand.
CAAAATCACAAAAAAGTTCCCAAAAAAATTCATTTTTTCTTAGGCAGACGATTTTATTGCATTTTCTTGCACAAAATACACCTAAAAGTGTAGAAAAAAATTGACAGCCAAATACGAGTAGAGGAAGACACCTATTACCACCAAAAAGTCATCCGACCCAAAAATGCAAAATCACAAAAAAGTTCCCAAAAAAATTCATTTTTTCTTAGGCAGACGATTTTATTGCATTTTCTTGCACAAAATACACCTAAAAGTGTAGAAAAAAATTGACAGCCAAATACGAGTAGAGGAAGACACCTATTACCACCAAAAAGTCATCCGACCCAAAAATGCAAAATCACAAAAAAGTTCCCAAAAAAATTCATTTTTTCTTAGGCAGACGATTTTATTGCATTTTCTTGCACAAAATACACCTAAAAGTGTAGAAAAAAATTGACAGCCAAATACGAGTAGAGGAAGACACCTATTACCACCAAAAAGTCATCCGACCCAAAAATGCAAAATCACAAAAAAGTTCCCAAAAAAATTCATTTTTTCTTAGGCAGACGATTTTATTGCATTTTCTTGCACAAAATACACCTAAAAGTGTAGAAAAAAATTGACAGCCAAATACGAGTAGAGGAAGACACCTATTACCACCAAAAAGTCATCCGACCCAAAAATGCAAAATCACAAAAAAGTTCCCAAAAAAATTCATTTTTTCTTAGGCAGACGATTTTATTGCATTTTCTTGCACAAAATACACCTAAAAGTGTAGAAAAAAATTGACAGCCAAATACGAGTAGAGGAAGACACCTATTACCACCAAAAAGTCATCCGACCCAAAAATGCAAAATCACAAAAAAGTTCCCAAAAAAATTCATTTTTTCTTAGGCAGACGATTTTATTGCATTTTCTTGCACAAAATACACCTAAAAGTGTAGAAAAAAATTGACAGCCAAATACGAGTAGAGGAAGACACCTATTACCACCAAAAAGTCATCCGACCCAAAAATGCAAAATCACAAAAAAGTTCCCAAAAAAATTCATTTTTTCTTAGGCAGACGATTTTATTGCATTTTCTTGCACAAAATACACCTAAAAGTGTAGAAAAAAATTGACAGCCAAATACGAGTAGAGGAAGACACCTATTACCACCAAAAAGTCATCCGACCCAAAAATGCAAAATCACAAAAAAGTTCCCAAAAAAATTCATTTTTTCTTAGGCAGACGATTTTATTGCATTTTCTTGCACAAAATACACCTAAAAGTGTAGAAAAAAATTGACAGCCAAATACGAGTAGAGGAAGACACCTATTACCACCAAAAAGTCATCCGACCCAAAAATGCAAAATCACAAAAAAGTTCCCAAAAAAATTCATTTTTTCTTAGGCAGACGATTTTATTGCATTTTCTTGCACAAAATACACCTAAAAGTGTAGAAAAAAATTGACAGCCAAATACGAGTAGAGGAAGACACCTATTACCACCAAAAAGTCATCCGACCCAAAAATGCAAAATCACAAAAAAGTTCCCAAAAAAATTCATTTTTTCTTAGGCAGACGATTTTATTGCATTTTCTTGCACAAAATACACCTAAAAGTGTAGAAAAAAATTGACAGCCAAATACGAGTAGAGGAAGACACCTATTACCACCAAAAAGTCATCCGACCCAAAAATGCAAAATCACAAAAAAGTTCCCAAAAAAATTCATTTTTTCTTAGGCAGACGATTTTATTGCATTTTCTTGCACAAAATACACCTAAAAGTGTAGAAAAAAATTGACAGCCAAATACGAGTAGAGGAAGACACCTATTACCACCAAAAAGTCATCCGACCCAAAAATGCAAAATCACAAAAAAGTTCCCAAAAAAATTCATTTTTTCTTAGGCAGACGATTTTATTGCATTTTCTTGCACAAAATACACCTAAAAGTGTAGAAAAAAATTGACAGCCAAATACGAGTAGAGGAAGACACCTATTACCACCAAAAAGTCATCCGACCCAAAAATGCAAAATCACAAAAAAGTTCCCAAAAAAATTCATTTTTTCTTAGGCAGACGATTTTATTGCATTTTCTTGCACAAAATACACCTAAAAGTGTAGAAAAAAATTGACAGCCAAATACGAGTAGAGGAAGACACCTATTACCACCAAAAAGTCATCCGACCCAAAAATGCAAAATCACAAAAAAGTTCCCAAAAAAATTCATTTTTTCTTAGGCAGACGATTTTATTGCATTTTCTTGCACAAAATACACCTAAAAGTGTAGAAAAAAATTGACAGCCAAATACGAGTAGAGGAAGACACCTATTACCACCAAAAAGTCATCCGACCCAAAAATGCAAAATCACAAAAAAGTTCCCAAAAAAATTCATTTTTTCTTAGGCAGACGATTTTATTGCATTTTCTTGCACAAAATACACCTAAAAGTGTAGAAAAAAATTGACAGCCAAATACGAGTAGAGGAAGACACCTATTACCACCAAAAAGTCATCCGACCCAAAAATGCAAAATCACAAAAAAGTTCCCAAAAAAATTCATTTTTTCTTAGGCAGACGATTTTATTGCATTTTCTTGCACAAAATACACCTAAAAGTGTAGAAAAAAATTGACAGCCAAATACGAGTAGAGGAAGACACCTATTACCACCAAAAAGTCATCCGACCCAAAAATGCAAAATCACAAAAAAGTTCCCAAAAAAATTCATTTTTTCTTAGGCAGACGATTTTATTGCATTTTCTTGCACAAAATACACCTAAAAGTGTAGAAAAAAATTGACAGCCAAATACGAGTAGAGGAAGACACCTATTACCACCAAAAAGTCATCCGACCCAAAAATGCAAAATCACAAAAAAGTTCCCAAAAAAATTCATTTTTTCTTAGGCAGACGATTTTATTGCATTTTCTTGCACAAAATACACCTAAAAGTGTAGAAAAAAATTGACAGCCAAATACGAGTAGAGGAAGACACCTATTACCACCAAAAAGTCATCCGACCCAAAAATGCAAAATCACAAAAAAGTTCCCAAAAAAATTCATTTTTTCTTAGGCAGACGATTTTATTGCATTTTCTTGCACAAAATACACCTAAAAGTGTAGAAAAAAATTGACAGCCAAATACGAGTAGAGGAAGACACCTATTACCACCAAAAAGTCATCCGACCCAAAAATGCAAAATCACAAAAAAGTTCCCAAAAAAATTCATTTTTTCTTAGGCAGACGATTTTATTGCATTTTCTTGCACAAAATACACCTAAAAGTGTAGAAAAAAATTGACAGCCAAATACGAGTAGAGGAAGACACCTATTACCACCAAAAAGTCATCCGACCCAAAAATGCAAAATCACAAAAAAGTTCCCAAAAAAATTCATTTTTTCTTAGGCAGACGATTTTATTGCATTTTCTTGCACAAAATACACCTAAAAGTGTAGAAAAAAATTGACAGCCAAATACGAGTAGAGGAAGACACCTATTACCACCAAAAAGTCATCCGACCCAAAAATGCAAAATCACAAAAAAGTTCCCAAAAAAATTCATTTTTTCTTAGGCAGACGATTTTATTGCATTTTCTTGCACAAAATACACCTAAAAGTGTAGAAAAAAATTGACAGCCAAATACGAGTAGAGGAAGACACCTATTACCACCAAAAAGTCATCCGACCCAAAAATGCAAAATCACAAAAAAGTTCCCAAAAAAATTCATTTTTTCTTAGGCAGACGATTTTATTGCATTTTCTTGCACAAAATACACCTAAAAGTGTAGAAAAAAATTGACAGCCAAATACGAGTAGAGGAAGACACCTATTACCACCAAAAAGTCATCCGACCCAAAAATGCAAAATCACAAAAAAGTTCCCAAAAAAATTCATTTTTTCTTAGGCAGACGATTTTATTGCATTTTCTTGCACAAAATACACCTAAAAGTGTAGAAAAAAATTGACAGCCAAATACGAGTAGAGGAAGACACCTATTACCACCAAAAAGTCATCCGACCCAAAAATGCAAAATCACAAAAAAGTTCCCAAAAAAATTCATTTTTTCTTAGGCAGACGATTTTATTGCATTTTCTTGCACAAAATACACCTAAAAGTGTAGAAAAAAATTGACAGCCAAATACGAGTAGAGGAAGACACCTATTACCACCAAAAAGTCATCCGACCCAAAAATGCAAAATCACAAAAAAGTTCCCAAAAAAATTCATTTTTTCTTAGGCAGACGATTTTATTGCATTTTCTTGCACAAAATACACCTAAAAGTGTAGAAAAAAATTGACAGCCAAATACGAGTAGAGGAAGACACCTATTACCACCAAAAAGTCATCCGACCCAAAAATGCAAAATCACAAAAAAGTTCCCAAAAAAATTCATTTTTTCTTAGGCAGACGATTTTATTGCATTTTCTTGCACAAAATACACCTAAAAGTGTAGAAAAAAATTGACAGCCAAATACGAGTAGAGGAAGACACCTATTACCACCAAAAAGTCATCCGACCCAAAAATGCAAAATCACAAAAAAGTTCCCAAAAAAATTCATTTTTTCTTAGGCAGACGATTTTATTGCATTTTCTTGCACAAAATACACCTAAAAGTGTAGAAAAAAATTGACAGCCAAATACGAGTAGAGGAAGACACCTATTACCACCAAAAAGTCATCCGACCCAAAAATGCAAAATCACAAAAAAGTTCCCAAAAAAATTCATTTTTTCTTAGGCAGACGATTTTATTGCATTTTCTTGCACAAAATACACCTAAAAGTGTAGAAAAAAATTGACAGCCAAATACGAGTAGAGGAAGACACCTATTACCACCAAAAAGTCATCCGACCCAAAAATGCAAAATCACAAAAAAGTTCCCAAAAAAATTCATTTTTTCTTAGGCAGACGATTTTATTGCATTTTCTTGCACAAAATACACCTAAAAGTGTAGAAAAAAATTGACAGCCAAATACGAGTAGAGGAAGACACCTATTACCACCAAAAAGTCATCCGACCCAAAAATGCAAAATCACAAAAAAGTTCCCAAAAAAATTCATTTTTTCTTAGGCAGACGATTTTATTGCATTTTCTTGCACAAAATACACCTAAAAGTGTAGAAAAAAATTGACAGCCAAATACGAGTAGAGGAAGACACCTATTACCACCAAAAAGTCATCCGACCCAAAAATGCAAAATCACAAAAAAGTTCCCAAAAAAATTCATTTTTTCTTAGGCAGACGATTTTATTGCATTTTCTTGCACAAAATACACCTAAAAGTGTAGAAAAAAATTGACAGCCAAATACGAGTAGAGGAAGACACCTATTACCACCAAAAAGTCATCCGACCCAAAAATGCAAAATCACAAAAAAGTTCCCAAAAAAATTCATTTTTTCTTAGGCAGACGATTTTATTGCATTTTCTTGCACAAAATACACCTAAAAGTGTAGAAAAAAATTGACAGCCAAATACGAGTAGAGGAAGACACCTATTACCACCAAAAAGTCATCCGACCCAAAAATGCAAAATCACAAAAAAGTTCCCAAAAAAATTCATTTTTTCTTAGGCAGACGATTTTATTGCATTTTCTTGCACAAAATACACCTAAAAGTGTAGAAAAAAATTGACAGCCAAATACGAGTAGAGGAAGACACCTATTACCACCAAAAAGTCATCCGACCCAAAAATGCAAAATCACAAAAAAGTTCCCAAAAAAATTCATTTTTTCTTAGGCAGACGATTTTATTGCATTTTCTTGCACAAAATACACCTAAAAGTGTAGAAAAAAATTGACAGCCAAATACGAGTAGAGGAAGACACCTATTACCACCAAAAAGTCATCCGACCCAAAAATGCAAAATCACAAAAAAGTTCCCAAAAAAATTCATTTTTTCTTAGGCAGACGATTTTATTGCATTTTCTTGCACAAAATACACCTAAAAGTGTAGAAAAAAATTGACAGCCAAATACGAGTAGAGGAAGACACCTATTACCACCAAAAAGTCATCCGACCCAAAAATGCAAAATCACAAAAAAGTTCCCAAAAAAATTCATTTTTTCTTAGGCAGACGATTTTATTGCATTTTCTTGCACAAAATACACCTAAAAGTGTAGAAAAAAATTGACAGCCAAATACGAGTAGAGGAAGACACCTATTACCACCAAAAAGTCATCCGACCCAAAAATGCAAAATCACAAAAAAGTTCCCAAAAAAATTCATTTTTTCTTAGGCAGACGATTTTATTGCATTTTCTTGCACAAAATACACCTAAAAGTGTAGAAAAAAATTGACAGCCAAATACGAGTAGAGGAAGACACCTATTACCACCAAAAAGTCATCCGACCCAAAAATGCAAAATCACAAAAAAGTTCCCAAAAAAATTCATTTTTTCTTAGGCAGACGATTTTATTGCATTTTCTTGCACAAAATACACCTAAAAGTGTAGAAAAAAATTGACAGCCAAATACGAGTAGAGGAAGACACCTATTACCACCAAAAAGTCATCCGACCCAAAAATGCAAAATCACAAAAAAGTTCCCAAAAAAATTCATTTTTTCTTAGGCAGACGATTTTATTGCATTTTCTTGCACAAAATACACCTAAAAGTGTAGAAAAAAATTGACAGCCAAATACGAGTAGAGGAAGACACCTATTACCACCAAAAAGTCATCCGACCCAAAAATGCAAAATCACAAAAAAGTTCCCAAAAAAATTCATTTTTTCTTAGGCAGACGATTTTATTGCATTTTCTTGCACAAAATACACCTAAAAGTGTAGAAAAAAATTGACAGCCAAATACGAGTAGAGGAAGACACCTATTACCACCAAAAAGTCATCCGACCCAAAAATGCAAAATCACAAAAAAGTTCCCAAAAAAATTCATTTTTTCTTAGGCAGACGATTTTATTGCATTTTCTTGCACAAAATACACCTAAAAGTGTAGAAAAAAATTGACAGCCAAATACGAGTAGAGGAAGACACCTATTACCACCAAAAAGTCATCCGACCCAAAAATGCAAAATCACAAAAAAGTTCCCAAAAAAATTCATTTTTTCTTAGGCAGACGATTTTATTGCATTTTCTTGCACAAAATACACCTAAAAGTGTAGAAAAAAATTGACAGCCAAATACGAGTAGAGGAAGACACCTATTACCACCAAAAAGTCATCCGACCCAAAAATGCAAAATCACAAAAAAGTTCCCAAAAAAATTCATTTTTTCTTAGGCAGACGATTTTATTGCATTTTCTTGCACAAAATACACCTAAAAGTGTAGAAAAAAATTGACAGCCAAATACGAGTAGAGGAAGACACCTATTACCACCAAAAAGTCATCCGACCCAAAAATGCAAAATCACAAAAAAGTTCCCAAAAAAATTCATTTTTTCTTAGGCAGACGATTTTATTGCATTTTCTTGCACAAAATACACCTAAAAGTGTAGAAAAAAATTGACAGCCAAATACGAGTAGAGGAAGACACCTATTACCACCAAAAAGTCATCCGACCCAAAAATGCAAAATCACAAAAAAGTTCCCAAAAAAATTCATTTTTTCTTAGGCAGACGATTTTATTGCATTTTCTTGCACAAAATACACCTAAAAGTGTAGAAAAAAATTGACAGCCAAATACGAGTAGAGGAAGACACCTATTACCACCAAAAAGTCATCCGACCCAAAAATGCAAAATCACAAAAAAGTTCCCAAAAAAATTCATTTTTTCTTAGGCAGACGATTTTATTGCATTTTCTTGCACAAAATACACCTAAAAGTGTAGAAAAAAATTGACAGCCAAATACGAGTAGAGGAAGACACCTATTACCACCAAAAAGTCATCCGACCCAAAAATGCAAAATCACAAAAAAGTTCCCAAAAAAATTCATTTTTTCTTAGGCAGACGATTTTATTGCATTTTCTTGCACAAAATACACCTAAAAGTGTAGAAAAAAATTGACAGCCAAATACGAGTAGAGGAAGACACCTATTACCACCAAAAAGTCATCCGACCCAAAAATGCAAAATCACAAAAAAGTTCCCAAAAAAATTCATTTTTTCTTAGGCAGACGATTTTATTGCATTTTCTTGCACAAAATACACCTAAAAGTGTAGAAAAAAATTGACAGCCAAATACGAGTAGAGGAAGACACCTATTACCACCAAAAAGTCATCCGACCCAAAAATGCAAAATCACAAAAAAGTTCCCAAAAAAATTCATTTTTTCTTAGGCAGACGATTTTATTGCATTTTCTTGCACAAAATACACCTAAAAGTGTAGAAAAAAATTGACAGCCAAATACGAGTAGAGGAAGACACCTATTACCACCAAAAAGTCATCCGACCCAAAAATGCAAAATCACAAAAAAGTTCCCAAAAAAATTCATTTTTTCTTAGGCAGACGATTTTATTGCATTTTCTTGCACAAAATACACCTAAAAGTGTAGAAAAAAATTGACAGCCAAATACGAGTAGAGGAAGACACCTATTACCACCAAAAAGTCATCCGACCCAAAAATGCAAAATCACAAAAAAGTTCCCAAAAAAATTCATTTTTTCTTAGGCAGACGATTTTATTGCATTTTCTTGCACAAAATACACCTAAAAGTGTAGAAAAAAATTGACAGCCAAATACGAGTAGAGGAAGACACCTATTACCACCAAAAAGTCATCCGACCCAAAAATGCAAAATCACAAAAAAGTTCCCAAAAAAATTCATTTTTTCTTAGGCAGACGATTTTATTGCATTTTCTTGCACAAAATACACCTAAAAGTGTAGAAAAAAATTGACAGCCAAATACGAGTAGAGGAAGACACCTATTACCACCAAAAAGTCATCCGACCCAAAAATGCAAAATCACAAAAAAGTTCCCAAAAAAATTCATTTTTTCTTAGGCAGACGATTTTATTGCATTTTCTTGCACAAAATACACCTAAAAGTGTAGAAAAAAATTGACAGCCAAATACGAGTAGAGGAAGACACCTATTACCACCAAAAAGTCATCCGACCCAAAAATGCAAAATCACAAAAAAGTTCCCAAAAAAATTCATTTTTTCTTAGGCAGACGATTTTATTGCATTTTCTTGCACAAAATACACCTAAAAGTGTAGAAAAAAATTGACAGCCAAATACGAGTAGAGGAAGACACCTATTACCACCAAAAAGTCATCCGACCCAAAAATGCAAAATCACAAAAAAGTTCCCAAAAAAATTCATTTTTTCTTAGGCAGACGATTTTATTGCATTTTCTTGCACAAAATACACCTAAAAGTGTAGAAAAAAATTGACAGCCAAATACGAGTAGAGGAAGACACCTATTACCACCAAAAAGTCATCCGACCCAAAAATGCAAAATCACAAAAAAGTTCCCAAAAAAATTCATTTTTTCTTAGGCAGACGATTTTATTGCATTTTCTTGCACAAAATACACCTAAAAGTGTAGAAAAAAATTGACAGCCAAATACGAGTAGAGGAAGACACCTATTACCACCAAAAAGTCATCCGACCCAAAAATGCAAAATCACAAAAAAGTTCCCAAAAAAATTCATTTTTTCTTAGGCAGACGATTTTATTGCATTTTCTTGCACAAAATACACCTAAAAGTGTAGAAAAAAATTGACAGCCAAATACGAGTAGAGGAAGACACCTATTACCACCAAAAAGTCATCCGACCCAAAAATGCAAAATCACAAAAAAGTTCCCAAAAAAATTCATTTTTTCTTAGGCAGACGATTTTATTGCATTTTCTTGCACAAAATACACCTAAAAGTGTAGAAAAAAATTGACAGCCAAATACGAGTAGAGGAAGACACCTATTACCACCAAAAAGTCATCCGACCCAAAAATGCAAAATCACAAAAAAGTTCCCAAAAAAATTCATTTTTTCTTAGGCAGACGATTTTATTGCATTTTCTTGCACAAAATACACCTAAAAGTGTAGAAAAAAATTGACAGCCAAATACGAGTAGAGGAAGACACCTATTACCACCAAAAAGTCATCCGACCCAAAAATGCAAAATCACAAAAAAGTTCCCAAAAAAATTCATTTTTTCTTAGGCAGACGATTTTATTGCATTTTCTTGCACAAAATACACCTAAAAGTGTAGAAAAAAATTGACAGCCAAATACGAGTAGAGGAAGACACCTATTACCACCAAAAAGTCATCCGACCCAAAAATGCAAAATCACAAAAAAGTTCCCAAAAAAATTCATTTTTTCTTAGGCAGACGATTTTATTGCATTTTCTTGCACAAAATACACCTAAAAGTGTAGAAAAAAATTGACAGCCAAATACGAGTAGAGGAAGACACCTATTACCACCAAAAAGTCATCCGACCCAAAAATGCAAAATCACAAAAAAGTTCCCAAAAAAATTCATTTTTTCTTAGGCAGACGATTTTATTGCATTTTCTTGCACAAAATACACCTAAAAGTGTAGAAAAAAATTGACAGCCAAATACGAGTAGAGGAAGACACCTATTACCACCAAAAAGTCATCCGACCCAAAAATGCAAAATCACAAAAAAGTTCCCAAAAAAATTCATTTTTTCTTAGGCAGACGATTTTATTGCATTTTCTTGCACAAAATACACCTAAAAGTGTAGAAAAAAATTGACAGCCAAATACGAGTAGAGGAAGACACCTATTACCACCAAAAAGTCATCCGACCCAAAAATGCAAAATCACAAAAAAGTTCCCAAAAAAATTCATTTTTTCTTAGGCAGACGATTTTATTGCATTTTCTTGCACAAAATACACCTAAAAGTGTAGAAAAAAATTGACAGCCAAATACGAGTAGAGGAAGACACCTATTACCACCAAAAAGTCATCCGACCCAAAAATGCAAAATCACAAAAAAGTTCCCAAAAAAATTCATTTTTTCTTAGGCAGACGATTTTATTGCATTTTCTTGCACAAAATACACCTAAAAGTGTAGAAAAAAATTGACAGCCAAATACGAGTAGAGGAAGACACCTATTACCACCAAAAAGTCATCCGACCCAAAAATGCAAAATCACAAAAAAGTTCCCAAAAAAATTCATTTTTTCTTAGGCAGACGATTTTATTGCATTTTCTTGCACAAAATACACCTAAAAGTGTAGAAAAAAATTGACAGCCAAATACGAGTAGAGGAAGACACCTATTACCACCAAAAAGTCATCCGACCCAAAAATGCAAAATCACAAAAAAGTTCCCAAAAAAATTCATTTTTTCTTAGGCAGACGATTTTATTGCATTTTCTTGCACAAAATACACCTAAAAGTGTAGAAAAAAATTGACAGCCAAATACGAGTAGAGGAAGACACCTATTACCACCAAAAAGTCATCCGACCCAAAAATGCAAAATCACAAAAAAGTTCCCAAAAAAATTCATTTTTTCTTAGGCAGACGATTTTATTGCATTTTCTTGCACAAAATACACCTAAAAGTGTAGAAAAAAATTGACAGCCAAATACGAGTAGAGGAAGACACCTATTACCACCAAAAAGTCATCCGACCCAAAAATGCAAAATCACAAAAAAGTTCCCAAAAAAATTCATTTTTTCTTAGGCAGACGATTTTATTGCATTTTCTTGCACAAAATACACCTAAAAGTGTAGAAAAAAATTGACAGCCAAATACGAGTAGAGGAAGACACCTATTACCACCAAAAAGTCATCCGACCCAAAAATGCAAAATCACAAAAAAGTTCCCAAAAAAATTCATTTTTTCTTAGGCAGACGATTTTATTGCATTTTCTTGCACAAAATACACCTAAAAGTGTAGAAAAAAATTGACAGCCAAATACGAGTAGAGGAAGACACCTATTACCACCAAAAAGTCATCCGACCCAAAAATGCAAAATCACAAAAAAGTTCCCAAAAAAATTCATTTTTTCTTAGGCAGACGATTTTATTGCATTTTCTTGCACAAAATACACCTAAAAGTGTAGAAAAAAATTGACAGCCAAATACGAGTAGAGGAAGACACCTATTACCACCAAAAAGTCATCCGACCCAAAAATGCAAAATCACAAAAAAGTTCCCAAAAAAATTCATTTTTTCTTAGGCAGACGATTTTATTGCATTTTCTTGCACAAAATACACCTAAAAGTGTAGAAAAAAATTGACAGCCAAATACGAGTAGAGGAAGACACCTATTACCACCAAAAAGTCATCCGACCCAAAAATGCAAAATCACAAAAAAGTTCCCAAAAAAATTCATTTTTTCTTAGGCAGACGATTTTATTGCATTTTCTTGCACAAAATACACCTAAAAGTGTAGAAAAAAATTGACAGCCAAATACGAGTAGAGGAAGACACCTATTACCACCAAAAAGTCATCCGACCCAAAAATGCAAAATCACAAAAAAGTTCCCAAAAAAATTCATTTTTTCTTAGGCAGACGATTTTATTGCATTTTCTTGCACAAAATACACCTAAAAGTGTAGAAAAAAATTGACAGCCAAATACGAGTAGAGGAAGACACCTATTACCACCAAAAAGTCATCCGACCCAAAAATGCAAAATCACAAAAAAGTTCCCAAAAAAATTCATTTTTTCTTAGGCAGACGATTTTATTGCATTTTCTTGCACAAAATACACCTAAAAGTGTAGAAAAAAATTGACAGCCAAATACGAGTAGAGGAAGACACCTATTACCACCAAAAAGTCATCCGACCCAAAAATGCAAAATCACAAAAAAGTTCCCAAAAAAATTCATTTTTTCTTAGGCAGACGATTTTATTGCATTTTCTTGCACAAAATACACCTAAAAGTGTAGAAAAAAATTGACAGCCAAATACGAGTAGAGGAAGACACCTATTACCACCAAAAAGTCATCCGACCCAAAAATGCAAAATCACAAAAAAGTTCCCAAAAAAATTCATTTTTTCTTAGGCAGACGATTTTATTGCATTTTCTTGCACAAAATACACCTAAAAGTGTAGAAAAAAATTGACAGCCAAATACGAGTAGAGGAAGACACCTATTACCACCAAAAAGTCATCCGACCCAAAAATGCAAAATCACAAAAAAGTTCCCAAAAAAATTCATTTTTTCTTAGGCAGACGATTTTATTGCATTTTCTTGCACAAAATACACCTAAAAGTGTAGAAAAAAATTGACAGCCAAATACGAGTAGAGGAAGACACCTATTACCACCAAAAAGTCATCCGACCCAAAAATGCAAAATCACAAAAAAGTTCCCAAAAAAATTCATTTTTTCTTAGGCAGACGATTTTATTGCATTTTCTTGCACAAAATACACCTAAAAGTGTAGAAAAAAATTGACAGCCAAATACGAGTAGAGGAAGACACCTATTACCACCAAAAAGTCATCCGACCCAAAAATGCAAAATCACAAAAAAGTTCCCAAAAAAATTCATTTTTTCTTAGGCAGACGATTTTATTGCATTTTCTTGCACAAAATACACCTAAAAGTGTAGAAAAAAATTGACAGCCAAATACGAGTAGAGGAAGACACCTATTACCACCAAAAAGTCATCCGACCCAAAAATGCAAAATCACAAAAAAGTTCCCAAAAAAATTCATTTTTTCTTAGGCAGACGATTTTATTGCATTTTCTTGCACAAAATACACCTAAAAGTGTAGAAAAAAATTGACAGCCAAATACGAGTAGAGGAAGACACCTATTACCACCAAAAAGTCATCCGACCCAAAAATGCAAAATCACAAAAAAGTTCCCAAAAAAATTCATTTTTTCTTAGGCAGACGATTTTATTGCATTTTCTTGCACAAAATACACCTAAAAGTGTAGAAAAAAATTGACAGCCAAATACGAGTAGAGGAAGACACCTATTACCACCAAAAAGTCATCCGACCCAAAAATGCAAAATCACAAAAAAGTTCCCAAAAAAATTCATTTTTTCTTAGGCAGACGATTTTATTGCATTTTCTTGCACAAAATACACCTAAAAGTGTAGAAAAAAATTGACAGCCAAATACGAGTAGAGGAAGACACCTATTACCACCAAAAAGTCATCCGACCCAAAAATGCAAAATCACAAAAAAGTTCCCAAAAAAATTCATTTTTTCTTAGGCAGACGATTTTATTGCATTTTCTTGCACAAAATACACCTAAAAGTGTAGAAAAAAATTGACAGCCAAATACGAGTAGAGGAAGACACCTATTACCACCAAAAAGTCATCCGACCCAAAAATGCAAAATCACAAAAAAGTTCCCAAAAAAATTCATTTTTTCTTAGGCAGACGATTTTATTGCATTTTCTTGCACAAAATACACCTAAAAGTGTAGAAAAAAATTGACAGCCAAATACGAGTAGAGGAAGACACCTATTACCACCAAAAAGTCATCCGACCCAAAAATGCAAAATCACAAAAAAGTTCCCAAAAAAATTCATTTTTTCTTAGGCAGACGATTTTATTGCATTTTCTTGCACAAAATACACCTAAAAGTGTAGAAAAAAATTGACAGCCAAATACGAGTAGAGGAAGACACCTATTACCACCAAAAAGTCATCCGACCCAAAAATGCAAAATCACAAAAAAGTTCCCAAAAAAATTCATTTTTTCTTAGGCAGACGATTTTATTGCATTTTCTTGCACAAAATACACCTAAAAGTGTAGAAAAAAATTGACAGCCAAATACGAGTAGAGGAAGACACCTATTACCACCAAAAAGTCATCCGACCCAAAAATGCAAAATCACAAAAAAGTTCCCAAAAAAATTCATTTTTTCTTAGGCAGACGATTTTATTGCATTTTCTTGCACAAAATACACCTAAAAGTGTAGAAAAAAATTGACAGCCAAATACGAGTAGAGGAAGACACCTATTACCACCAAAAAGTCATCCGACCCAAAAATGCAAAATCACAAAAAAGTTCCCAAAAAAATTCATTTTTTCTTAGGCAGACGATTTTATTGCATTTTCTTGCACAAAATACACCTAAAAGTGTAGAAAAAAATTGACAGCCAAATACGAGTAGAGGAAGACACCTATTACCACCAAAAAGTCATCCGACCCAAAAATGCAAAATCACAAAAAAGTTCCCAAAAAAATTCATTTTTTCTTAGGCAGACGATTTTATTGCATTTTCTTGCACAAAATACACCTAAAAGTGTAGAAAAAAATTGACAGCCAAATACGAGTAGAGGAAGACACCTATTACCACCAAAAAGTCATCCGACCCAAAAATGCAAAATCACAAAAAAGTTCCCAAAAAAATTCATTTTTTCTTAGGCAGACGATTTTATTGCATTTTCTTGCACAAAATACACCTAAAAGTGTAGAAAAAAATTGACAGCCAAATACGAGTAGAGGAAGACACCTATTACCACCAAAAAGTCATCCGACCCAAAAATGCAAAATCACAAAAAAGTTCCCAAAAAAATTCATTTTTTCTTAGGCAGACGATTTTATTGCATTTTCTTGCACAAAATACACCTAAAAGTGTAGAAAAAAATTGACAGCCAAATACGAGTAGAGGAAGACACCTATTACCACCAAAAAGTCATCCGACCCAAAAATGCAAAATCACAAAAAAGTTCCCAAAAAAATTCATTTTTTCTTAGGCAGACGATTTTATTGCATTTTCTTGCACAAAATACACCTAAAAGTGTAGAAAAAAATTGACAGCCAAATACGAGTAGAGGAAGACACCTATTACCACCAAAAAGTCATCCGACCCAAAAATGCAAAATCACAAAAAAGTTCCCAAAAAAATTCATTTTTTCTTAGGCAGACGATTTTATTGCATTTTCTTGCACAAAATACACCTAAAAGTGTAGAAAAAAATTGACAGCCAAATACGAGTAGAGGAAGACACCTATTACCACCAAAAAGTCATCCGACCCAAAAATGCAAAATCACAAAAAAGTTCCCAAAAAAATTCATTTTTTCTTAGGCAGACGATTTTATTGCATTTTCTTGCACAAAATACACCTAAAAGTGTAGAAAAAAATTGACAGCCAAATACGAGTAGAGGAAGACACCTATTACCACCAAAAAGTCATCCGACCCAAAAATGCAAAATCACAAAAAAGTTCCCAAAAAAATTCATTTTTTCTTAGGCAGACGATTTTATTGCATTTTCTTGCACAAAATACACCTATAAGTGTAGAAAAAAATTGACAGCCAAATACGAGTAGAGGAAGACACCTATTACCACCAAAAAGTCATCCGACCCAAAAATGCAAAATCACAAAAAAGTTCCCAAAAAAATTCATTTTTTCTTAGGCAGACGATTTTATTGCATTTTCTTGCACAAAATACACCTAAAAGTGTAGAAAAAAATTGACAGCCAAATACGAGTAGAGGAAGACACCTATTACCACCAAAAAGTCATCCGACCCAAAAATGCAAAATCACAAAAAAGTTCCCAAAAAAATTCATTTTTTCTTAGGCAGACGATTTTATTGCATTTTCTTGCACAAAATACACCTAAAAGTGTAGAAAAAAATTGACAGCCAAATGCGAGTAGAGGAAGACACCTATTACCACCAAAAAGTCATCCGACCCAAAAATGCAAAATCACAAAAAAGTTCCCAAAAAAATTCATTTTTTCTTTGGCAGACGATTTTATTGCATTTTCTTGCACAAAATACACCTAAAAGTGTAGAAAAAAATTGACAGCCAAATACGAGTAGAGGAAGACACCTATTACCACCAAAAAGTCATCCGACCCAAAAATGCAAAATCACAAAAAAGTTCCCAAAAAATTCATTTTTTCTTAGGCAGACGATTTTATTGCATTTTCTTGCACAAAATACACCTAAAAGTGTAGAAAAAAATTGACAGCCAAATACGAGTAGAGGAAGACACCTATTACCACCAAAAAGTCCTCCGACCCAAAAATGCAAAATCACAAAAAAGTTCCCAAAAAAATTCATTTTTTCTTAGGCAGACGATTTTATTGCATTTTCTTGCACAAAATACACCTAAAAGTGTAGAAAAAAATTGACAGCCAAATACGAGTAGAGGAAGACACCTATTACCACCAAAAAGTCATCCGACCCAAAAATGCAAAATCACAAAAAAGTTCCCAAAAAAATTCATTTTTTCTTAGGCAGACGATTTTATTGCATTTTCTTGCACAAAATACACATAAAAGTGTAGTAAAAAATTGACAGCCAAATACGAGTAGAGGAAGACACCTATTACCACCAAAAAGTCATCCGACCCAAAAATGCAAAATCACAAAAAAGTTCCTAAAAAAATTCATTTTTTCTTAGGCAGACGATTTTATTGCATTTTCTTGCACAAAATACACCTAAAAGTGTAGAAAAAAAATTGACAGCCAAATACGAGTAGAGGAAGACACCTATTACCACCAAAAAGTTATCCGACCCAAAAATCCAAAATCACAAAAAAGTTCCCAAAAAAGTTCAATTTTTCTTAGGCAGACAATTTTATTGCATTTTCTTGCACAAAATACACCTAAAAGTGTAGAAAAAAATTGACAGCCAAATACGAGTAGAGGAAGACACCTATTACCACCAAAAAGTCATCCGACCCAAAAATGCAAAATCACAAAAAAGTTCCCAAAAAATTTCATTTTTTCTTAGGCAGACGATTTTATTGCATTTTCTTGCACAAAATACACCTAAAAGTGTAGAAAAAAATTGACAGCCAAATACGAGTAGAGGAAGACACCTATTACCACCAAAAAGTCATCCGACCCAAAAATGCAAAATCACAAAAAAGTTCCCAAAAAAATTCATTTTTTCTTAGGCAGACGATTTTATTGCATTTTCTTGCACAAAATACACCTAAAAGTGTAGAAAAAAAATTGACAGCCAAATACGAGTAGAGGAAGACACCTATTACCACCAAAAAGTTATCCGACCCAAAAATGCAAAATCACAAAAAAGTTCCCAAAAAAATTCATTTTTTCTTAGGCAGACGATTTTATTGCATTTTCTTGCACAAAATACACCTAAAAGTGTAGAAAAAAATTGACAGCCAAATGCGAGTAGAGGAAGACACCTATTACCACCAAAAAGTCATCCGACCCAAAAATGCAAAATCACAAAAAAGTTCCCAAAAAATTTCATTTTTTCTTAGGCAGACGATTTTATTGCATTTTCTTGCACAAAATACACCTAAAAGTGTAGAAAAAAATTGACAGCCAAATGCGAGTAGAGGAAGACACCTATTACCACCAAAAATTCATCCGACCCAAAAATGCAAAATCACAAAAAAGTTCCCAAAAAAATTCATTTTTTCTTAGGCAGACGATTTTATTGCATTTTCTTGCACAAAATACACCTAAAAGTGTAGAAAAAAATTGACAGCCAAATGCGAGTAGAGGAAAAACACCTATTACCACCAAAAAGTCATCCGACCCAAAAATGCAAAATCACAAAAAAGTTCCTAAAAAAATTCATTTTTTCTTAGGCGAGACGATTTTATTGCATTTTCTTGCACAAAATACACCTATAAGTGTAGAAAAAAATTGACAGCCAAATACGAGTAGAGGAAGACACCTATTACCACCAAAAAGTCATCCGACCCAAAAATGCAAAATCACAAAAAAGTTCCCAAAAAAATTCATTTTTTCTTAGGCAGACGATTTTATTGCATTTTCTTGCACAAAATACACCTAAAAGTGTAGAAAAAAATTGACAGCCAAATGCGAGTAGAGGAAGACACCTATTACCACCAAAAAGTCATCCGACCCAAAAATGCAAAATCACAAAAAAGTTCCCAAAAAAATTCATTTTTTCTTAGGCAGACGATTTTATTGCATTTTCTTGCACAAAATACACCTAAAAGTGTAGAAAAAAAATTGACAGCCAAATACGAGTAGAGGAAGACACCTATTACCACCAAAAAGTTATCCGACCCAAAAATCCAAAATCACAAAAAAGTTCCCAAAAAAGTTCAATTTTTCTTAGGCAGACGATTTTATTGCATTTTCTTGCACAAAATACACCTAAAAGTGTAGAAAAAAATTGACAGCCAAATACGAGTAGTGGAAGACACCTATTACCACCAAAAAGTCATCCGACCCAAAAATGCAAAATCACAAAAAAGTTCCCAAAAAAGTTCAATTTTTCTTAGGCAGACGATTTTATTGCATTTTCTTGCACAAAATACACCTAAAAGTGTAGAAAAAAATTGACAGCCAAATGCGAGTAGAGGAAGACACCTATTACCACCAAAAAGTCATCCGACCCAAAAATGCAAAATCACAAAAAAGTTCCTAAAAAAATTCATTTTTTCTTAGGCGAGACGATTTTATTGCATTTTCTTGCACAAAATACACCTATAAGTGTAGAAAAAAATTGACAGCCAAATACGAGTAGAAGAAGACACCTATTACCACCAAAAAGTCATCCGACCCAAAAATGCAAAATCACAAAAAAGTTCCCAAAAAAATTCATTTTTTCTTAGGCAGACGATTTTATTGCATTTTCTTGCACAAAATACACCTAAAAGTGTAGAAAAAAATTGACAGCCAAATACGAGTAGAGGAAGACACCTATTACCACCAAAAAGTCATCCGACCCAAAAATGCAAAATCACAAAAAAGTTCCCAAAAAAATTCATTTTTTCTTAGGCAGACGATTTTATTGCATTTTCTTGCACAAAATACACCTAAAAGTGTAGAAAAAAATTGACAGCCAAATGCGAGTAGAGGAAGACACCTATTACCACCAAAAAGTCATCCGACCCAAAAATGCAAAATCACAAAAAAGTTCCCAAAAAAATTCATTTTTTCTTTGGCAGACGATTTTATTGCATTTTCTTGCACAAAATACACCTAAAAGTGTAGAAAAAAATTGACAGCCAAATACGAGTAGAGGAAGACACCTATTACCACCAAAAAGTCATCCGACCCAAAAATGCAAAATCACAAAAAAGTTCCCAAAAAAATTCATTTTTTCTTAGGCAGACGATTTTATTGCATTTTCTTGCACAAAATACACCTAAAAGTGTAGAAAAAAATTGACAGCCAAATACGAGTAGAGGAAGACACCTATTACCACCAAAAAGTCCTCCGACCCAAAAATGCAAAATCACAAAAAAGTTCCCAAAAAAATTCATTTTTTCTTAGGCAGACGATTTTATTGCATTTTCTTGCACAAAATACACCTAAAAGTGTAGAAAAAAATTGACAGCCAAATACGAGTAGAGGAAGACACCTATTACCACCAAAAAGTCATCCGACCCAAAAATGCAAAATCACAAAAAAGTTCCCAAAAAAATTCATTTTTTCTTAGGCAGACGATTTTATTGCATTTTCTTGCACAAAATACACCTAAAAGTGTAGAAAAAAATTGACAGCCAAATACGAGTAGAGGAAGACACCTATTACCACCAAAAAGTCATCCGACCCAAAAATGCAAAATCACAAAAAAGTTCCCAAAAAATTTCATTTTTTCTTAGGCAGACGATTTTATTGCATTTTCTTGCACAAAATACACCTAAAAGTGTAGAAAAAAATTGACAGCCAAATACGAGTAGAGGAAGACACCTATTACCACCAAAAAGTCATCCGACCCAAAAATGCAAAATCACAAAAAAGTTCCCAAAAAAATTCATTTTTTCTTAGGCAGACGATTTTATTGCATTTTCTTGCACAAAATACACCTAAAAGTGTAGAAAAAAAATTGACAGCCAAATACGAGTAGAGGAAGACACCTATTACCACCAAAAAGTTATCCGACCCAAAAATGCAAAATCACAAAAAAGTTCCCAAAAAAATTCATTTTTTCTTAGGCAGACGATTTTATTGCATTTTCTTGCACAAAATACACCTAAAAGTGTAGAAAAAAATTGACAGCCAAATGCGAGTAGAGGAAGACACCTATTACCACCAAAAAGTCATCCGACCCAAAAATGCAAAATCACAAAAAAGTTCCCAAAAAATTTCATTTTTTCTTAGGCAGACGATTTTATTGCATTTTCTTGCACAAAATACACATAAAAGTGTAGAAAAAAATTGACAGCCAAATACGAGTAGAGGAAGACACCTATTACCACCAAAAAGTCATCCGACCCAAAAATGCAAAATCACAAAAAAGTTCCCAAAAAAATTCATTTTTTCTTAGGCAGACGATTTTATTGCATTTTCTTGCACAAAATACACCTAAAAGTGTAGAAAAAAATTGACAGCCAAATACGAGTAGAGGAAGACACCTATTACCACCAAAAAGTTATCCGACCCAAAAATCCAAAATCACAAAAAAGTTCCCAAAAAAATTCATTTTTTCTTAGGCAGACGATTTTATTGCATTTTCTTGCACAAAATACACCTAAAAGTGTAGAAAAAAATTGACAGCCAAATACGAGTAGAGGAAGACACCTATTACCACCAAAAAGTCATCCGACCCAAAAATGCAAAATCACAAAAAAGTTCCCAAAAAATTTCATTTTTTCTTAGGCAGACGATTTTATTGCATTTTCTTGCACAAAATACACCTAAAAGTGTAGAAAAAAATTGACAGCCAAATGCGAGTAGAGGAAGACACCTATTACCACCAAAAATTCATCCGACCCAAAAATGCAAAATCACAAAAAAGTTCCCAAAAAAATTCATTTTTTCTTAGGCAGACGATTTTATTGCATTTTCTTGCACAAAATACACCTAAAAGTGTAGAAAAAAATTGACAGCCAAATGCGAGTAGAGGAAAAACACCTATTACCACCAAAAAGTCATCCGACCCAAAAATGCAAAATCACAAAAAAGTTCCTAAAAAAATTCATTTTTTCTTAGGCGAGACGATTTTATTGCATTTTCTTGCACAAAATACACCTATAAGTGTAGAAAAAAATTGACAGCCAAATACGAGTAGAGGAAGACACCTATTACCACCAAAAAGTCATCCGACCCAAAAATGCAAAATCACAAAAAAGTTCCCAAAAAAATTCATTTTTTCTTAGGCAGACGATTTTATTGCATTTTCTTGCACAAAATACACCTAAAAGTGTAAAAGAAATTACCATATTTTGCAAAAAACCTTTTATTAAATATTAATTACAAAAATAAACTTTCTTTTTCATTTTTTTGTTATAAAATTATTGTTCCTTTTTTCTAATCTTTTTTTATTTATTTTTATAATATAAAATTGTTTAAAAATTTATAAAATATATATATATATATATATATATATTAGAAATTTTCGTATAAAAAAATCAATGAATATTTGCAAAAAATAAATAATTTCTTAAAAATCGAATATACAATTATAAAAAATAAATTTTAATAATAACAATCTAATACATAAATATTTACAATAGAAATAAATAAATAAATTTGGCATTGATACAATGCAATTTCTTTTTCTGCAATGAAATTAATAAATTTTTTTCTTTTTTCTTCGTTTTACTATATTAAACAGTAACAAAAAAAAATTATTTTTCAAAGACTTTTTACATTCATTTCGAGATTGTTTTGTTTTCCTTTTTTCATTGCTTTTCTTGCTTTGACTTCAACAGGATCGTTCCACCATTGAATTTCCGCTTTTCCAAAAATAATAAATATTAAATTGCCAATAAAATAAATAAACGCCGATATGTAAAATACGATGTGCCATAAATGTTCATTTGTCTGAAATTAATAATAAAAATATTTAATAAAAATATTTTAAAAAATTAAATATAATATAGTAAAAACATTTTAATAAAAAATGAAAAGTAATTTAATAAATTTAAATTTTAGAAAAAAACAATTAAAATTAAATATAATAAATACAATATTATAAAAAAATACATAATAAAAATGTAATGAAAAATAAATATTATTATTATTGTATTGCTATAATAATAATAAAATAATTTTCCGAATAATAAAAATAAATTAAATACAAAAAATAAAAAAAAAATTTTTACATTAAAATAATTTAAAAATTATTATACCTCCTCGTAGACGATTTTTCCAACAATTAACGGTGCAATTATTGCAATTACAGATGCAATACAATTTGTAATCGACATCATTGTTCCGGCATAATTTGGACTCAAATCAATGTGATTTATTTGAAAACCACACAATGAACCAGCATTAAGTCCAACTGACAAGACAAGAATTAATACAGGTATAGTTTTATTTTTTATATCCGTTGGAACAAAACATAATCCCAATAATGCTAAACCCGGTCCCCAATGTGCAATGGTGTTTGATACTTTTCGTGTTGTTGCAACATTTGCACCTTTTTTTAATGCAAAATCCGAGAGCCAACTTGCTGGAAAACTTAAAAGCCACATTGCTAAATATGGCAGTGCCGAAGTTATTCCACTCTGAAAACAAAAGAAAATTTTTTACTTTCACATAAAAAAAATACCACTTTTTTTTTAACAGAAAATTAAATTTTCAGTTTACAGGAATTCATTAATTTCGGTCATAAATTAAAAATTTGCCCCAGTTCAATAAATTATTAAATATATAATTTAAAAAAAAAAATTATTTTACAATATAAAAAGTTATAATTAAGAAAAATGTGTGAAAAAAATATTTTACACACACACACACGCACATAGAATTCATTGATTAATTCAATAAATGTAATCATTTTCTACAGTTTATGACCCTACATAATTTATTTTATTTTTATTTTTTTTTAATTTTTATTTTCAATAAAACGTAAAATTTTCCTTTGTCCGTGTCATAGTTCAAGTTTATATAACTTTATCTTAATGACTTGTTGTACTCCATTGAACTATTTTCGTCATTGTGAATTTTTTTTTCATAGATTAACAATGTTAAATAATTAGTACGATTAAATAATATATAGTAAATAATATAATCTTTAAAAATAAATTTCTGATTAAAAAAATAATTTACATTTAAACTAATATATAAAAAAGTAAATGTTTAAAAATTAATAATTATATAATAATAATAAATAATAATAATAATAATAATAATAGTAATATTAATAGTAAATAATTTTTACCTCCTCAATATTAAATTTTAAAATATTTTTCATATATGTGGGCATTTCGGTTAAAAGCATCCAATAGCCCCAATTTTGTCCACAGTGTACAATTATTAAAGCCCACATTGGCACCGATGTAAATATTTCCTTCCATGGAGTTTCAGATTTCTGTATAAATAGAAAAAAATTATTTTTCTTTTTTAATTAACAACAAAAATATTTTTTTAATATTAAAAATTAATTTTTTTGCACAATTCTCGCGGTATTATATCATTTTTTAAATTTATAATTTTCAATCAGTTGAGGAAAAAATAATTTTTTTTCAAATTTAAAAATAATTACCATATGATATAATATAATATATCAATTACAATTTTCATTTTAAAAATTTATTAAGTATTTGCTTATTTAATATTATATTTTTTATTTATATATATAAATAATAAAATTTAATATTTTTCTTTATCCTTGAAGAGGATTAAAAAGATAAATTTGTCCTACTTTAATTTTTTGAAAAAAAATATATATATATGTAAATTGTGATTAAAGAAATCAGATTTTATAAATATACTTATAAATGACTTGTATTGAGAGATTAACATTCAGATTAGAATTACGTATTTCAAATATATATAGACGTAAACTCTGCAATCGCTCTAGATTTATAAAAAAGAAAAAAAAATTTCTTTTATGATAAGATATAAATGAAAAAGTTGGAGAAAATTTACAATTAAATAGAAATAATAATTTTCATTGAATTTTTTTTTTTTCATTTTCTTTGTAAAACTTTCTTTTTTTCAAATAAATTCTAAATATAATAATTTATTTAATTATAAACAAAATTATATATTTTTTGTTTTTAAAAAGTAATGCAAATTTTAAATCTGATGAATTTTTTAAAAAAAATTCCGATATTTTGAATTTTGAAAAATTACCATCAAATTCGTAATTAGCGACCCCAAAAAAACCTTGAGTAATAAGTTTTAAGCAAATCTGATGAATTTAAAAAAAAAAAATTCCGCCATATTGGATCCGCTATTTTGAATTTTTGAAAATGGACTCCAGATTCGTAATCAGCGACCCCAAATACCCCTGATTAACAATTTTCAAGTAAATCTGACGATTTTCAAAAAAAAGTCCGCCATTTTGGATCCACCATTTTGAATTTTTTAAATCTCACCTCAAGTTTCGTTTTCTCAGTTGTTTCGCCAAGACTTCCTTGAATGTACAATTTTTCATCATTCGAAATACTTGGATGCAGCACAGGACTGTCAAAACCCATAAAATAAAATAGAATCGACCAAATTATTGCCAAAGAGCCAAAAATATAAAAAATACTCGGCCAACCTATTGCTGAAGCGGCCAAAACACCTGATATTGGCATTGTTATAACTGTACCAAATTGTCCACCTGCGTATGCAAATGTTCCTGTAAAAAAAAAAATTTACTCAGTCACAAATTAGAGTAAACAAACAAAAATTAATAAAAAATTAATTTTTATTAATAAATTCAAAAAATAATTAATTTTTTAAATTAATAAATCAAAATAAAATAATTTTCGAATTAAAAAAAAAAAAAATTGAAATTTTTCAAAAAAAATTTTTTTTTTTTTTTTTTGAATTTGAGAATTAAAAAAAATTACTTACCTAATCGTGCCCTTTCATTGGGTGGTACCCATTTTGCAAGAAGTGTTTGTGTCGATGGCAAAAGACAACCTTGACAAAGACCCATTCCCACACGACAAATACAGGCAGCAATCCAACCACCATAACTGCTACCAATTGGAATTAAAAGTGTTAATATTCCACAAAAAAATATTCCTATTGAAACTAATCGTTGAGCACTCCAAATACCCGCCACATAACCCGCTGGTATTTGCGTTATTGTGTAACCCCAAAAAAATGAGCTCAACACCATTGATTTTGTCTGTGAATCCCAATTGAATATCTGCAAAAAAAAAAAAAAAATTTTTTATTTACAAAATAAAAAATTTTAATTACAACTTTTTTTAAAATAACTTTTGTTTCACCTCAAAATTGGAACCAATTGTTGAATTATCAGTCATTGCAACAATACCAACTGACATGCTGACTCGTAATCCATAAGAGAGTGTCATTCCCAAAAATAAGAGAAAAACTTGAAGATGTCGTTTTCCCAGACCACCTGATAATGAATAATCAAGAGATCTACTTAAAAGATACGAATTTTCATTTTCCATTTTTTTTGTCCCTCTTATTATCCACGAGCAATAAACAAATAATATTCAAATGAATTTAAAAAAAATTAAACTGCAAAACAAGATGCTAGTTATCATTTTTTCAACACTTGATATCATTGACCTTGATTTTCGGTATCGGCACAAGTCATTAGTAATTTGCATATTTCATTATTTATAAATAATCCCTGATTACTGCACTAATTATTTTCATAAGAAAAAATTTTAAATTGGTACTATTTTGTTTTAATGATGAATTTTAGAAAAGGTTTTTAATAGTTCTTAATAGTTTATGAACTAATCTTTCGAAATATGTGGTACTGAAATCGTTATGTGTTAAATTAGACGGTACTACAAGGGTACTATACTATGGTACTCGAGTACATTAGTATTACAGTATAATGGCACTACAAGATTATGATACTGTAGTATAGTAGTACTGTCCACCATAGTGTAGTACCACTACAGTACTATGGACTACAGTATATTAGTACTACTATACTGTAGTACTATTAGTACTGGTAGTAGTATATTACTATAAAGTAGTACTACTCTTAGCACTAGTAGTAGTACTACTATACAGTAGTACTATTGTACTATGGTATAGTAAGTATAGTAGTACTATAGTATAATAGTACTGCAGTATAGTAGTACTATAGAATAATAGTACTATAGTATAGTAGTACTATAGTATAATAGTACTATAGTATAATAGTACTATGGTACTATAGTATTGTAGTACTATGGTACTATAGCATTGTAGTACTACAGAATTGTATTACTATAGTACTATGGTATAGTAGTACTATAGTATAGTAGTAGTATAGTAGTACTATAGTATAGTAGTATTATAGTATAGTAGTACTATGGTATAATAGTACTATGGTACTATAGTACTATGGTACTAAAGCATTGTAGTACTACAGAATTGTATTACTATAGTACTATGGTGCTACAGTACAGTAGTACTATAGTACTATGGCACTAAAGTACTGTAGTACTAAAGTAGAGTAGTACTATAGTACTACTCTACTCTACGATGGTACTATACTATAGTAGTACTATAGTATAATAGTACTGCAGCATAGTAGTACTACATTATTGTAGTACTATGGTACTACAGTTCATTAGTACTACAGTATAGTAGTACTATAGTACTTTGGTACTATAGTATAGTAGTACTATGGTATCGTAGTACTATTGTACTGTGGTACTACAGTACAGTACTACAATAGTAGTAGTAGTACTATAGTACTACGGTATTACAGTACAGTAGTACTATAGTGTAGTAGTACTATTATACTTTATTATAGTAATACTATAGTATAGTAGGCTGTGGTACTACAACTGTTTTTGTACGAAAATTCGCAATACCTATTATTTCCCTGCCATGGAATTAGTACTGAAATATAATTTTACTACCATGAATGTAGTACCTTTGTAGTACCAACAAAAGTTACTTATTACCATTTCAGTACCAGACAATTCGAAAGATCAATAATTATACTACAAAAATCATTTTAAAAATAATAAAAAATCAATATTTACTCATAAATAGTACTGCTATTTGAAGAAAAAAAAATATTTTATACATTTATTTTTTGTACTATTTTATACAGGAACTGTATTGCAATTTGTTTTTTTTTTTATTATCAGAAAAAACAAAAGAAATTATATAGATAACTAAACTGGAAATAAACATTTCAATGTTGTAATAATAAATTCATTTTGTATTATATTCAATGTTGCAAAGTTTATGTCTTAAAGAAATATATTAATTGGTTTCATATTTGAACAACAATAAATATGATATGAGAGACAAGTTTTTTTTAAAACCATTTTAATGGCGTTTTATAAATACAATATATTTTTATAATCATCAATATCGCAAAAAAGAATCTTTATTTATTATTATCAGTCATTTTAACAAATTTTCCATAAAATTACAAAGCATTTTTTTTCTATCTCTCTGTTTTTTTTCAACATTCTATTAAAACTGAATTACTTTTCGTTGACAAAAAAAAAAAAATAAAATAAAAAAAACAAAAAAAAATTACATTAAATACGGAAATAGAACAGGATGTGAATTTCCGGGGCTTAATTCTTTTTTTCTCTTTCTTTTTAATGAAAAGTCCAATTGTTTTTCCTTATTCAGCACTTTTCATTAAAATTATTAAATGGAAATTTATTTTTTTTTAAATATTATTGGTAAAATTAAGATTATTTATATTATTGTTAATAATATATTAATTATAATAATTTACAACTTATTCATAATATTAATTATTATTGATTAATTATTATATTACTAATAATATTTAAATAAATAAAATATATAATTAATATTAAAAAATAATTAAAAATTATATTATAAATTTTTTATTGTATTTAAATAAATAATATTTCATTAAATTATTTAAATGAATTTTATAAATATTTTAATTTTAATGATTTTTTAAATAACAGAAATGAAAAGTTAAATTTTTATCTTCTTGTGGAAAAAAAAATTATTTCAAAAATTACAGTAATTTTCTAATTTATATTAATTATAACAAACAATTTTGATTTTAAGTAAATGATAAATAATTACTATTGTCTAGTCCCTGTAATAGTGACCCAATTATCAATTTCCTCGAGAAATAAAGAAAATTACATTTCAAGGATTTGACAGAATATTCTCCAGTTCATAAAACCAAAAAAAAAAAAAAAAAAAAAAAAAACAATTTTTCTGTTCATATTAATATTACAAAAATTGTTTTTCCAATGAAATAGTTTCTCAATAATTATTTCCATAATTCTAGAAAATAAGTCGTTTAAGATATTTAAAAAAAAACAGTTTTTAATTATAGTTTAGGTAAAAAAAAATTTACAATTTTTTTTATCATTCAAATTGTTTCATATATTTTTTTTTTGAAAATAAATTTTTTATTAATTTAAGCAAAAAACAATTATTCTCTATTTAGTAAGTGAAAAACTTAAATAATTATAATTTATTATATTAATTATTATTATTATTATTATTATTAAATGAATTGATTAATTATTAACCTAATTAATAAATTACTTTGTAAATTATTTAACTAATTAATTTTTTATTAATTAATTAATTATTTATAATTATTTAATAATTAATAATTTTTTAAAATTATTTAATGAATACTAAAAATTTCTTTACGTATCTAGTTTTTTTTTATGTAAAAAATTAGAATCTAAACAACTCTTTGAGTCATTTACTTGGAAAGTTTTAGTTAAAAAATTTGTTATCAATTATAAAGAAATGAATAAAAGTCAATAAATATTTAATCGTGGGATTTTTCTGATTATGAATTTATTGTTCATTTTGCAAGAGAAAAATTATAATTTTTCATGTATTTTTGTACGTAACGGTCCACGTAATTATCTTTTTACACTTGTGTAAAAAAAAATTGAAAAAATAACATCCGCCGATGAGTAAAATCGATAAGGAACAAAACCCAAATCGTTTAAAAAAATTTACATTTATGTAGTAGACGAATTTATTACTTTTAAACTTGTTTACAAAGTATTTTTGAATTTTTTTTTTTTATTATTAAAAAATATTTAAATTTTCGAAAAAATAAAAATGTTTAAAATATTTTTTTTTTTTAATTTAAAACAAATTAAAATATGCATATAAGTTTTATATTATAAAAAATTTATATTTCTGAAACAAAAAATTAAATTTCTAAAAAAAAAAATAATTTCTTGGTCATCATATTTATTATGAGAGAAATAATAATAATCTTATAAAACATATATCTGACGATTATATAAAAATTATTCTTTCATTGCAAAAAAAATTTAAAAACTTGTTTTATAAAAAAAAATAAATTTTTAAAACTTTTTTTTAAATTTTGAATTTTTTTTTTCTCTCTCAAATTATGTAAATATTATAAAATCTCATTGTTTTCGTTTTGTAAAAGATAAGTGGACAACAGAAAATTAACGTTACAACTTGAAATACAATAAAGAATGTAGATACTAAATAGCAAAAGAAAAAGAAGGCAAAAAAAATTTTCTTTTTTTCATTTTTAAAACTCAAAAAATATAGAATTTTTAAATTTTCTTCAAACTAATTTTTTTTCTATAAAAAATTATTCAAATTTTCCTAAAAATTTATTATTAACTTTCATTTTATAAGAAAATTAATAAAAATCTTTTTTTTATATTTTTAAAATATTTCTTATAAAACATTAAAAAAATTCGAAATTAATTTTTTGTATTTTTCGAAGTGAAAATTGATTATTTTATTTAAAAATGAATTGTAATTTTTAAAAAAAGGGGGGGGGGAAGAAACAAATTTTTTATATTTTAATTCAAAATAAAAAAAAAAAAATTATTTTTTTTTTTTTAAATGGCAAATTAAAAACAAATTATAACAATTTACCTGAATAGGTGGGGGGACTCTCGGCGGGACTTGTTTCTTCCACTTTTGTTGCGCTCATTTTCCATTAAAACACAATTTTTAGAAGCTACAAGTAGTGTGTTTATAAGAACGTGTGCCCCTCTTTTGCCGCGATGAATTGTGACTCCCTCTCTCTCTCTCTCTCTCTCCACATTTTTTTTTTACCACCGTTTTATATGATATGCGTCTAATCTCGCGCACGCGGCACATAGTTTAGTGTAAAATCCATTGTTTCCGTTAAACCTGATGAGCTTTAGAATTTTCGACGAAAAATGCAAAAAAATATTTTCAATTTTTAGAAAAAATTTTTAAAAAATAAGAAAATTTTTTTTTTTTAAATTATTAAAAAATTTACTCGACTACATAATTTAAATTAAGGTATAAAAAAAAATTTTTTAATAATTTAAAAATTCTTTAAATTGTTTAGGTATAACAAAATTACTATTAAAAAAAAATATAATTGTTCAAGGATTAAAATAAAAAAACTATAAAAAATTAGTTTTCATAATTTTTAATTCTTTTTTTTACATTACTATTCACTAAATATATATATATATAACTATTATCCTTTCGTCGTATAAAAAAATATTGCCCACTGGACATAGTTATTTGGAAAAAAGACTTATTTTCATTTTTTTTTTATCATAGAAAATAAGTTATATTAAATTTTTTTTTTTTATATCATTTAACTGATTCTTTTTTTTGTACATTAGTATTTCTAATATATATATATATATATATATATATATATATATATATATATATATATATATATATATATATATATATACTTTCATATTGTAAAAAAATATTGTCCATTGGACGTTATTTTTTTTTTTTAAATACTTATTTTTCTTTTTTTTTAGGAAATACGTAACTATCAACAAAATAGAAGAGAAAAATTCAAATTAAACATAAAAATAATTTTTTTTGTTCTTTACAATCAACTATAAATATATATATTTAGAATTGAATTTAATGTTAACGTGATCTTTTACGTTGTAATCTTCTTTTTTTCGGTTGTGGTTCCACATTATCACTGGTTTCATTGACAGAGGATTTTTCTTGATTTTCATCTTCCGATAATAATTCATTTCTTAAAAGTGATCGTCTATCTCGTCCCTCGGAAATTCTTCGCGGTGTTTGAAAAATATCAATTTCCGGCAAACTGTAAAATAATTGTTTTTTTTTACAATTATTTATTTAAATATTCGACTCTAACAAAAAATTTAAATAAAATTTTAATAATTTGCCATTTAAGAAGAACAAAATTAATTCTTTAATAATTAGAATTATTATATATTTTAATTTTAAAAAATTAGTAATTATTATCATTAAATAATATGTCATTTACTAATAATGATAGGAAGGTGAATTAAAAAAATTACAAACACAATTTTTTGTATTATTGCAATAAATTTAGTTTTATATTTTATTTTTATCATTATTATTATATTTTATTTATATTTTATACTTTTAGCCGTCCGTCCGTCAGTCCTTTGTTTAAACATTACAATATTGAATTATTATTTAGCTTATTTAATTATTAACATTTTATTGATGTTTAAATATATTTTACTTTTTTTCGTCATTAATAAAAATTTCAATATCAAAAAATAGAGTAAATATTTAAAATGAATTTTCTTTAGTTTACAAATTTTTTTGTAAATTATTCGATTTTATATTTTACATAATCAAAATTCAAAAAAATTTTAATCTTTTTTTTTTTAAATAAAGAATTTTCTTACTCATTACGAGGATCGTCATCTATTTTTGCTTTATCTGATGTTTCATCTTGCATATCAATAACATCCGAACACGTTGGTTGTATTATATCCTGTGACACTCTTAAATCAGGATCAATTGAACGTTGACTCATTTTTTGTGATGTTTGTGTTAAAAAACGATTTTTCGCCTGTGCATTATTATTATTATTCAATTGTACAGGTGGTGTTATTGAATGTGTTTTATATGCCTTATTAACATCCAATGTTGCACATTTTGTACAATTATAAGTTTTATAAATACCGACTAAATAATTGGCTAATTCAAACATATTAAATCTCAATGATATGACAATAAATTGTGCATTTTTTGTACGTTCCTTAATATAATTGCCAACAATTGAAACATTTTTAAAATCTAATGCCGCATCAATTTCATCCATAAAATAAAATGGCGTTGGTTTATAATGATGAAGTGCGAAAATTAATGCCAATGAACTTAATGTTTTTTCACCACCACTTAAATTACTAATATTTTTCCATGATTTTTTTGGTGGTCTTACACTAAAAACAATACCTTCACTAAATGGATCTAAAGAATCGACTAATTCAAGTTCAGCGTCACCACCTAATGTTATCATTTGATACATTTCTTTTAATTTTGTTGTTATTATTTTAAAACCATTGCGAAATTCTTCCATTCTTCGACGTTTTGCATCTTCATAAATATCACGTAATTTATTTCTTTGATTTGTTATTTCATCTAATTCAGCAGCTCGCGAAAGATATAATTTATCTTTTTCCTGATAATCTTTGATATATTGCATATTAGGAATTTCTTCTGGTAATCTTTCTTTAGCACGTTGTAAATTTGATGCTATTGTTTTTTCATCAAGCTCTTCTATTTCTTCATCGGTGAGTTCTTTTAATTCCTCTTGTTGTGAATCGGGAATATCATGTAATTTAAGTGAACGTATTCTTTTGGTAAATTCCGGTATTTTATGACCTAAATCATCAATTTTCTTACGTATTTCATTAATCTTTTGATCAAAATCAATTTTTGTTGATTTTAATTTACTTTCATTTGTTTGAAGACGATTTAATATTTCTTTAAGTTCAGCTGTTGCTTCGTCACGTTCTTGTAGGGAATCATTTAAATTTTTCAAATCATCAAGCAATTCTTTGCCAATTTTTTCAAATTCTTCTTTTTCATTTTTTGCGGCTAATATACGTTGTTCACAATTTGTGACATCTGTTTCAAGACTTTCAATTCTTTGTTGTGTTTTTGTTGTATTACGTGCAGCTGTTTTAATTGCCACATTAAGACGGACAATTTCACCATTTGCTTTGTCAATTGTTTTAGTAAGATCGGCAATTTTTTTCTGTTGTAATTTAACACGATTACCGGCAATACCATCGATTTCATTATTTATTTTTGTCACTTTATCTTCAGTTGATTTTGATTCTTCCTCAGCATTTTCAAGTGTTTTTTCGGCTGCTGTCACAATTTTTGTTAATTCCTTAACCTTCTTGGGATCAGGTACCGCTGCTTTAGCTTTTGCTTCTTGGGTTTTTAATTGTTGCTTTAGAAGTGGTTCCTGTTCGCTAAGTGCTTGTACTTCGATTTTAAATTTATCGCGATCAATTTTCATTTCACGAAGGGCAATCGTTAAAGTATGATGTTGATTTTCAAGGGGATTTTGTTGCATTTTAAGTTGATTCGCCTCGGTAAAGAGTTGATCGAGTTCAATTTGAAGATTTTCAATGTCCGTTGCACTGGGTTCATTTCTAACGACACGTTGACCCATACGACCGCGTAAACAAGAACGACCACCACCACTCATTGTTCCCGCAAGTTCAATTAATTCACCCTTTAGCGTAACCACCCGATGACGTTGTGAACCGTAAGCAATTCTTGTCGCTTGCTCAAGATCATCGGCAACAAGTGTATTTTGCAATGAATAAAAAAATGCCGGCAATACTCTTTCATCTTCAACTTGAATTAAATCAAAGAGACGCGGTACTTTTTCCGGTGTTTGTATACGTTGACGACATTGTTGTGCAAAACGTTGTTGTTTCTCGAGGGGAATAAATGTTGCACGACCAAGATCATTATCGCGTAGAAATTTTATACACATTTCCGCGGTACTCACTGTATCAACGACAACATTATCAAGTGGACCACATGCTGTGGATATTGCCACATCGTATTTCGCATCAATTGCTCCTAAATCACCTAAACGACCAAATATACCGGGCATACGTCCTTTACGTTTCTCTGTCATTAGAGCGTCGAGTACACGATTTCGCGATCGACTTGCTTGCATTGATGATTTTTGCTCATCAAATTGTACACGTTTTGCACGTAATCGTTGTGTTGCTTCGGCTTCGCGCGTTTTTATATCATCTAATTTACGTTCAACTTCCGCGAGACTTTTTTCTGTGCCCGGAATTTTCTTCTCTAATTCCTGTAATTGTTTGCGTCTCTCCTCCAATGTCTCGATCGTTCTGGTAAGAGAAAAAGAAAACAACGAAACCAGGAGAATTAATATCGTGAGCCAAAAATAAAATGGAAATTAGAAAATAAAAGAGAATGCACGCAAATGGAAAAATACTTAGAAAGATTTAAATTTCTACAAAAAATTTATTATTAAAATTCCCGACTTTTTTCTGAGAATTTAAAAAAATTTTCGAGAAATTTCTATCCGAGATTACTTTATTCTACTGCAATAATTATTTTCAATCTCGCGCTAAATTATATAAAATCCCTTTTTAATGATAAAGTTAAAACTACTATGAAATTGTTAAAAAAATTTTCCTCCTATAATCTTTATAGCTGATAAAATTCCTCATGACACTTAAACGATAAGGTTATGGTAATTTTTTTTCTTTGATAAAAAAATTATACATTGAAATATTTTGTAACCAAATTTTTTACCTTATATGGTAATTTATTTTAAGGTAATATTAAATGTCAAAAAGTAAAGTATTTTAATAATATAAAGTTAATGCTTTCAATGAAAAATTAAAAAAAAGAACCTAAAAAAGAATTTTTAAATGAATTGAGAAACAATTTTTAAAATATCTAGTAAAAAAAATTAGCATAACCTCTTAGTTTAAGCGTATTTTTTTCAAAATTTTAACTTTCAACAAATTTTCTTTAAATTTAAAAAACAAACTTTAATTTATAAAAGTTACTTTTTAAGTTAAAATTTTTTTTTTAATTAATGAAGTTAAAAATATACTATCCTAAGACTTTTTACAAAAAAAAATCGGTTTAATTAGAAAAACAGAAAAATAGACTAAAAATATAAAAGAACTTAGTAAAAAAGAAAAGAGAAATAAAAATATAAATGGAAAGAAATGAAAAAAGCAAAAAAATAATGGAAGAGTGCAAGTTTAAATAGGTAAACCTAATTAAAAACAAAAATACCATTTTTTGTAATTATTTTAAGCAAGATAATGTAGATCTCTCCTTTAAAGGAGATTTTATTCCCATATGTTCTAGTGGCAAGAATACCATTTTTTTAAAATTATCTTAAGATAATCTAGATTTCTCCTCAAAAGGAGATTTTAATTCCCATATGTTCTAGTGGCAAGAATACCATTTTTTTAAATTATCTTAAGATAATGTAGATTTCTCCTCGAAAGGAGATTTTAATTCCCATATGTTCTAGTGGCGAGAATACCATTTTTTTAAATTATCTTAAAAAAGATAATGTAGATCTCTTTTTAAAAGGAGATTTAATTTCCGATATGTTCTAGTGGCAAGAATACCTCTTTGTAAAAATTAAGTTAAAAAAAATGTCCCTCAAATACTTTTTCTATATGAGGCAAAACCAGATCTTTAAAAAAACCAACTTAAAAAATTTTCCCCTCTTTAAAATTCAAATTTTTTTAAAAAAAAGCAAGAGATAA
This sequence comes from Leptopilina boulardi, assembly GCF_019393585.1. Classification (NCBI taxonomy): domain Eukaryota; kingdom Metazoa; phylum Arthropoda; class Insecta; order Hymenoptera; family Figitidae; genus Leptopilina; species Leptopilina boulardi. The sequence continues at coordinate 66,303 of NW_026137973.1, forward strand.
TAGAAAAAATAAGTAAAAAAAGAAAGAAAAAGAGAATAAAAAGCAAAAAAAAAAATGAGAAAAAGCAAAAAAAAAAGAGAAAAAATTCAAATATATATGAACCTAGTTAAAGCCTCTTGTAATTGCTGTAATTTCCCCTTTTCCTTCTCCTCCTCAGATGTATAGAGTTGTAATTCAGATTGAGCAATATCAAATGCCGATTTTGCCTCATCAACTTTTTTTCTAAATTCAATGAGCGCCGTCTCTTGTTTTTTACGCTCCTTCAATAATGGTTCAGTTTTTTCCTTTAAACTACTCATCATTGTTTTTAATGCCTCATCTTCTTTTTCTCTCTCGACACTACTTTTTTTTATTAATTCCTCATATTCTTCAATATCTTTGGCATTTTTCTCAGGAATTCTTTCAAGTTCTTCAAGTTTTGACATTTCAGTTTTAACTGATGCTTTATTTTTTTTACGTCGATTATTTGTCTCAACTAATTCCTCTTGTAATGCTTGATCTTTTTTACGTATTTCATCGAATTTCGCTGTTTTTTCATCTTTTTCATTTTGCAATAATTCCCATTTTTTACCCTTTTCTTTGAATTCCTTTTGTTTTTCATTTTTTTCATTGTGTATTTTTTTCATTTCTTCCATTAATTCATTGTATTCTTTCTCTTGATTCTCACGAATTTTCTCCTCTTCATCGAGTTCTTGTTTTGCCAACATACGTTTACGATGATAAAGTTGATGTTGATATTTTATAATGGAATTTTCAATTTTTAAAAATTGTACAGCGTCCTGCATTGGTTCTTCGAGATCTTTTTTTTCTTTCTCAACAAGGCGTAGACGATGTAATTTTTCAGTGCGTCGATCAGTCATTATTTCGACTTTTTCATTTAATTTTTCAAGTGGTTCTTTATAGCGATTTGTGCCAATAATATCTTCGAGAAATTCAAGAAGGCCCGAATCACCTTCACCTTGGCCTTTTGGTTTCATTAGGGCAATTTGTTCGACTTCGCCCTAAAAATAAAAAAGACATTTTATTTATTTAGCAAACGTAAATTTTGAAAAAATTAATTTCGGAACGAAAATTTAAAGAAAAATTACCTGTAGAATTAAAAATCGATTATGATCCAAATCAACGCCATGAGAACGAAGAAGTTTGGCAATTTCTTTGAAAACCACTTTTTTACCATTTAATTGATAATATGAGGAACTGTCCTTAAAAGCGGTTCGTGAAATTACAAATTGACTATTGGGAACAATTTCATAATCGTCGCCTTCCTGAAAAAAACCATTTCTTTTAAATAATAATTTAATAATAATAATAATAGTAATAGTAAATTAAAATTGAAAATTTTGTTTTACCTTATCAATAATTTGTTGAAAATGAATAGAAACGGTGCAACTTTTAACATTAAGATGTTCACTAGAATTGTGAATGAGAACAGAAATTTTTTTCGAACGAATTTTACTTGCTCTGTAACCAAAAACAAAGAGCATTGAATCGATCACGTTACTTTTTCCACTTCCATTTGGACCAACAATCGCTGAGAAACACTGGAAACAATAAGAAAAATTAAAAAAAAATAATTAAAAAATTACGAAAAATATTTTTAAAAAATACGAAATTTTTTTTTAAATTAAAACCTTGTGAAATGGTCCAACAATTTGTTCTCCCGCATAACTTTTAAAATTCACATTACTAATGCGAGTTATCATTAAACGTGGACCAGTTGTGTCGACTTCGCCAAATTCTGTTGGTCTCGGTGGAATATAAATTTCGTCATCAATTCTAAGACCACCTTCCTCATCGGATGGATATCCAGCATCCTCGTCCTGATCAACCTCCATTTCCTCATCATCTTCAACGTTTTGTTGATTTTTTTGTGCCATTCTTTTCTATTTAAAAAAAAAAATAATTCATATTTTAGTTATTTAAAAAGAAAATTTTTTATTTTTTACAGAAAAAAAAAACATTTTTTATTCGATTTTTTTTTGGTAAATTTAATACAATTCTAAAATACAATTATTTATCGAATATTTATTTCAAAAAAAAAAATTTTAATATAAAAATCGTTTAAATTTTAGAAAAAATTAAATTTAAATGAATCAATTATTTTTTGGAAAAATTTTTTGAAAAAAATTAATCAATTTATCATAATAATAAATCATTTGTTGGATTAAATCTCAATAAATAAATAAATATATTTATCCAGATAAATTATTAAATTTAAAATAAATATATTAAAAAAAATCAAAAAAATAAATTTTTGAAAAATTATAATTACAATTGATTAAATAATTTAAAAAATTAATTAACAAGATTTTATTAATTAAAAATATAAATTATTTTAATCGGTAAATATAAATTATACACAAAAAAAAGCTAAAAAAAAACAGCTTAGAAAATTTACAAAGTCGAAAAAAAACAAAAATTCATATTGATTATTTACGAAAATTTTTCTAACCTAATTTTTCTCGATAACAATTGGTCGAAAAAGTAATTACTCCATAAAAAATGTGACAAATTTAATTTATCTATTCTTGTTATTTTTTCTTTATTTATTATTATTTTTTTTTTTTTTAAAGAAAAATTTACCCGCGTGAAACAAAAGTTATCGAATTTTTGAGGTTAGGTGAATCAAAACATCGCCAATAAATTCACAATTTTCGCTAAATTCCATGAAAAATTTCCCCCAAAAAAACGAAAATAATAAAATTAACTTGAAAACTAAATTAAAACTAACAAAAAAAGTAATTGTAAAGTAAAAAATTTATATCCTTTTTTGTGTATGAAAAATTAATTTTTTCACATAACCTGTCAAAACGAGAGAGCGTAATTTCTCATATTGTTAATCGTAAGAAAATTAAACAATGACTTACCTTTTAATTAATTTTTACACATAAAAAACACTAATAGTCAATTGTCTATAAACAATTTTCAACATTCACGCACAATAAACATTTAATTCACGCACATGAATACCAGACAAAAAAAATCAACGCCTGACAAGCGACGCCATGACGCCATGAAAACAGTTGTGTTTGTAAATTTTGAAAGTTCATTCAAATTATTCTTTTATTTAAAAAAAAAAATTGTTTCCCTTAAACACAGATTTAAAAAAATTACTTTTAATTCTTTTTTTAAATAATTGAAAAGAACAATTTATTTTTTTTTTTACGAGAAAGGACAAAAATAAAATTAAACAAAGCATTACAGTTTAAAAATAACGGCCGCCATAACGGAAGTCACGTGTCATGTATAGAAAATATTTTCTCTTAAAAAAATTTCTTATAATCATTTAAAAAATAACTTTTAATTTGTCGAAATATTTGAAATTTGACGATAAAATTATTATTTTCCTTTCAGTAATAAATTAAACATATGTATGTTATTTTTTTTTTTTGACATATTTAAAAGCGGGAAAATCGACCGGAAGTCAATGAGAGTGAGAGAGTAAAAATATAATTCGATTATCGATATAGCGTCGGTTTAAAAAAAAAATAACGTAAAAATATTCAAAAATGATATTTAGAGTAAAATTTTCTTAACTTTTTTAGTAAAAAATTATTTGTTTTATTTTATTTTCATGAAAAAATGTTTAATTATTAATTCTTTTGTGAATCGAGGTCAGCGTCTACTAAAAACGACGGTGTGAAAAATCGTTAACATGATGACTCCGTGGCGCAACGGTAGCGCGTCTGACTCCAGATCAGAAGGTTGCGTGTTCAAATCACGTCGGGGTCAAAATATTTTTTTATTCTGTTTTTTTTTTTAAATTAGAAATTTAAAAAAGACAATTTTTTTTAAAAAACAATTACTATCTTGAATTTACAAATTTTTAATTAAAAATTTTTAAATTTTAATTATAGTAACTGCCGATTTTTTTATATTATATTTATTTGTATATTATATTATATTTAGTTTATATAATATTTCTATATTATATTTATTTTTAAACTATACAGTATATTTTTTTAAACATTTTTTTAAGAAAAAATAAAAAAAAATTACTGTTATTTAAATAAATGTAAAATATAATAATGATTTAATTTATTAGTTATTATTTTCAATAACAGATACGTTAGTAAAAAAAAATGAATTTAGATAATTAATTTAATTAATTAAAATCATTTTTAGTGGAAAAATTATCTTTTCATTGGATTTGAATTTTCGCGCGCTTTTACGTATGTCGTTACCTTCTATTACGGACCATTGCCAACTTCAGGGCAATTATCAATCGAGTTTTGATATAGAAAAGTTTGTCAACAAGTTTTTATCAATATTTTTCGGTTTAATTAGCAAAATAATTAGTTTAGGTACTTAAAAACATAACTAAAATGTTTCTTTTTAATTTACTTTATGTTTTTTAATGTCTTAAACTTGAATTTTTCATTTGTTTACAATTTTTTACTCTGATGAAACATAACCTCATTGTTTTGTCGGCACACACAAAAATTTAATAAATATTTTCTTATTATTTATAGTATTTTTTAAAAAACGGAAAATTACAAATTGTTACAGTTTTCGAGTAAAAACAAATTAAAATGGTGAAAGAAAGTGATGTTGAGCATTCGAAAAAAAGAAGAAAATCCGTGGAGACAACGGCAATAAAAGACGGAGATGTTTATAAGGTATTTTTGATTTTTTTTTTTGTAATTTATTTGATATTTATGAATTATAATTAATTTTTTCGTTATTTTACTAAGTAGCTAACAATTTTTTAATAACATTTACATGAATTAATATATAAGTATAGAAAAATTTTGTTTTGTTCGTAGAACATAACCACAAATTTTTTTATTTTTAATTTTTGAATTATAAACAGTGATAATAATAATTTATTATTATTAATTAATAATGTATGAAGTAAATACTTCTTTATTTTAAGCCATTTTTAATTATTAATTAATGATAATAATGAATCTTGTTGGAATAAATTTTCGTTTTTCGATTTCGTAAATAAAAATTTTTAATTTTTTTTTGAATGAAAAATTTGAGTAAAAATTGCGATTTTTATTGAAAAATTATTTTTCTTTAAAAAAAAGAAAATGAAAAAACTGTTTTTATAGACAATAATAACTTATGAGGAAAAAGAAGCACTGGAAAGATTTCCTGACAAGGATTCTGAGACTTTTCTCAATATTTGCGAAGAAATTCGCAAGGCAATGATGAGAATTGCGGAATTAAAAATTAGTAATGATTCAAAAGTAAGTAAAAATTTATCAAAAATTATTTTTAAAAAAATATTATTTAAATAAAGTCTTTTTTTAGAAATACTACTATTAATATTTTAAAAATTAAATTAAATAAATATAATAATTATTAAATAAATGTAAATAAAAAGCAATTAAAAAAAAAAATTTGTTTTCCCAGGCAAAAGAGGAAATAAGTGAATTGCAAATAAAAACATCGTTGGCATTCATTGAATTGAAAAAATTGAATCGAATGGAAAAATTTCGGACAAAATTTGCACGTGATTCACTTGCAAGTGCAAAAAGTAATGTCGATAGTCGACATTTGCATTTACAAAATTTACTCTACGAAGTGATGCATTTAAAAAAAGAAGTCATGAAATGTTTGCAATTTAAGTAAGTTTTAAAATTTTATACGTTGAAATAAATTCAAATAAATTTTTTTAAAAAATGCAAAAAAAAAAGTTATTACTTTTGTTGTGCAAATTAAATAATTATTTTTTTTCCACAGATCCAAAGACGAAATGATTGAATTAGTTTCCGAGGAGGAATTTTATCGAGAAGCGCCCGAAACAATTTCTCGTCCTGTGAGTAATTTTAATTATTTTTATTTATTATTTTATTAATAATTTTAATTATTTTTTTTATTTTTATTTATTTAAATTGTCAATTTAAATGAGAAAATATTTTTTAAAAAAAAAATAATTTTTTCCCATTGAAGGAAGTAACTAAAAAAGATGAACATCAATTAAAATTGGCACGTCTCGAATGGGAATTAACGCAGAGAAAACAATTGTCATCATTTTGTGATGAACTCACGGAAAGTAAAAAAGGCGTTGCTTCAAGTATTGAACAAAAACAAGCTCGTTTGGATAATCTCGCTCCACAGCTACGTACAATTTTGGAAGTAAGTTATTTTTAAAATTTTCTTTCAAAAAATGAATTTTTAAAAAGAAATTTTTATATTATTTTTTTTTTTTTAAATATAAATTTTTTCGATTTAGAAAACCAATTTTCCTTTTACAATTCATAATTTATGTTTTTGAAGAAATAAACAATTTTTTATTTCTCTAGGCAAGCAAACCATTACAAGAAAGTCTTGGTCTTCCGTTGGATAAAATTCGTCAGGAACATAAAATGGCTGCTTTATTGTCATCACCGCTCTATGTTCTTTATGCAAAAACTTCTGCCTATCGAGACGCATACGGTGAGAATTTTTTTTTTCATTTCTCTATTAATAGATTTTATTATTATTTAATATGACAATAGCATTTAATTAAAAAAATAATAATTTTGTGAAATAAATATTTAGTATTGAATTTAAAAAAAAAAAGGAAAAGTTTTGTGAAATAAATATCGAAAATGGAAATATTTTATAGATTCCTCATTGATTGTGACGATTGAGGGCGACGAGGACGAGGCACAACGAACTAATAATCAAGAGAGACCCCAAGAATCGGATTCCGATGCGGAAAATGCAGGTGACAATGTTGTTGAAGAGGCGCCGGTTCACAAGAAACGTCATCATCGAATGTCAAAAGAGGCGCGTCAAGAGGATAAAAAATCGAAACTTCTTCAACGACATCCACTCAGCGTTAAGATCATCATTAATTTTTCAAGTACAAATATTTATTTACTATAAATATAGTATAATTTAGAATTTATTTAATTTTATATTAATAGTACTTAAAAAAAAATATTCTTTCTTTTTTTATTTTTTCTTGTTGTTTTAATTTTTTTGTAATTTTTCTATTTTTCAGAAGATACAAAATTGACGTTACAATTTTACTATCTGACTATTTTGAAAGTTATAACTGTCGAGTCAAATTTGGAGAATGTTGATATTGGCGGCGTTTCAGCTGGGTAAGAAATGAAAATTTAATTTTTTTTAAAACTTCCTTTTTTTGATACTACTATTCTTTTAATTTTTATTATTTTTTCAAATTTCCCGTCCTGTTTTTAATTTTTAATTAAAAAAAAAAAAAATTATTATTGCAAATAAAGTCAGAAAATTATTTTTTATTATTATTGTTATTTTTTTAAATAGTTTAATAATAGTTTTTATTTTTTTTTTGCAGTGATATGCTGATATCAGAATCAATATTACGTGAACTTTATCCAAAAGATTTGGGATTAGATTCGCCAAATCCGGCAAATCATTATCAATTGGAAAAACATAGACTTGGAGCATTTCATTCATTGGGTCTTGGTTATCCCTATAAATGGGCGCAAAGAATGGCGGGACTTTATTTCGATGCCCCCGACGTTCAAGAGCAAAGGGCAAATGTAAGAAGAAAAAATCAACTAATTTTAAATATAACTATAAATTTTAATTATCGGAAAAATTATTATTATTATCATTATTTGAAAATAAGTTTCTTAATTTAAATTAAATTAATTTTAGATTAAATTAACGTAAAATTAATAATTTTTTTAAAAAATGTTTTTTACGTAAATTTTTTGTAATTTTTTGTATAGGTAACAAGCCAACAACTTGCGCACGATAATATTGAAAATGTTATAAGAGAAGTAAAACGACGTGTCAAGGCACGTTTAGCATTATGTACTGAAATTCATCAATTGGAAATGGGAAATTTGTCAATTGTCAGTGAAACATCAGATCCAATGCCATTGAAAATATCGACAAATTTATATAAATTTGTTCCACTTTCGTGGCGAAGTTATTGCAATAATCCAGAGACTCCTTCATTTTGTCGTGAGGGTTTAGTCAATTCCGTGGATTTCTTTTACGAAGCCATTTTTCGACGTGATAACAGTGAGTTTTTGAAAAAAAAAACAAATAATTACAATTTCTTTTTTTACTAGGGCGCATGATTTTACCATAAAAATTTCTTCTATTCAAAAAATTCAAAAAAAATATTTTTTGACGCAAACACTACGTTTCCTACTAATTAAAGATCGATAATTTCAAATCTTGCATAAAATTGTTTATAAAAAAAAAAGAAAAAGGGAATGAAATAAAATTTTCTTTTAGATGAACTTATTGCACGTATTGCAATAAAACCTGATTATCCAAAAGTAACGCCGGTATTTAGTATCAGTATGAGTCCAACAATTCATGTAACAACTGATGTGATACGCGACATGGAACGTGAAATAAATGTCATATGGGAAAAACAACCAACAATAACAGCACAAATACAACGATTACGTGCATGTTTTGATATTTTCCTTGAAACTGAAGGACGAGCAACAAGGGAGAAAATTTTCTTCTATCCAGTTAAAGGAAGAACACGAGCACGTCCTTATAAATATGTTGCACTAGGCGGAGGTATTTTTACTCATCGATAATATTTTTTTAATAATAATAAAAAAAAAATTGATATACAAAAATTAAGAATTGTATACAACCTACAATTCCCTCTTTTAATTCCCATTCATAAAATTAGGAAAATAATTTTTATATAATAATAGACTTAAAATTTATTTATTTAAATGGTTTTTTTTATTTTGTATTTTTGTTTTTTTTCCCCACCGAAGACGAGTGATTTTAGAGAGAAGATTTAATGATAAGAGGAAATGGTGGATGTGATAAATTATTTGATAATTCAAATCAATGGGATTTTTCGTGATACTGATATCAGGTATGTGCGAAGTTTATTTCGCAAATGATTATTTTCAGACATTAGTCGCGCGCGTTCTTCTTTCATTAAAATATTTTCAGCCTTCACATGATTTATTTGTTGCCAAAAATTTTCCATATTATCATAGAGATCAATAACCTGCAAAAGACAAAAAAAATATTAATAAAAAAAATTGGCTTTCTATTCAAATTAAAAAAAAAAGTTCCAATTATTTTATTTTCATTTTATTAAATAAATAAATAATAATTTATTTAAATTAAATTGTTATTAATTATTATTTTTTTTTAATTTATTTATTTTATTTTAATAATTATTTTTTTCAACTAACTCCAGTGGTTAATATTTCTTTCGTCGCCTCGGTGTCTTTTACAGAATATTTTTTAATCAACAAAGGTGGCTCAAGATCGGCGCAAAGTTTTGTTAGAAATTCAATTGTACAACTTTTCTCCAAAAGTCCCCCGAGATTCTGCAAAAAAAAAAACAAAGGAATTGGTGAGTTTTTTTTTTAAATTAAATTTATTAATCTTATTTTATCGAAAAAAAAATTTTTAAAATTTAAACCTTTATGATATTTCCACTCGTGACACTTAGACGTTTCAATTGTAATGTATCGATTGTTTGCATTAATTTCATATCCTGTCTCAATTTCCAAATTTTATTCGACAATCTCTCCAATTGTGATTTTAATTCGACAATTGTTTCTTCACGTTCACATTTCATTGTTTCGGTTTCATTTTTTAAATTTTCCATTGTCTCAAATAATTGTGAATATATTTTTGGATATTGGGCAAATTCAAGAATAATTGCATCGTCCTGCTCTTTTAAATATTCATATTGTTTCCTTTTACTCTCAGTTGATGATTCATAGTTGGATATTATTTTTTGTAATTCTAAATTTTGTATTTCCATCACTGAATCGATACTTCTTTTTATCTCCAACATATCGTCTTGTTTCTTGAAAAAGAAAAAAAAAAAATTTATTTTACACCAAAAAAAAAAAATAATTAATTAATTTTAATTTTATTAAAATATACCGAATATTCAATGCTATAGGTCCGTACAGCATTTCTAATTTTTGTGTCATTAATTATTTTTTCAATATATTTTTGTTGAGAGAAAATTATTCTTTCAATATTTTTTGTATCGTCTTTTAGAATTTCTTTTAAATTTTGAAATTCAATTTTATCGGACATTTCAATTTTATTCAGCGATTGAATATAGGTTTTTCGCAAAACTTCCAAACGTTCTTTGCCTCTCACTGGAAAAATTGTATATATATATTTTTTGAAAATATCTGAATTTAAAAAACAAGAAAATTGTTTTGGAATTTTTTTTTTTTTTACCTATTAAAGTATCAATAATGTCAATGTGTCCCTCTTGCAATCGTCGATGATCCATATCGGCAATTTCCAATTGTTCACACAAATAATTAATCACAGCGTCTTTTGCATTTACTGATTGAACAAAATTTTTCCACAAATATTCAACATCCTCGTATAATTCTTTACATTTAATTTTTCTCAATATAAAACGCCATTGTTCATTTATTTTTGCTGTATTTATTCGTGAAAATGCGTCTTCTCTTTTTAATTTGTTCTTGAATTGAACAAAAAAAAATTTATTTTTCAATAATAATTATAAATTATTTATAAATAAAAAATTAGCTCAATTTATTTTTCTATTTTTTAATAGAAATAAATTAAGAAAATTAAAAAAAACAAAAACAAAAATTGAAGAATTAATTAAATTGAAAATCTTTTTACCTTGATAAATACTGCAATTAATTCTTGTTTTCGTCTTTTTGCCTCTAATTCAATTTCAGCTCGATGTTGCAAATAACGAGCACGTTCTTCATCGCTCATTCGAGCTAATTTTGAAGATTTACTTTTTTTCTTTCCCGCCATTTTCTTTTTAAATTCTAAATTTTTTAATATAAAAAAAATTAGGTACTATTAAATATTTTTAATTTTGTTTATTAATAAATTTTCAAATTTTATTTTCCTGTTTTTTTTTCAAATTTACTTTATAAATTAAATATTTTTATTAAAGAAAAGAAATTTTAAAAAAATTTATCTTAATTTATTAATTAATTAAAATAATAAATATTGAGTTTAAAAATTGAAACTGAAAATTGATATTAATTGCAAAATTATTAATAATTATTTTTTGAATATAAATAAGAAAATTTTTTTTGTATATTTTTTATTTTATAATTTCTTTTTTTTTATATAAATTACACATTCGGTTAATTTCAATTTGTCTTATATATAAAAAGCTCGTTTCAATTTCAATTTAAAGCCGACAATGTTTGGTCGATGTCTCCTAATTACTTCTTATTGTCATAGTGACAAACATTACAATTTATATATTTATCGCAAAGTCTTTTTCTCTTCTTTTTTTTTTACTTGACAAAATCGGATCGAAATTTTTATTAACAAAAAAATATAAAAATTAAATTTTTTAAAATTTTTTTCTTTTTTTTAAATTATTTATCCATTTATTTTTTATAATTATAAGCATCAGTTAAGAAAAAAAAAAGTAGAGAGAGAAAAATTACAGTGAGAGAGCATTTAAATAAACATTCAAAAAAATTATATTATTTAACAAATAATTTTTTTTTAATAATTATATATAATAATATAATTGAAAATAAATTTTAATATAGACGCAACAAAATTGATATAAAAATAAATTTTTGCAGATTGGAAAAAATTTTTCCATTATTTTTTCAAACATTCTCAAAAAAAAAGAGAAAAAAAAAATTCTAAAAATAGATTCTTAAAAGTAATAGAAAATATATTTTTTTCTTTTTGTTTGGTAGAGTTTGGCAATGAAAAAAAAATTTTTTTCGTTTCTTAAATATAATAAATTCGACATTATCAAAATTAAATCCCTTTTTTTATTTTTAAATTATGTTTTAGCGCTAGGGAGAAAAATTCGTGTTTGTGTCACTAGAGAGAAAAATTATTATTTTAAAGCCTGGTGGTAAATTTTCACATTCAGGGAATTAATTTTGATAAATTTGTCCTTAAAACAACGCTTTCTTTTTGAGCATTCAAAGCACGTCCAGCGAGCGTGAAAAATTAATGAATAATAATAATAATAATAATAATGACACAATTATTAACAATGTTTGCGAAGTGTTAATGAGCGTTCCTCAAATTTTTCAAATAATAATGGCTTTTCTTTTGTCGTTGGAATGAAACTTTGCGTACGTCTTATTCTTTCTCGTCCCTTTGTTGGACGTACCGTTACTATTTCGGCTTCAAGTAAAATTTGTGCCTCCTCAGCGCGTCTCACTTTTTCACGTGCCGTTCGTAATTCCGCGTCAAGATTTTCCTTCTCGGCTTGCAATTGTTGAAGACGAATTTCCGCGTCTAAAAAATATATATTTTTTTTTAAATTTCAATTTGTAATTAAATCCACCCTAGTGGATAAAAGAAGCATTTTTTTTTCTAATTCTAAGGAAACAAATAAATATTTTCAATCCCTAGGGAGAAAAGTAATTATTTTCCACACTATGGGAGTAAAAATTATTATTTTTCACAAATCCTAGGGAAAAAAATGTAATATTTTTAACCCTTGGAAAAGTAGAAAATAGATAAAAAAAAAAAAAAAAAAATTCCACCTTGAAGTTGCCTTTCATTTTCCTCTTGTTGACGTTCAAATTCAAGGCGTTTCATTTTTTCCGATTCCAAAAGATCCTGTTGCTCTTTTTGTAATCTTTCCAATTCTTCGCGTCTTTCCCATTCCTCGCGAAGAACTCGCGCTTGCAATCCTCTCACTGAAAAAATTATTTTTGAATTAAAAAAAAAAAATTAATTTAAAAAATTAGAAATATTTTTTTTTAATTTCAAAAAAATTTCTAATTAAAAGAAATTTTTTTTTTTTTTTTGCAGCACCTATTTCTTCATCTCGCAGAGCTTGTTTTTCCTCTTGCAATAAAATTTCAAGTTTTTTTTTAACGTCCTCTAATTCTTGGACTTTTGCATTTTCCTCTTTTGAGATTGCCTCTAATTTACGTGCCTGAATTTCGGCGGCAATTCGCGCCTGTCGCTCGTGTTGAAGTTCCAAACGAGTTTCATCTTTTTCCTGCCTCGTTGCCTGCGAGGAAAAAAAAATTATCCAATAGAGTAAAATAGCTTTTTTTTAACTAAAATGGCACAAAATGATAAATTTTATCATATTGTGCCATTATTGCATATTTAAATATAGAAAAATGGCTAAAAATACCTGACGACATGATCTTCGTTGATAGGCAAGTGTTCGTTGATAACCAATTTTCTCCGTTGAATGTTGAATGGCAATTTGAATTGCCGACAACCATTGTAAACGTCCACGATGATCCTCGGCACCAAGTTCAATGCCACGATGTTCCGGTGTACTGAGAATAAATCGACGATCAGGTTTACCACCATTGCAAGCGGCATCTGCCCATGAATTTAAATCCAATGGAATAATACCCGATGGTTCTTTATGTTGTGAATCTTTATAGTATGTCAATTCACCAGGACGTAGGACAAACCAAAAATAACGAAATGTCGGCAGTAGAAATCCTTTTTTCATCAAGTAACCCTTAATTTAAAATAAAAAAAATTTTTTTTTTTATTTCATTATATTTAGAGATAGATTTGATTATTTTCCATTCTTGTGCGGATAAAAAATAATTATTTTTTTTTCTAATTATAGAGAAAAATAAATATTTTTAGCACCTAGGGAAGAAAGGTGATTATTTTACACTCTTGTGATTGAAAATGACAATTTTTTTTTCAAGGGAAAATATTTAATATTTTTTGAAACTAGGGAGTAAAAAAGTTTGTTTTTTTTTCACACTAGTGGGTAAAAGTAACCATTTTTTTTTAACTCTGGGGAATAAATTTATTTTCTACCCTAGTGTGCGTAAAAATAACCAACTCTAGGGGGGGGGAAATGATTATTTTCCATTCTAGTTGACAAAAAAATAACTTTTTTTTTCTAACCCTGGTGAGAAAAATAATAATTGAAATTAATATTTAAAAAATTTTTTTTTAATAATAAAAATTAAGAAAAATAAATTTTTTTTTAAATTACTTTTTTGAGTACATCCTCGACATATGTTTGATACATGTCGTCGATTGCTTCCGTTAATGCTGCGGGATCGACGGTTCCACATCCGGAATATTTCGATTCCAAAACTGCCAGGAACGTAGGAAATCTAATTTTTTTTTTTTTTTAGTAATAAAAACAAAAAGGAATTATTTTTAAATTAAACAATTTTTTTTTATTAAAAGTAATTTTTAAAAATTCAAATTAAAAAAAAATTATTTTGCAATAAAAAAATATTTAAAAATGGTAAAACTGTTTTATTAAAATTACCGAAAATTGCCAATTGCCGCGGCTAAAGCTGAAAAATCCAAAGGATCCCAATTTAAACCCAATGAAGTTACAAATTGTGAAGCGATTCGCGCGACTTCGTCACTATTCGCTGTTACCTGATAATTAAATTGAAAATTATTATTATTATTATTATAAAAATTAAAACAGAAATAAAATAATAAATTAACAATTTTAAAAATTGAAAAAGTAAAGTAAAATAATTATAAATAATATGGAAATTTTTATAATAAAATAAAAATAAGATGGAAAAAAAATATCAAGTTACCAAATATGAAGAATCCGTGACGTCGGCTTCCATTTCGGCTAGAAGGCAAAATATTCGAAATAATTGATAAACGCTACGATCTTGAAAAATGGGATGTGTTCGATTTAAATAAATTTTTCGGCAAACGAGCCAACATATTTCGTCAATTCCTTCTTCCAATGAACGACATGTTTGTATTGGTGTTGTTTCTGTGAGGGACGAGAAAACCTATTTTTGCGGAGGGGACAAAATATTTATTTTTTTTTTTTATTTACACAAAATTTTTTTTAACGAACAAAATTTCTAATTTTTACCAAAAAAAAACACAATAAAAATAATTTTTTTTTTTGTAATTTAAATTTATTTATTTCTCTATTTTTTCGAAATTTATATTATTTTTTTCTCCGACAATTCGAATTTATTTTTTGAAAATTATTTTTATTTATTTTTATTGTTGAAAAAAAATAATATTTATTTTTAGAAAATGAACTAATTTCCGCATGAAATATCGTCAATTTACATTCAATTTAAATGACATTAATTTCAAATGGTGTGATAACGATAGAATTAATTTCCATTTGAAAATAATTTAAGATAAAAAATTTTCATTCTTTTTAAAAAGGAATCAATTTTTTTTTTGTAAATTCTAAAAAATAATTTATTCATTTTCTTTAATATTAATTTTAAAATTAAAAATAAATTAATAATATATTTTCTTATCAAAATTTTATTTAAAAAAAAAGTTTAATTTGAAAAGAACAATAATTATTCTTTGATGAAAAAAAAACGATACGTTTTTTAATGTAAAAAGAAATTTATTTTTTTTTTTACCTCTTTTTGTAGATAATAGATGTATTGCTCGAATGTTAAAGTTTGCGTGCTTCGATAATGTTCCAATCCTTTTTCAATTCCATAGAGGTCCATTAATGTTCCAATATTCGCGGTTAAAACCTAAAAAAAAAATAATTATTTTATTAATTTAAAAAAATTTAATATTAAATAAAAATTGATTTTTTTTTGTTTACAATTTACAAATTACATTTAGTACTAAGAAAATAAATTATTTATTTAAAAAAAAAAATTTAATTATAAATTTTTTGATGGTAATTTCTCAATTTTTGCGTAAATAAAATTACCTAATGAATTTTATATTTAAAAAATTTTTTTTAATAGTTTTTACATTGTTTAAAATTTTTTTTGTTAATTTTATTTTTTTCTTCTCTCGATTTTATATTATTATTATTATTGACAGTATTATTTTTTCCCCTAGTCTATACAAAAAAAAGGAAATATTTGTAAATAAAAAAAGAAATTAGGGGGTCGAGGTCGAGTTGAAAATAAACCACACCCGAATTTGGAAACTGAAGCATTCGCGGTGGCTCTTATAACAAATTTTTTTTTTTTTCATAAATTACAATTAAATAAAAAATACAATAAATAAAATAAAATAAAAATTACAGTGCAATTAAAAAAAGCGATTCGAAATAATAATTATTTATTATTAATAATAATATATATATATATATATAGACCCACCTTTAATTTTGATTTTGCAACAACAAATGCATCTTCAGCTTGCAATGCATGAAACGCATGCCAGATGCTGTTTGTGAGATTTTTCAACAAATGGGTCATGCTTTTATTATATTTATTCGGAAAAATATGCAACAGGTGTTCAACACGCGCTTTCAAGCTCACATATTTCTTTAACTAAACTCAAATGGTTGAATGACGAATCCTCTCTTCCTTCACTCGCGCATTTACCAGTGAACGCGCGCGCCGCGAGTTTTTAAAAACGCGAGATAAAAATTTTTGTCATGAACTGTACTAATTTTTTTTTTTTTTCTTTCTTTTTAAATATAATGTGTCACGTGGTTGTCAGCTTCCATCTGTATCTTATCTCTCTCACACGAGAGAAAGAGGAAGGGAGAAGACAAAATTTTATTTTCCTTCTTTCTTTCCCATACAAGAAAAAATTCTTTCTATTCTCTCTCTCTCTCTCTCTTTCTCTCCTGTTATTAGAACCACGTGTGTATTTTTTTTTGACAGATATCAGCTGATTTTGACAATTTGGAGTAAACGAAATTTTTTTATTTTGCGAATATTTTTTTTTTTTATATGAGAAATAGAATTTTTTTTTTTGCAGAAACAATTTTTTTATAGAAAAATATTTTTTATTTATAAATTTTTTTAGTCGTAAAATTTATTATTTAAAAAAAGGGTTTTTTTTTCAATTGGATTTTTTTTTCAGATATTTCCTCGAGAATGACAAATATTAAACTGAGGGGAAAATTTATTTTTGATACTCTCGCGCGCAAAGTTTTCGAAACTGCAAGTTTATATTTATATAAAAGCGATGCAATCTTTTTCCAGAGAGGGGGGAGGGGGAGAGAGAGAATATTAAAGAGAGGCAGAAAATATGTCAATTTTCCATATATTTAGCAAATATAATAATAAGCGATCTATTTTAGATAATTGAATGATTAAAATAAATTAATTTTTTATTGCCTGTGAATTATAAATTTTTTTTTTAAATTAGTCGAACTTGGAAAAAAAATAATGATAATAATAGTAAACAAAAATAAAAATAGTAATAATAATAAATAATAATAATAAAAATAGTAATAATAATAATAATCAAGATATTTAATTATTTCACAACTTTATTTTTTCAAAAGTATATAAATTTGCGTTTTTAAATGTCCATGAAAAAAAAATTTTTAAAAAAAACTTTATGGCGTAAGACGTTTTGGATCACGGGGGAACATTGAAACTTTTCTTATGTTGTCTAATCCAAGATATAACATTACAACACGTTCCATTCCAATTCCACCTCCAGCATGTGGTGGACATCCATAACGAAAAGCGTCAATATATGATTTTATTTTTTCAATATCTATAAAAAGCAAAAAAGAAAACACACTTTTTTTAATATTTAGTTTATTTAAAATTATTAGTAATTTTTTGTTATCTTTACCAATTCCGTGATGTTTTGCTCTCTCAGTCAAAAATTGTGAATCGTGAATTCTTTGAGCTCCGGAAATTATTTCCTCGCCTCTCATAAACATGTCGTATGAATTGGAAGATTTCTGAAAATTGTGTAAATATATTTGATCATTTTTTTTTTTCACATTAAAGGAAAAAAAAATTATTTTAAAATAAAATCAAAGAGGAATTTTTTTCTTTTTATTTTTCTTACCGGATTTTTTGGATCGGGCATTGTATAAAATGGCCTAACAGCAAGTGGATATTTGTCCAAAATGTAAAAATCAGTGTCGTACTAAAAAAAATTATAATAATAATAATATTAATTAAATAATGAAAAACATTCGTAGATAATAAAAAAAATTTACCTTCGCTTTGACGAGTTTTCCAAGAAGTTTCTCGTCGGGTGTTGATAAATCGTCTTCCTCACCAAGTTTGACACCAGCCTCCGCGAGTAATTTAATTGCATCTGAAAATTCCAGTTTTAATGGTGGATCCAAAAATTTGAATGGTTCTACTTTATATTGTTGATTGACGGCCGCAATTTCGTCGGCGTAGCTAAAAAAAAAAAACAAAAAAAATTAATTTTGTTTTTTATAAAGAATTTTTAAAAAAAATACAATTATATAAATAATTAAATAATAATTCATAAAAAAATTATTGGTAATTAAATAATAATTTATAAAAAAGAATTTTAAATTATTGAACAATATTTTATAAAAATAATTAGAAATAATTGAACAATAATTTATCAAGACAATTATAAACAATAATTTTAAAAAATCAAATTTTAAATGATTATACAAAAAAAAAGAATAATTTCTCTTTTTTTTTTTTACTTGTCACGAAGTCCTCTAAAAAGATCGGTGAACATTTGTCCAATAACATCCACAACTTCATGATAATGATGTTTAAATGCCATTTCTAAATCTAAGCCAACAAATTCCGTTAAATGTCGATGAGTATTTGAATCCTCAGCTCGGAAAACTGCAAAAATAAATTCAATACTAATTTGTTTAAAGTTTTTCTTTCTATTTTTACTATTTTTATTTCTTATCAATTTTCTTTTTCTTTTTTTTCTCTCTTATTTATTTATATATTTATTTTATTTTTCTTTTTTAAATTAAAAAACAAAAATTAATTACTTCATTGAGTTCTAATTTTGTTTTTAATTTATAAAAGAAATGAGAGATAAATATAAACCTGCGCCAATTGTGTAAACACGATCGAAATCGGCAGCAATTGCCATTTGCTTATAAAGTTGAGGTGATTGCGCTAAATAAGCTGAGCCTTTGAAATATGAAACAGTAAACACATTAGCACCGCCTTCACTCGCCGCTGAAATCATTTTTGGCGTGTGAATCTCCACAAAACCCTGCAAAAAATTGAATTTCACAATTTAAATTTCAAAAGAGAAAAAATATTTTTACACTCGCTTGAAAAAAAGAAAAAATTAAATAAATTATTATTTAAAAAAAAAATAATAGAAAAACGAAATAAAATTTTGAATAATTTTTTTTTTGTTAATATAAAAATGAAAGCACCTTTTTATCGAGAATATCGCGAAATAATTTACAAACTCCTGCCTCGACTCGAAATATTGCCTGATTTGCCGGCGTTCTTAAATCAAGAACACGATTGTCCAATCTTGTGTCTTGATTGACTTTTATTGCGGGTCCCGATTCATCGCCCTCGGGTCGCGCAGCATCGTCAATTTGCAATGGAAGTTGTGGCACTGCTGCACTAACAACGAAAATTTGTTCAATATGAACTTCACAATCGTTTTGCGAGCATGATTCAATTTTTAATGGAACAGTCACAACACGCGCTTCTACATCGATTATCGATTCCTTAGTGATGCTGTGGAAAAAAAAATTATATTATTAATATTTCTGTTAATTTTTAATTCATTAATTAATTTTTAATTTCTTTTACTATTTTAATGTTAATATTTAAATAATATTAATAATTTAGTAAAATTAATATTATAAATTTTGGTATTCTTACTTTGAGATAAATTTAATCATTTGCTTGCTAATTTTTTCGTTAACAGCCACAAGACCTTGTACCGTATATGATTGTTGCCTTATAACAATGAAACATTGTTTTCCTAGAAGAAAAAAGAAAGAAATTAAATATCCAAAAAATGGAATGAGAATAAAAAAATTAGTTTTTTTTTTTTTTTTTTGGAGGTATTTTACCTTTTGCTCGACTCGTATGTAAACGACCACGTAACCAAACAATTTGATCAACACGTTTTGAATTTAATTCTTTAATATCAACATATTTTCTCTCCGCGTGTGACTCTTCACTTCGAATCATTTTTAAAAATCCATATCGTTCCTTAGACACGTCCTCTTCATTTGTAACCGGTTCTTGTTCCGCCTTTAATTTGGGGGAAAAAAAAAGGAATGCAAAAATTATTTTTTCCACAATTATTATTATACAATTTTTATTATTTTTATTTTGAATAAATAATTTTTATTTTCATTATTTTTTATTTAAATTAAATTATATTACTGGAAAATTTGAATTAAATTTAAATTTAGTTCAAATTTAAAATAATTGAATTTAAATTTAAATTAGATAAAATTCAAATTTTAATTAAAACTGAATTTTCTAATAAATTTAAATTAATCGCATTTATTTTAAATTTAATTTGATTGCTTATTATTTTTTTTTTTCAAAGAATTGAGAATTTTATTTGAGTTTAAATTTAAAATAATTAAATTTAAACATAATTTAAATTCTCAATTAAAAATTAAATTAAAATTTTAAATTCATTTGTTTAATTAATTAATATATTTAAATATATAAAATTTATTTATGTAACATACACGTTTTGCCGCATGTTCCGCTTTTTTAGCTGCTTTCTCGGCCTCTTTCATTGATTTTTTTAAAGCTTTTTTCGATGGTGCATTACTAAAATTAAATTAAATTTTTTATCCTGATTATTATTATTATTATTATTATTAAATATACTTTTAATTATTAAAAATATCAATAAATGAAAATTATATTAAATTTTTTTTCAGTTAAACTTTTTTGATTTTTACAAAATTTAAAAATATTTTAATTTAATTTATATTTTTTTCTTTTTGAATCTAAAAAATAAAAAGATTCTTTTTTTTTATTTTAAATTTGTTATTTGCATTTTCTAACAATTTCGTACTTTGTTAACTTGTTTTTTTTTTAAATTAGTCGGAAAAATGTAAATTTGAAATTCGTAAATTTTTTTTTCTAACGTTACATACTTCAGTCCTATAAAAATTCAAAAAAGAAAAATTCGAAAAAAACCAAATATTAAATACTTCTATTGAAAAAATAAATAAAAATCAACAAAATTTGATTGTAATTCAATTAAATTGCATAAAAAAATTCATTTTTTATCCATAAAATAATAAATATATATAGAAAATTTACCCTTCGACTGCGGGAGGAGCGGCTTTGTCAACACCCATCTAAATTGCGAAAAATTTGACAATTATCAAAATAAATTGCATCATTATTAAAAAAAAAAAAAAAACAGATAAAATTTACGTACGATAAAAAAATCGTCTTAAATTTTTATCTCTTGTTCTTTTGAAAAAAAACAATTTTTTTACGATAAATATTATTATACAACGTGGCGTAAAAAAAACAAAAAATTTTATAGGTTATATTCTTACTTTATACTGGAAAAGTAGTAAAAATTAACCTACAAACCTTTTTTCTCTATTTATTAACACAAAAATTGAAAAAACAATATCTTTATTATTTTTTCCAACTAATTTCTCATATTATTTTAACGAGTATATTTTTATTAATTATTATTATTTACTGTGACACTAAAAATAGTCTCAAAAACGTTACGCCCCCTTTGAGTTTCTACTCGAACTATTTGAATTTCGCGCGAAATTCAAATAAACATTTTTTTTATTTACCATAGGTTGGTAATACCGACGAATAAAATTCAAACATCAGCGCTAGATGTCACGTGAGTGGTGAAAATTGGACATGTTTCGTCACTCCCCACCAATCAACGTTGTTTGAAACAAAACATTGGCCAAGTGTCATGCGATTGGTTGAAAAATAACCCCCTCTTATTGTCATGCGCAGTAACACAATTTTCGACTTGCATTCTGAGCAAAGAATGTTTAGAACCGTTGCGGTAGCGATGCTAACAAAACGATATGGTTCGGTAATGAATTTTAATTCTTAATTAACTAAAACACGTGTGTTACTATTAAATAAATAAATTGAAAGTTTATTAAATTAATTACCCTCGCGAAAAAGTGGTGAAATTCATTTTCTCGTGAAGAAGAAAAAAAAAAAAGTTTTATCTTCGGAGCCAGGTGGCTTACTTCGCAGGGTTGCCAGGTTGCACCCAGGTGAACGTCAAAGCGTGCCCTCTTACCTGAATTTGTGTCGCGCGCGGTCTCGAGCAACGTGTCAATTTTTTTTCTGTTATATATGAACATAGAAAAATAATAACTAAATTAAAATTGTGAAATAGGGAATTTTTTCCACCAAGTTACGGGGAATTTGGAACAAAATTTGTTAAAAGGATTAAAGTGGTTTTTTGTGCTCTTGAAAAGAAGAAAAAAAAGTGTTAACACGTGTATGTGTGTGTTATATATGTGAGATCCGCATTTTTTTGCTACGTGCAACAAGTGGTTTTTTTTTCTGTTTCGCAAGCGAAGGAGTGTGAAAAAGGCATAAATTCCCAAAAATTTTTTTTTTTTTTTTGCCCTTCTCTTGTGCGCGACAATGGTTTTCTACCTTCAAGGGACTTTTTCTATTGTTGTGAGCGCAAGTGAAATGGTGAACAACAACCAAGGGTCCCGTCGTCGTTTAAAGAAATAATGCGCCGTTGCCAGGTGTTGTCGGTGCGGGTGACGGGTTTTAACAGAGAACAGTAGTGGAAAAAAAAAACACTTGAGAAATAAGGAAAAAAAAAGAAGTTTTCTTTTTCGTGTGTGTAGTGCGCGAATTCTTTCGAAGAAAAATGATTCGCGGGTTTTTCCATCACAACAACAACAACAACAACAACGTGAATTAAAGTGAATTTTGTACAATTGTTGTTAATTATTGTAAACAAAAAGAAGAAGAAGTGGCGAAAAAAAGGAGGAAAAAAAAGCTTGGCAGGAGAATTTTTTATATTTGACAACTGCCAAGCATAATGATGAATAAACAACATTGGGAATATTTTCGACAGGCAACATGGCCTTCTTTTAGGAGAACATTAGTTTTTTTTATTGTAATTCTTGTCGCTGGCAGCGCTTGGAGTACAGGTGAGTTTTTGTTTTTTTTTCTTATCTTGTATTTATTATTATTATTATTGTGGCGATTTTTATACTTCCTTTTTTCTTAAAAAAAATATTTTTGTATTTTAACTGCATTGTATAATTTGATGCACTTTTTACTGTGCAAATTTTCTTTATATAAGAGGAAAACATTTTTTTTTTAAATGAATTATTCTCAAATTAAGAATTTATTATTAATTTAGGTATCGCGTTTTAAAATGAAAATCTTTATTTTTTTTTTGCATTTATAATTTATTTTTAAGGTATTAAAAATATTTTTTTCCCTTTATTCTCAATTTGAGAATATATGTAAAATGTAATCTGAATTTGAGAATATTTCAAAATTTCCTCTACATTTCAGAATATTCTTAATAATTACACTGAATTTAATTATATTTTTTAAAAATTTACTCTAAATTTGTGAATATTTTCTAAATTTCCTCTAAATTTAAGAATATTATTAATAATTACACTAAATTTGAGAATATTTTTAAAATTTACTCTAAATTTGAGAATATTGTTACTAATTATATTAAATTTTCAAAATTTCCTCTACATTTAAGAATGTTCTTAATAATTACACTGAATTAAATTATATTTTCAAAATTTACTCTAAATTTAAGAATATTTTTAAAATTTCCTCTACATTTAAAAATATTCTTAATAATTATACTGAATTTAATTATATTTTCAAAATTTACTCTAAATTTGAGAATATTTTCAAAATTTACTCTAAATTTGAGAATATTTTCAAAATTTCCTCTAAATTTAAGAATATTATTAATAATTACACTAAATTTGAGAATATTTTTAAAATTTCCTCTAAATTTAAGAATATTGTTACTAATTATATTAAATTTTCAAAATTTCCTTAACATTTAAGAATATTCTTAATAATTACACTGAATTAAATTATATTTTAAAAATTTACTCTAAATTTGAGAATAGTTTTAAAATTCCCTCTAAATTTAAGAATATTCTTAATAATTATACTGAATTTTGATTATATTTTCAAAATTTACTCTAATTTTGAGAATATTTTTAAAATTTCCTCTAAATTTAAGAATATTCTTACTAATTATATTAAATTTTCAAAATTTCCTCTACATTTAAGATAATAATTACACTGAATTAAATTATATTTTCAAAATTTACTCTAAATTGAAGAATATCCTTAATAATTAATCTAAATTTAAGTGTATATTTCGTAATTTATTCTAAATTGAAGAATATATTTAGAATTTAGTCTAAATTGAAGAATATATTTGGAAGAATTTATTTTAAATTGAAGAATATATATCAAAAATATTATCTAAATTTTTGGTATTCTTAATTTAAGAGTAAATTTTATATATATAAAGTAAGATAAAAAAAACTATAAAATCAATTGACAGAATGCACAAGAGTTTATTATAAATTCAAGAAAAGTCATGAAACCATAAAAATATATTCTTCACACGCAATAGGAAGCCATATAAAATATATGAAATCAATTGAAAACAATTTTGAGGTTAATTTGAGATTCCACAAAATGAATAAGTTAACTTCGATTAAATAAATCGGAAAATCCTTCAATCGAATCCCTATTTAAAATCTATTGAATTCAATGAACTTTTATTTCTCTCTATCTATCTATATATATATCTCTCTCTCTCTCTTTCATTTAAATTTTATATATCTCTCAAAAACTCATATTTTTAATCATTAAATATATTTTTAAAGTCCATCATACGAATGAATGATTGCAATTGTATACGATTTTTGATTTCCAATGAAATATTATAGAATTCTTTTTAAAATCGATTACGTGCGTGACTGTTGAAATAATTCGTAACATATTTAGAGGAAATAATCGTGAGGAATGAAAGGATTTTATGTATATATATGTGTGTTGAGTTTGAGGTCAGAAAATAATATAAAGAGGAGCTTGAAGAATGATGGAGAAACGGATATATATGAGGAAAAAAAAGAAAAGAGAAACTTTTGTAGAAAATAAAGAGGGAATATATATTGATAGTGTAATATAGAAATAATAAGATACGCGGGCATGAATATTATTACCCCATATGGAAGTTATAAGAGAATTTTTGTGACGCCGAATTTGAAATTATTTCGAATTTTTAGTAACAGGAGAACTTTTTTTTTAGAATAATAGTTTAAAACTACGTTTGGAACCGTTTAAACTAGTTCAAAACTGTTTTGAATTAGTTTAAACGGTTACAAACAAGTTTAAAACAGTTTCAAACCAATTCGAACTAGTTTAAAATAAATCCAAACTCGTTTCAAACTGATTACAACTAGTTTGATTTGTTTCTAACTAGCTTAAAAAACTGTTTTAAATGGTTATAAACTGCTTAAAACTAGTTTTAAATTGTTTTAGATGGTTACAACCTAGTTTAAATTAGTTTAAATCTGTTTTAAACGATGAAAACTAATTTAAACTAGTTTCAAACTGTTTTAGACGGTTACAAACCCGTTTTAAACTGGTTAAACTATATTTAAACAGTTTCTAACTAGTTACAAACTAGTTTAAAACGGGTTTGAACTAGTTTTTAACTGTTAAAATTATTTTAAAATGGGTTTTCAAGTAGTTTTAAACATATTGCAACCGGTTTAAAACGGTTTTAAACCATTTTCGAACGGATTAAATTAGTTTTAACAGTCCAAAACTAGTTTTCAAATAGTTTAAAACTAGTTTGATTTATTTTAATTAGATTTCAACTTGTTTAAACAGTTCCAAACTAGTTTAAAACCGTTTTAAACTGGTTGCAATATGTTTAAAACTACTTGAAACCGGTTGCAAAAACTTTAAACTAG
Source organism: Leptopilina boulardi (assembly GCF_019393585.1). Classification (NCBI taxonomy): domain Eukaryota; kingdom Metazoa; phylum Arthropoda; class Insecta; order Hymenoptera; family Figitidae; genus Leptopilina; species Leptopilina boulardi. The sequence goes on from NW_026137973.1 coordinate 91,795, forward strand.
TCCAAATAGTTTTAAACCACTTTAAAATAACTCCAAACTAATTAAAAAACAGTTGCAAACTAGTTTAAAATGAGTTCAAACAAATTTACAGTATTTTGAAACTGTTTAATTTTTAACTGTTTTGAACTAGTTTGTAATTGTTTTTAATTAATTTAGAGTTATTTTAAAGTGTTTTGAAACTATTTGAACTAGTTTAAGCTTTTTGAAACTAGTTTAAAACAGTTTAAACAGATTAAAACTATAGTGTTAATTGTTTCAAACTAGTTTTAAACAGTTTCTTACTACTTTTAAATAGTTTTAAACTAGTTTTAATTGTTTTAAACTCGTTTAAAACTAGTTTTTAATAGTTTGAAATAGTTTTAAACTAGTTTTAAACAGTTTCAATGTAGTTTAAAGTAGTTAAAAATTCTAATTTGAAGTTCTGATTCTATTTCTGGATCAAGCATCCCTGTCCAGTACCAAAATTCGGCATAATGCCACTAAATACTGTTTTGTTTTCTCGTGTGACCGTTCCAATTGTGTTTTGTCAGGGTTTTGTTTTACAGTAAAATAGAATCATCAAAAGTATACAGTAAACACCCTATGAAAATATATATGTTTCGTTTAGGTGTGTGTTATTGAACTAATCGTCGAACAGCATCGACTGAGGTTTTAAAGGGGTATTTATTGTGTGTGCTATTCTAAACGCATGTTAATGTGGAACAATAAACTGATAGATGGAAGCCATATGTGTATTGAACCTTTTCTATGTACTTTTATGCTTGTGTCTTTCTGTATATATATGTATAATCGCATAGGGTGTAAAACAAACCAACACACATTACACCATTGACACGTGCTGCGCGCCTGTTTAATCAATGCAGAAACTGAGACCATGAGGTCAACGATTTAACTTCATTCGCACAATTGCCCGAATTAACATCGTAATAAATCCCAATTAGAATCGGCTCGTGCACACTGTACACGATATATATATATACATTCACTCCAGCATCTTTCTTTCAATTTATATACACAGAGATTTTTCGCGCATATCAACCCAGATAAGAATCTCCAGACCTTCGTTCTTGATTCACTTTATATATAAAAGGGTTCTCTTAATGTTACATTCTTTTTTCCTTATACAATAATGCCCCATTTCCTCTTTTGCCTTCAAGAGGTGTTGTCGAAAAAAAAAACTTCATGGTAAATTTCTCTCTCTTGCTTCTATAACAATCTTGACAGTCATAATTCCGTTTAACTTTCTAAAATAGGTCGTTCTATTTTAATAGGTTCTATTCTTGAAACCCTCTTTTTTTTCAATAGACTTTCAATTTCAGGTGCAATTTTTTTTCTAAATTTTCTAAATTTCTTTAAGAGTTTTCTGGTTTTTTTTTTCCCCCGACAATTTTAAACCTTGTTCTTATTTCAGTATAATATAGATCGCAAATAAGGAATTATTTTTAGTCTTTATTATTAGGAGATTAAATCTTATTGTGTTTCAATATATAATTATTTTTTTTCATTGTTTGTTGTGCTGATTATTGTTATACAAAAACATGGGGAGGTAACATCATATCCATAGGTACTTAAGAAGATAGTGTCAATGCATGTTTAAGTAACTGTATCCACGTTCAACTTCCTTTTGCAAGACAATTTTTTTTTTCTTTTTTTTTTTTAAATTACACACACGCGGTATTAAATGTCATACAAGGAAAACTATATAAAATACACGTTATATATACAAAGTATTTTTCAAATATATATAAAAGTTTTTTAAACTTTAGAATTTGTAAAAAAAGAGTTTTATAATTGAATATTGTTGTTGGATATATAATTATAGATCTATAAATTATATTATAAATTGTATTGTAAATATAAATTATAATATAAATTATATTGTAAATGTATATTATAAATATAAATTATATTCCATTTATAAAATTATTTTATAATTTATAGATTGATATAATATTGTATACAGTTATAAATATGGGAAAAAAATTTATTTAAAACATTGTTGTCTTCCTGTCACAGACAATTAAAAAAAAAATGAACAATTTTCCTCTTAATTTATTGTTTTCTTCGACAGTATTCCGTATGGCGTCAAGTATCAATATATATACATATAGGATGAAGACAATTTTCTAATTTAGTCTCTTTAAAACCATTTCACTTTCAAATAAGTAGTCTCTCTTGTCGATTATTATTGTCATTGGAAGTATTCTTTCAAAGCTTATATATCTATATTTATATGCATATATATTGATTTTAGTTTTGGCTAAATCTAAAATTCTAATACTATTTCTGATTATAGTTTTCGTTCTGTTTTAAACTGTTTAATTTAGTTTGAAACGACTTAAACTAGTCTGAATCTGTTTAAACTAGTTAAAAGTAGTTTGTAACAGTTTAAAACAGTTTTAAGCTAGTTAGGAATAATTTAAAGTAGTAGTTATCTGTTTTAAACTAATTTGGATTTGTTCTTAAGTATAGTTTAAAATGGTTTAAAACTAGTTTAAAACTAGTTTGAAACTAGTTTAATATTTTTTTTAATTTAGTGAAAGTACTTCTCCCTTATTTCAACAGTTCAGAGCTGATTAAACAATTTTGAACTTGTTTGAAACGATTTTAAATTTGTTGAAAGTAGTTTGAACATGTTGGAAACAGTATTTAACTCATTTATTTTAAAACTGGTTTGAATCAATTAAAAAATTTAAAACTAGTTTTAAAATAAACGAGTTAAATACTGTTTCCAATATGTTCAAACTACTTCCAACAAGTTTAAAACCGTTTTAAACAAGTTCAAAATTTGTTTAATAAGCTCCGAACTGTTGAAACAAGTACTTTCACTAAATTAAAAACAACATTAAACTAGTTTCAAACAGTTTCAAATTTAATTAAACAGTTGAAAAAAGAGCCAAAACTATATAAGCAAAGTAGAATTAGAATATCATGGACTTTAAAACCTTCTACAAAAATCAATAGTTTTCCATACTAATTCAAATGAAAAGACAAGTATTCTTTATCTAATATTCATTATACAACCAATTTTTGTTTCTGCCACTATCTAGGTGTCTGATGACACATATTGAGAGCCAGACTTAGAATGGGATTATCTTAATCAGGCTTTGGTTAAACTCGAACAAGTCTAATCTTATTAGACTATATAGCATTAATGTGATTGGAGAGAATAAAAGAAAAAAATAAATTTAATGTAAGCCTTACTATTTCCGCTTTTATACGCGTACATACATATATTTAAATTGAATTGTAATTATATTTGAATCAGGTGCTGTAATACTTTTAAAGATCTCTTTTTAAACTCGTCTCTATATAATCTTTTTTAAATGTCTGATATATTTAATTCTTTGTTGACCTCAGAAAAAAACCGCATGTTTATTTAATGAAATTTTGCAGATGTTAGAAAGGGGTGTTTTGAAAGTGAGGGAAAAAAGGGTTGAACGTTAGGTTATTGCAATGAAAAAGGTATATCTATCAGGAGTATATAGCACGTCAGCTGAACCAGGTTAACAATAGAAGTATACACAAGGGCCATTGCCTGCTCTCTTAAGAGACGTGTTTCCCCTTGGGTCCGTGATTCCACTCGGCCATGTAAATTTACTATAGTTACACCACCTTTTTCATACATACATATATATATATATATATATATATATATATATATATATACTTTTAAACGAGCCTCATCCCTTTCCTTTAGTCATAAATCCTTCTGTTATAAACCTTTAGACCTTAAGTTTGTACGTCATTCGTCAAGTACTTATAATATACGTATCAATTTTTTTTTCTTTTAATGTACCATTACAGAAACTAATATTTATAATTTGAATCTACTATTTTAAAATTGTTCTAAACTAGATGAAACTGCTCGTGAAACTGTTCTAAACTAGTACAAACTAGTTTAAAATGGTTTTAAACTATTTAAAACAACTTTGAACTAGTTTAGAACAGTTAGAAACTATTTTAAAATAGTTTCAAACTACTTTCAACTAGTTAAAATCATTGATAAATAGTTTTAAACTGTTTTAAACTAGCTTCAAACTGTTTAAATTAGTTGGAATATGATTAAAACTGTTCCACACTAGTTTAAAATAGCTTCAAACTACTTTAAAAAAGTTAAAAGCGGTTTTAAATCAGTTTGGAACTATTAAAACCGTTATAAACTAGTTTCAAACAGTTTTAATAAGATTCAAACTAGTTTAGAACAACTCTAAACTAGTTTAAAATGGGTCTAAATTATTTTGAATCTGATTAAAACTATTTTAAACTTGTTTGAAACGGTTTTAACAAATTAAAACTAGTTTAATTAATTTAAAACCTGTTTAAAACAGTTTTAAAGTTGTTTATAACTATTTTACACTAGTTTGAAACGATTTTAAACTAGTTTAAACAGTTATAAATAATTTGAAAACTATTTCAAACTAGTTCGAAACTATTTAAACTGGTTGTAATCTGTTTAAACCGTTTCGAACAAGTTTCAAACTGTTTTAATAAGATTCAAACTAGTTTAGAACCATTTTTAAACTAGTTTAGATTTGTTTTAAACTAGTTTAACTTTTATTAAAACTGTTTAAAACTTGTTCGAAACAGTTTAAACAGATTACAACTAGTTTTAAATAGTTCCAAACCATTTTAAAACCGTTTGTGACTAATTTAAAGTAGTTTCAAGTTATTTTAAACTAGTTTGAAACCAATTTAATCTGATTCCAACTAGTTTAAACAGTTTCAAACTAATTTTAAACAGCTTTAAACTATTTAAAAAAAACTTTAACTTATTTAAAATAGTTTTAAATAATTTTGTTCGAAAACAGTTTTCAAAATAAAATTTTGACGATACACACAGGTAGAAAATTGATACGTTTTAATATTGATTGTCATAAGGACACTTGGTGCTTTTATTTTTTTTTTCTTTTTGTTCCTATCCTTACTTATAGTTGACGAAAAGGGTTCCCCCCCCCCTCTTCATCGTCGTTGCTCGCATCATCATCAAAGTGAAGCACCTACGTGTCTGAATGCTCCGTTCTCAGCGACCGGATGCCCTCCCCCTTTTTTTTTCTTTTCTTTATTCCTCGACCGCATCATCTTCATTATTATCTCACTCCCCGTTTCCCTATACCTCACCAAAAAAAAAAAAACCTTCAACCATAGTTCTCTCTTCTTTCGTTTTTTACATGATTTTGTGAGAAATGCAACAGAGCATAAAAAATCGTGTCAATTGAGTTTGAAGAAAATTTCATCCCACGCCTACTGCTGCTACTACTACTGTTAATTAATGCATGTGGGAAAAAGTTTTTGTTGAAATGAAACAATTTCTTGTATATATACTCATTTATTGTATATATATAGAGAAAAATCATGGCCTTTGTTTCTTTTGCACAAAATTGTTTCCTCTTAATGTTAAATTCGATTTTGAACATGGGAAAATTTAGCCAAATGCAGAATTTTTTTTAATAGCCAATTTTTGTAATTTGAATTTGATGACAATTTGGGTAATTAAAATTTTAAATAATTTTCTTTTTAAATAATAATTTATACGCTCTCTTTACTATTACAATAGTTGCAATCGAGAAATATTGATCGTTTTGACCCGTACTTGGATAAAGATTATCGGATTCTGATCCTGACACAAATTACTGTACTGATATAAGCTGAAGCGTAATCGTAGCTTAAGAATATAGTGAAGGTGCATTAGAACTTGACCTTGACGGAGCATTAACTCCTCTATATAAAACTGGTTGTGTGTGTCTCTCTTAAATATATATATATATATATATATATATATATATATACGCAACAAGCTGGTTGCCTGGTTTGACTTGTTGGTCGCGCGCGCGTTGGAATCGGTGAACTTAGCGGACATTCCACAGAGGATAATATACACTTGACTACTATATACGCATCTATCTCTCAAAACGGATGCTAGGTTATTGCTGTATGGTAATTAGAAACTAACAATGAGAAAACGAGATCCGGATTATAAGAACTTTTGCATTGTTTTGTTATATTTCTTTTAAAAATAAAAATAATATAATTGGAGATCCAGATACGAATACAGTATATATATATATGCATCTAAATTGGCTGTAAAAACTAACGGAAGTATTGGTTCATTTCGGAATCGTAGTTATTTACACCGATTTAACAATTGAAAACTTTTGTTAGGGTTCGTAGAACTGGTATACTAGTACCTTTTGGGACTTGTAGGAGAACTTGGAGAAGTAGAATTAGAATCAGAACTAGGACGAGAATCAGAGTAAGAGGTAGAAGTAGAACCAGAACTAAAACTATAGTATCAGGCCTGAAACTAGAATTAGGACTAGAATCAGAACCAAATCTAGAATCGGAATCGAAACTAGAATCAGAACTAGAACTATAGAATCAACCAGAACCAAACCTAGATCCAAAACTAGAATAAAACCAAAACTACAACTGAAACTAGAATCTAAAGTAAAATTAGAACTATAAACGGAACCAGAACTAGAACCAGAATCACTACAGGAACTATTGAATCAGCAATAGAATTCGAACCAAAACCTCTTGAAAAGAAACCAAAAGGCTTATATTTCCGAACATGAAAAAGGATTTATATACTTTTGCCCCTAAAGATTAAAGTTAAGACAAGAGACGTTGGAATTCCTTGAAACTTTATCAGCAGGAAGAAGGTCTTTTTTTTTCCTTTTTTCGTGGCTCCTCGACGATAATTCCCATTATTATTATTCCTCATGGGTGGAAGCAGCAATAGTGGGGTGTACCGTCTCCGCAATATGGTGGTCGTTCGCAAGGGGCCAGTGACCGCCCCCGGCAAGGTTCTCCGTCTTTTCTCTCTCTCTCTCTCTCTCTCTCTCTCTCTCTCTCTCTCTCTCTCTCTCTCTCTCTCTCTCTCTCTCTCTATCTCTCTCTTTCTCTTTTTCTTCTTTCTCTTCTAGTTCTTCGTGTATTTGTAACCGGCTGGTTTTGTTAATGTATGTCCGATTTATATGTGTTTATAGTTTGTATAGGTGTATTGTGTAGGATACAGGTTGTGTTGTATAGGTATAGGTGCGTTTAAAGGTATAGGTATGTAGTAAAGGTATAGGTTTGTTGTACGTTTTGTGCGTAAGAAAACGTTTGCTTTTCTAGGTAACGTTCGCGACCGGTCATATATATACACACGCGACGCTCGAGTAATACTCAATTTTCTCCAAAGGCCGTTTAGAACTGATAACGCCTTGCTTTTATATACTTGTATTACGTATACAATATGTAGGTATATTACCTTACTTTTTTTTTTTTGTTTCCTGTAGTTCGCACCTGTTTTTGTGCGTTCTGACTTTATTAGTCTATGATTCATTTTATAATCATTGCGTATACATATAACTTCTCGTATTAGAATATAAATGTGACGCATTCTGGAGAAAGAAAAAAAAACCTAAGAAGCAAAAAAAAAATTATAGAGTTAGTTTGAAGTTTTAACGAGTAAAAAGTAGGTCCAAAAACTTGGAAACTATGTTAGAAGGCTTTAAATTTAGAATGGTTTACAACTCTTTGGTTTAAAACCCTAAAAAACCCTTTAAAATAGAACCGAAAATATAGAATCGGAGGTAGAATCAGAACTAGAACTATATAAAAACAGAAGTAGAACCAAAACTAGAAACAGAGGTGTAAATATACAGATTCGGAACAGTACCAAAACTGAACTAAATATACAGAAATGGAACCAGAACCAAACCAAATAGAATCCGAAATAGAATTAGAAGTAGTATCAGAACCAGAATCAGAAGTAGAACCAGAACTACAGAAGAAGAAGTAGAACCAGAACTACAGAATCCAGAAGTAGAACCAGAACTAGAACTATATAGAATCATCAGAAGTAGAACATATATAACCAAAACTAGAAACAGAACTAAATACTTAGAATCGGTACGAGAATCAGATTATAAAGGTTACGATCTTTTAAATATTTTAAAATCGCGAAAACAAAAACGTAATTTTCTTTTCTAAAACCTGTTTTTGTTTTTATCGGACTCTATTTAGAAATTTATTTGTCTATTTAGAAATGGAGTATTGTACAGTTTTTCTAGCCGCACAGAAAACAAGAATTCCAGACAGTTACTAATTGAATGTACACTTGTTTCAAAATCATCATCATCATATTCATCATCAGTATGTTAGAGTAGAGGTCGAGATACCGTAATTCAGAAGGTATTCTGCAATTTGACCGCGGAGGTTAACACTAATTATGAAAGAAGCACTAGTCAGCTTTATAATGAATGATGTTAATGAAACTAGTGCACTCTGCTATACTTTTTTTCTAACACACACTCTATATTTGGCCAATTATTAACGCCTCTATTATAGTTACGTCGTAAATCTATAATAAAAAAATTTTTTTTTTTACTGGTGCGAACGATTAACCCGCATTGACGGGGGAACAAGAACATTGGCTAGCTACCAAGAAACAATTTATATACTACTGCAGAGTGAAATTTTCATTGATTCACATGGAACACGCTTTACGAATAGCAAAAAAGACTTGGACGATTGTATTAATCAAATCGATTTAGGGCTGCGGAGGATTGTATATTGTTAGCCACTAATATATCTATAAGACGTTTGTTGAATTTCTAATTTGAATATATTTTTATTGCAAAAAGGAAGAGAAAAAGAAGAAATTATTATACAAAAAAATATTCTGAAATTTAGATTTTTTCGGTGTAATATTATTATTAAGAATGGGTTTTTAAATTATCTTAAACGATTTATTTCTTAATAATACACGTATCGAAAGATATAGAATCCTTCTCTCTTTCTCTCTGTTATGGAGTTTTGTATATACACTAAAAGAAGAAAAAAGAAACAAAACGCATCTATTTGCAGTTCGTCATTCCCGTTTTTCAAGACGCTTGTGGCAGCGTCCGGTCTTTAAAAAAAAAAAATTTCCATTCCAACCACAGAAAAACTTGTACATGTATTCAATTCAATATCGCAGTTCTTTTTTTTTGGTCGATATATATGATTCTTTTATAAATATCTGAATTTTATACCATATATCCTTTTCTTGTGATTTCATCACAAGTCTGAGAAAGTTTAGCAAGAATTTCCTTTTTTTTTTACAGAAATTTTTCAGAGAATTTTTAAGATAGCCTAATTTTTACCTCGTAGAATGCTCAATTTTTATTTTTACAGAAACGAGAACAATGGATGTTTATTTTTAATGTAAGATTCGGAATCGTCGACCTTTAATTAGTAGAAAACGAGTACCATGACGCAAGTTTTCTTTTTTTTAAAAAAAACCCATTTTTTTTTGGAAATTTTTTCGATTTTTGAATTTTTAGAAAAATATACTCTAGTTACTGTTAACATTATTATTTTTTGCACTAAATATCGTAACTTTCAACATATAACCAAAAATTGAAATTAAAAAAAAAAAATTTTGGAAAAAATTTGGTTTTTTTTGAAAAAAAAGAACACTATGGGTCATTGTACTCGTTTTCTACTAATTTATGGTCTGGGTTTCCAAATATAACATCGAAAATGTCGAAAAATCATCACCGTTTCTGTTACTATACCAACTTTAATGATAATTATTAATTGTATTTTTTTTTTTCATTTACCAATTTCAAAAATTAATGAGTCAATGAAATTTTCAGTTCAGTAATAATGTATCATATATTATATTCTGACTAATCGTTTATAATGATTACAGACAGTGATTTTCATTATCCGGTTGGTTGCACCGATCAAACGATTAATTCTTAGTGACCGATAATGAATCCCTCGTAAACGGTCCATGATCACGAAGAGAAGGGGAAAAAAAATAACGGTGCGAAACGACCCCATGAGGTTACGCTCCCTTAAGCTATCGCTCTCTTTTTTTCTCTCTCACTCACTTTACTCCCCATAGGGCACGCGAACTCTAGTTTATTTACCGCCCATTTACATATCACTCTCTTTCTCTGTGACACATGGTAGGACAGCTGCTCGTTTTTTTTTCGTTTTTTTTTAACAAAAACAGTTATTGAACTTGAACCTCATACTCGCCCTCGTTCTTCATTCATTTTTATTTACCACACACAGTGTTTGGAAATTAATTTCTGATGATTTAATTGTCCAATTGAAATATTGAATAAAGTGGATTGTATATTTGAAATCGCTGACCTTGTATTAGTAGAAAACGAGTATAATGACCGTAGGGTTTATTTTTCCAAAAAACCAAATTTTTTCAAAAATTTTTTTTTTGATTTTGGAAATGCTAATTTTTAGGTATGTGGTGCTAAAAATCAGTTCATAATGACAAAAATATTGTTTCTAATTAATAATTATCATTGAAATTGGTAGAAAAACAAAATAACAGAAACGGTGACAATTTTTCGACATTTTCGATATTGAATATGGAATGACAGGCCATAAATTAGTAGGAAACGAGTACCATAACAAAAGTGTTTTCTTTTTTCAAAAATACCAAATTTTTTTGGAAATATTTTTTTTATTAAAATTTTGAATATTGAAGGTTAGAATTTACTTTTATAGAAACAAAGGATAATAGTAGTATAAAAACTACTCTACATATAAAAACTAGAGTATAAAAATTCAAAAATCAAAAAAATTTCCAAAATTTGGATTTTTTTTGAAAAAAAAGAACACTAGCGTCATGGTACTCGTTTCCTACTAATTAAAGGTCAAGGATTTCAAATCCAACAGTAAAAAAAATCCATTGTTTTGTATGCTGCCAGAAAGGTAATTTTCAACTAAAATAAAAAATAAAAGGTAATTAATTAAAAAGTATAAAAAAAAATTTTTTTTTCCTCTTTAAACGTTTCATATGAAAGAAGTTTTGTTTCTTATGTTCTGGCTCAATGAGCGTACTGATCGATCGAAAAAGAAGAAGCAGACTATAAAATTGTATTTTAGTATATAGTGATTGTTGGGTTTATATATATATAACATCCTTTATGCTGATAATATATATATATTGAAATATTCGACTCGGCTAATAAAACTATTGGCTGTGTTGCCTTTTAACCAGCCGATTCAAAGAAATAATTTCTTCTCCCCGGTATGGGTCGTGACAAGACTGTAACGTCTCTTTAGACTTCTCGTGAAATTGTCAATAGTCGTTCAAGAAGTTAACCTTTTATAGCCTCTAGGAAACAATTTTTTTTTCTTCTTTGTCCTTATCGTCTTCCTTTTATTTTTCTTATGCAAAAGAAAAAAAAAAAATTTGCAATAATTATTGTACTCCTTATTTTTATCGTTTTGTTGTAGTACTTGAAACCTAGGCAAAACTTGAATGGCAAACGTGTATACCCAGTGACCACTTTTTATATAGATATATATGTATGTAGTATGCGCTCAGAATCTTGTTTTTAAAAACCAGCTCTCTATTCATCCCTCTCACTTTATATAAAGACCCTTCATTTCCGTCCATATATATAGAAAAAAAAAAAAGTATAAGCTCTTGTCACGCAAGTGTATCTCTCCTTCACTTTTTAATAAGTCATGTAATTCTTTTCTATTCTATTTAATAAAAATAAAATAAATCTGAACCGAAAAGAAAATATTCTTGATTTAAGAGGATTCCTTTTAGTATTTAATGCATATTTTCCTCTATAGAATATCATGCAAAAAGAATTCCTCTTATTTTAAGAGGATTATTATCTCTATTCAAGAATATTCCTCTTAAAATAAGAGAAATTCTTTTTTGTTCGTAATATTCTATATTCCTCTTATTTTAAGAGAAATATATTCTTAAATACATAATCATCCTCTTAAAAAAGAAGAGGAAAATACTCTTTGATTAAGATTAATATTCTTGATTCAAGAGAATTTTCATAATAAGAATAATTTTTCCTCTATTTTCAAGAATATTTTTTTCAATGTGTATTGAGTTATAATTATTATTTATTTATTATTATTGTTATTATATTAATATTTATAATTAATATTATATAATAATAATAATAACAAATTTTTATTTATTTAAAACGATGTAAATTACTGGTAATTTTTTGTGTTGAGAGAAAAAACAAAACGACTTTCATTTTTATTTACGAGAAACATAGAGTTTAAAATTTATTATGTATATGTCTTATTATTATTATTGTTTACGCTGTGTTAAATTCACGAGAGACACGCATACGGTAGACGTTGAACCTCTTCATAAATTCAACTTGGTTGGAGAACACGTGGCTGTGTAAAATTTAGCGTAAGTGCTCCACATGCCATATGTCTGGTTTCCCTGAGAGAGCGAGAGAGAGAGAGAGAGAGAAACAGAGTCAGTCAGTAAATGTACACTTCTGTGGACGACGACGACGACGACGACGAGAACTTGGCGCTATTTCTGTATATGACTGGAAAAGCAATCAAAAATGCCATCTTCCTTTTTTTTTTTGTTTTTAATACCCTTTTGCCATTTCCGACTAGAATATTAGAAAACGATTTTTAGTTTAGTTTTTTTTTATTATTAATATTATTGGCAATTTTATTAACATTACTAATAATAAGCAAAAAATAGTAATAATAATAATAATAATAATAATAATAATAATAATTAAAAAAGAAAAGAAAATAGTTGCGTTTTTCATTAAAACGACATTTTTCCGGAATTAATTGAAAGAATTCTGGTTGAGATATCGAATATATAAACGCGAACCAATGAGCGTTAGGATGCGCGCGCAATCGCTTTGCCATTGGTCGACGTAACGCTTGAACGTGATTGGTGCGCGTTTCAATCGTTCGTAACTTTCACACTGTTACTTGTAAAATTAATTTAAAAACAGTATTTTTCTCGTTATTTTTACCATTATTATTAGTTGATTATAAAATTATTATTATTATTATTATTATTATTATTATTATTATTATTATTATTATAGTTATATTATTGATTATTATTATTTATTTCAAAAATAAACGGGACAAGTTATTATTATTATTACTTATTTTTATTGTTATTATTATTCATTATTTTTTATTATTTTTTATTATTTTTTTTTTAATTTGGTTTTATTCTTTTTTTTATTTTATTATGTAAAAAATAAAATTGTTTACTAATAAATTTTTTGTGCTTCGGATTTGAAAATTATCGCGCGGGATTTCTCTCTTTCTCTTCCTCTCTCTCTCGTTCTCTAAAAATTTGTGAGGCTTCTTCTGTGATCCTGTTTTCCGACCCTGAACTTCGATTACGCGAAGCCGAGTTCGTAGACTTTTGCATGGCACGAGGCCAAAATGACTTTGTAATATGAGTCAACTGTGTGAATACGCGCGTCTCCAATGTGTCTAGAAAAGCGACTCTCATATCTGGTCCTCTTTCAAAATTCAACAGTCAAATTTTTCTAATTTAATTTACATTTTTTTTTTTGGTTTTTTTTTTTAATAAGCATGTTTTTCAAAAATTAAATTGTTTATGAATAAATTATATTTATTATAATTATAATACTTTTTTTTTCTTTTTTGAATATTGGGAAAATACTAATTTCACTCTAGGGATTAAAATAAGTATTTTTTTGCCCTAGAAGGTAAAAAGTACTGTTTTTTAACCCTAGGGATAAAAATGGAACTAGGGAGTTACTATTATCATTGAAAATATTCATAAAAATATTATTATTATTATTATTATTATTATTATTATTATTTTTATTATTTGTGTAATTATTATTATTTTTTTTGTAATTATTATTATTATTTTTGTAATTATTATTACTATTTTTCTAATTGTTATTAATATTATTAATAGAATTTCTAGTTTTTAAACATTATTATTATTATTATTATTATTATTATTATTATTATTTTGTCTAGAAACAAAAATGTGCCAACTCTGTTAAACACTAGTTTATGAAAATAAAAAAAACAAGAAGGAAAAAAAATTGATTCTTGAAAAAAAAAAAAAAAAAAATATTTGTTAAGACAACCGCGCAACGTCTTTCATAATTTCCGCTGAGATAAGAACTTAAATTCGCTTTCTAAATGAAACCAACAAAAGATTTTCAACGCGTTATTGAATTAGTTTTACGGCACGTGTATTTTATTATTGCGCTATACAAGAAAAAAACTTTCCACATTACATTTGCAAATTTTGCGAATTTTTTTTTTTTTTTTTTTCGTTACGCTCTTGAACTTCTGATTTACTGTGTTCTTTTTGATTTTCATACATCACAGTTATTGCTCTATTTCTTATTATATTATGAAAAAATAAATAATTTTATACTGGAAAAAATTTCAATAAAAATAATAATAATAATATTTTAAATAATGATATATGTACTAATTTTGAAATATTTATTTATTTATTTATATAAATATTTATTTATTTATTTATAAATATTTATTTATAATAATTATAATAATATAAATATATAAATAATATTAAAAAAACTGATATAATAAAAATCGAAAAAAAGAATATAAATCTTAATTTCTAATATTAAAATTAGAAATATATTTATATTTTTAAAATATATAAAGAGCAAAAAAAAAATAAACATAGGAAGCAATAAAAAAAAATTTTTGTCAATAATTGCCGACTTATTTTGTTAAGATTTATCACCAAATTGCAATCAGTCGCGCCACTATTTCCTGTCAACGCGCAACCCCTATTTGAAGTTGCAGCTGTTATTATATCCGGAAGTTCATTTTCTTTTTTTTTCGAAAAAAGGGAGCGACATTATTTCCGAAGATATTTTCTTGAACACGTGGCCAACCGGAAAGAAAAAATGTCGACTCAAGTATTTTTTTTTTATATTATATATATATATAGTCTTTGATCTTCTAAAAATATTTTTTATTCTCTCAAATTATATTATGATACTTTTTCGAAAATATATACAACAATTTTTGCATTTGGAAAAAAAATTTTCAAAATTCGAAAAATAGATTTAAAAAAAACCCATGGAAAATTTTTGATTTTTAAAAATAAATAATAAATAAAAATATTATTACATATTAATATTATTATTATTATTTTTTTATAAAAAATCTTCCAGGTTCCTAAAAAGAGATTCTATAATCCATAGAAATTTTTTTTTTTATTGGAATTAAATAATTTATTTGTGTATTTTTTCGTTTCTTTACTCTAGGTGCTAAAATGAGTATTTTTTGCCCTAGAAGGTAAAAAGTACTGTTTTTAAGCCCTAGGGATAAAAATGGAACTAGGGAGTTACTATTATTATTATTAATACTATTTTTATTATTATTATTATTATTATTATTATTATTTTATAAAAAATCTTCCAGGTTCCTAAAAAGAGATTCTATAATCCATAGAAATTTTTTTTTTATTGGAATTAAATAATTTATTTGTGTATTTTTTCGTTTCTTTACTCTAGGTGCTAAAATGAGTATTTTTTGCCCTAGAAGGTAAAAAGTACTTATTTTAAGCCCTATGGGTCCAAATTACCCTAGAGAGTTACTGTTATTATTATTAATACTATTTTTTATTATTATTATTATTATTAATACTATTTTTATTATTATTATTATTATTAGAAAAAAACCACAAATTTTCAAAAAATGGATTCTATAACCCATAGAGATTTTTTTTTACTCGAATTAAATGATTTGTTCGTTTTTTTTACTCTAGGGACTAAAATTATTATTTTTAGCCCTAGAATGTAAAAAAAATGATGTTTTTAAACTCTAAGGGTTATAATTAAATAATTTATTTATCCATTTAAAGTCTTTGTCAAAAAAAAAATTGCTTTTTAAAAATAGCGTTTTTCGGGAAAAAAATAGAACCTTTTACGAGTAATTTATTCGTCGAGCGTTGAACCGAAGTGAGAGAGAGAGAGAGAGAGAGAGAGAGAGAGAGAGAGAGAGAGAGAGAGAGAGAGAGAGAATTTTCTTCAACCCTGCAGTAGTTTGAGCCCTGGGGATGAATTCTCTATTTTATTTTTTTTCAAACACACACACACACACGAAGAGGGGAAAAAAGTAGAACTTTTGATTACCGGTTTTTGAATGGCCGGTGTCAACTTTATAGAGAGTGAGAATAGTTTGGTTGGATGAGCTTTAGAAAAGCGGAAGTTACTAAACTATTATTCAGATAAAGAGAAGATTGCAATGGAGCACGAGGTTGACCACCTGCAGACTGCAGAGAGATGCACTTTATACACAACCTATATATATATATATATGTGTACTAACACAACAGCTGGAAAAGCCAGTTGCGTTTGAAAGGGACGCAATGCGGAATCTGCAACATTTTCTGTTAGTACAAAAAAAAAAACAGAGAGAGACAGAGCGAAACGGCTCGCGCCTTTCTGAATTAGATTCACACAATAAAGAGGCAAAAGACGATGGATTTCGTGCCTTATCTTGTTAAATCATAACAAAATTCCAGAAACACGTCTCAATTGGACGATTTTTCTCCATACTCCTCTTCACTTTCGTTATCGAGATAAAAAAAAAACGGCGAGAAATTGTTTGCTGAATAAACGCAATTTATTTTTTGTTTATATAGTTTTACTTTTTTTTAAAATTTTTTTTACCATTTGTACTTTATTTTATACGATTTTTATACTTTTTTATACGATTTTAATATTTTTTTACGATTTTTATACTTTTTTTTTACAATTTTTACACTTTTTTAAATACTTGTTTTATGTATTTACACATTTTTTAAATCAATTTTTTCGTGTATAATCGAAAAAAAATTATTAACAAATATTCCAGGCTTATTCTCGATGAAAAATTGAGAAAAAAATGTTTTAAAACAAATTCGATTGGATGCGATGGTTTCGAGATAAATGCGATTAAAGATGCGCTTCAATTGTTGACAAGGTGCGCACGCAGACTGGTTTGCGATTGGTGCGCGTTTCGAGATGCGCGCGCACATTGCATGGAATTGGAGCGCATTTTTAATCGCTTATGTATCTCAAAACCATTTCGGTCAATTTAATTAACTTCTTCTTCTTCTTTTTTTCTTCTCAAACTTTTGACAAGAAACCTGACATTTTTTTTTTCTTGATAATATATTTTTTAAAAAAAACTACATTTTTATATTATTAATACAAAAAAAAAATAAATTTTCATTACAAAATTAGCCATTTTCGATCATATATTTGAAATCGTTGACCCTAAATTAGTAGAAAACGAGTACAATGACCCTAGTGTTCTTTTTTTCCAAAAAAAAACCAAATTTTTTCAAATTTTTTTTTTTATTTTGGAAATTTTAATTTTTGGCAAAATATTGTTTATGGTATTTAATACTACAAATCCGGTAGATAGAAACAAAGGGTAACTATAGATAGTAACTAATAATATTTCCAAAAATTCAAAAATCGAAAAAATTTTCAAAAATTTTTTTTTTTTTGAAAAAAAAATTAATATTGTCTTGGTAGTCATTTCCTACTAATAAAAGGTCAACGATTCCGAATCTTACATTAAAAAAACAATCCCTTATTTATTAATCCAAAAAAATTAAACTTTTGCAAAAAAAAATTTTCATTTCAATAAAATATCAATGTAATATTGAAAACGAAAGAGAAAATTAATATAAGAGGAAATAGTTTACTCTGGATTACATATGTGGCATCTTGTAAGTGTTCAAGTAGGAGATAAAAATGAAAAAGAGAGAGGGATTTAGAAGAGGGGGGGGGGGTTTTGCACAGTGAGCAGGTTTTGAATGTTGTCTCGGGTATACGCTCTATATATATATATATATTTATTATTACCTACCATGCTTATTAAACCTCTTCCTTTCGTTGAATTTCGAGCCGCACACAAGGATGCTGAAGATGCCAAAAGGGAATCCCCTTCACTCTACACTTGAGATAAAAATCTCGCTTGCCATTGCCATTTCTCGTCGGTTCCAAATGATTGCATCCGCCATTATTTGAATCAATTTCACTTTACACTTTATTCATGAATCTCCTTCCATACGAATTTTATTCCTCAATTTTTTATTTTATTTATTATTATTATTATTTTTACAAATATAATAATATTAAAATAAATATAAAAAAAGACTTATTTATATTTTATTATTATTATTATTATTATTATTATTACTATTATTATTATTATTATTAGTATTTTAATTAATAATATTCCATCCAATTCTATTATAACAAAATTTTATCGCCTCTTATTTAGAAAATATTAGGAACATAACCTCAAAATCACATAACCTCAAATTTTAAAGTAATAAGTCAGGAAACCATTGAAATTTGAGGTTATTTATGGAAATTTTTTGTAACAATAACAATAATAATATAATTACAATATAATAACAATAATAATAAAAATTATAATTAAATGAATGCAATTTTTTTCAATTTAATTTTTTGTAAAAGAAATATTTTAGTTCCAGGTTTTTTATTTGTTTGTTTGTTTTTTTTTTTTTTTTAAACGCGAATCATTCAATAAAAAAAAAAAAAATGCGGAAATTGTCAATAATAAGGTGTGTAATAGAATTCTCCGGATGCTGCTGGTTCTAATTCTTTACGCTTCGAGAATTATTTTCAATGCAATGAAATAACAGAAAACCCCCTATTTTTTTATTTATTTTTATTTTTTGCGCTATATAATCTTGTTAATGATTTTTTTTTCATCAGAAGCTGTTGATGATTATATTTGTCATGTAACGCTTCGTTGATATTGGAATTGATAAATCTTCTTTTGTTTATACAATGACTGACCTACTCTATTTACATTCTTTTATGTGTAAAAAAAAAAATTCGAAAATAGGGTCAATATCCTCTTAGTATATTTACTTATAAATAATTTTTAATTAACTTTAAAAATTTTTTTTTAATTTTATTTATTATTTTATAATTTTTTTCAAATTAAATTTATTATTTCAATAAAATATATAATAATAATAATAATAATAATAATAATAATACAATATAAAAAAATATGTAATAATAAAAATTCTTTTGTTTAATTTAAAAAAAATTTATTGTCAATTTGAAAAAAAATTGGTAATTAAAAAAAAAATTTTGTAATTAAATTTCTTAAAAATTTTTATTTCATTGATAATAATTAGAAAAGAAAATATTTTTTTATATATTAATTATCGAAATATGTATAAGTATAAATTACTGAAAAGAAAACAATAGAAAAATTGTTGTTATTGTTTTATGTTGTTTGTTGAAAGAAGAAAAATTTCAATGAATTGTTGATGCAAGAAAAGTTTTTTTTTTATTTTTTTTTTTTTTTAATGGGATGACCGTGGGGTTTTAGTGGAATGATTAGGTTCGAATACCATACACTGAGTCATTGCTATTAAATGCACAAGGTATATGGAAAAGGATAAAGATGAAAAGAATGTGAACAGCCGGATACCGGGAGAGGAGTAGGTCGTTTATATACACACACACACACAAATCAAAAATGTAAAACGACGCTACCTTTGTTACCACCGTTTCAGTATAGAAAAAAATTCCAAAATTTTGTTTTTTAATTAAAAACAAAATTTTTTATTATTTTTTTTTTAAATTTTAGTTGAATTTAATTATTTTATTATTTATTTATAAATAATTATTTTTTGTATTTTTTAATAATTAATTATTTATTTATAAATAATTTGTTATTTTCTGTTTCAGAATCACTCCAAGAGCCTCGCTTTGTGACGCATCCGTCTAGTAGTGGAAAATTTAGTCCTGAAAATCGAACAAAAATTTTACAGTGCCAAGCACGAGGTAAGTTTATTAAAAAAAATTAAATATTTTTCCCTCACTTATTATTTTGCATGGTAAATTTTATTTTTTAAAAAAATTTTATTGAAAATTTTTTTAGTTGTAATTATTTTTTATAAATAAAAATTTGGATTGATATAATTTTGTAATTTAAAAAAAAATAATTTTGATTAATTTAATTTTTGTAATTAAAAAAAAAAATAATTTTTGATTAATATAAATAATTTAAAAAAAAATTATCGCGGAAGAATATTTTTAGCGAGGAAATTAATATTAAAAAATAATTTTAAAAAAAAATGAAGGATATGACGCGAAACATATTTTCTCACAATAAAAAAAAAAAAAAATTGAAAGCCCCTCCTCAGGGAATATTCATTGTCCACGTGAAATATCGTATGGCACAAGCGGATAAGGTGGTGGTGGCCAGGCGAAGCCCCATTCGTGCTGTAACTTGATATCGTGACCCTATAGTAATAGCGTTAGATCACTGAAGGGTGCATAAAAAGAAGCTTCTTCTTCTCTTTCCCATCATGATAATAAAAAAAATGATTTATAATTTCCTAACCAATTTACTTAAATTTTTTTTTTTTTTTCCCAATTACTCCCTCCAAAGGAAACTAATTTTTCACAAATTAAAATTAAATTCGAAAATTATTACTCATAGAAATGATTTTTTTGTTTTTAATCAATTTTCTACTATTTTACCAGTTTAATTATGTTTAAAATGATTTTTTTTCAATTTGATTCGATTATAAGGTAAAATTAATAATGGGAAATTATTCTCGTGAGTTTAATGAATAAAAAAGGTTTTGGAAGTATTTCAATACGTTGAGATTTAAGAGAGTTAGAAGGAATTTTAAATGCGCGCCAATGGATGGCGTGATGCGCGCGCAGCCGCCTCGCAATTGGCGGGCGTAACGCCGTTCTGTTATTGGTGCGGGTTTGTATCGCTTATAACTTTTTTGTATTATAACCTACTATATTGGTGTAAAAGACTTTATTTCTTATTTTTTCAAGTAGATTCCAAATATTTAGTGAATTATTTAAATTTTTATTTATTTTTATATTAAAAAAAAAATTTACTTTTTGTTAATATTTAAAAAAAAAAAAAATTGTCTTTCTAGGTCATCCTCAACCTCGATACAGGTGGTTTAAAGATGGTCAACCATTGACGAGTGAACTCACCTCTGAACCCTATTATCGAATTAACATAACCAAGAGGGAAGACACTGGTGTTTATTATTGTGTCGCTACCAACGAAGTTGGTTCGATATTCAGCGAACGTATCTCATTTTCCGTTGCTTGTAAGAAATTTCAAATTTTATTTTAAGTTTTCTTTAATTAATAAAATAATTTTTAATTATCAAAAAATTAATAATTTTTTTTTTGGGAGGAATAAAAATTAATATTTTTTTTCTTGATTAATGAAAATTAATTAATTCTTTAAGATATGGGAATATTTGAGGATTTAACGGAAATTCCATTGACTGTTGAATCGGGAAATGCGGCAATTTTACGATTGCCACCCATTGAAAGTAATCCAACACCAGAAGTTAGTTGGTCGAGTTCTGATGGCACAATTCCTTATACTATAAAATATGCGACCGCTCAACAGATGCTAATAATTCTTAACGCCTCTGAGGATGATGAGGGTTCTTACAGGTACTATTATTATTTTTTTTTTTTCGTAATTATTAATTAAATATTTTTATTAGTTTCAATTTTATTATTATTAATTTTGTACATTACTGTTAATTAGAATTTTATTATATACTTTTTTTTACTATTATTATTAATACAATAGTTATGAAAATAATTATAAATTATTCTCCTGGATTTTATGAATAAAAAAGTATTTGGAAATTTTTCGATCCGTTGAGATGGAAGGAAGTTAGAGGCATTTTAAAATCCGCTCCAATGGAAGGTGAGGTGCGCGCGCAGTCGACGCTTCATTGGCTCGCGTTGCGCCGCACACTTAATCTCGTTATCATTGGTGCGCGTTTCTATTGCTTATAACTTTTTTCCATTGCAATATAGAAACTTGCTTCAAAAGGCTTTTTTCCTCAATTTTTTGAGGAAATTCTGAATATCTATATTAATTTATATTTAATATTTATTTTTATTATTTATATATTTTTATTTTATATTTGTATTTAATATTTATATTCAATATCAATATTAAATATTTATATATTATTTTGAATTTATTTATGTTCTCTCATATTTTTGTTTTTTTTTTATTTATATTCTTTAGTTTTTTTTAATTTGCCTACTTTATTTGCTAAATAAATAAATAATTTATTATAAAAAATAATGTTGGCAAATTAATTAAATTAACAAAAAAAAAAATTTTTTTTATTCAGAGCAAAAGCAATTAATACTCAAGTGGCGAAAGAAGAAATTAGTCCCTTCTTCAAATTGAGAATTACGGGTGATTTAAATGTCGAGGTGCCGCCAACGATAATTGTGAGGCCACAGGATACGAAAATTATTAAAGATCAGGGAGTGACATTTCTTCATTGTATCGCCAATTCTAGGTAAATGATAAAAAACTGAAAAAATTTTTTTATTATTAATGATTATTAATTTTTAATTAATTAATTACGTAATATTAATTTAAAATTAATTTATAATTAATAATATTTATTTATATTATTATTCATTTCTATTATTAATTTAAAAATTAATTTAAAAATTAATTTAATTAATTAATTAAAATTATTGTTAATTTTTTTTATTGAAAAACAAAATTGAAATTTTGAAATACTTTTCACAGATATCTTCACGAATTGAGAACATTATGGACCAAGGATGACATTCCAATAGAAAATACAAGAATCTCATATCAATTTGACGATCTTTGGAATCGGACTTTGATCCTTAAATCGGCTAATTTGACCTATACGGGAATTTATTCTTGCCAAGTTGATTTAAGAAGTGGAGGATTCCCCACAATTATTGCCAATGCCAGTATTGAAGTTTATGGTAAATTAAAAAAAAAAAAAAATTTTACTATATTGAAACAATTTTTTTTTTTTTTTGAATTTATTGTTAATATTATTTTTATAATAATAATTAATAACAACAATTATTATTATTAGGTAATATTATTTGTTTTTATTTTTTTATTATTATTACTTATTTGTATTTTATTTATTTTTATTAATTTATTTTTTAAATATTTATCAATATTTGTTTTATTATTGTATTTTTTGCGATTTATTTAAAAAGAAAAATAATTTCTCTGCAGAAAAACCCTCGTTTATAAACGAATTGAAACGAGAGACAATTAGTGAATATGGATCGACAGTAATTTTACCCTGTGAAGCCGAGGGAGTTCCTTTGCCAAAAATTAGCTGGTATCGAAATGCGGAATCTGTCGATCATTTATTTGGCTCGAGGTAAATATAAAAAAAAAAAGATCAAATTTTTCTTCTTTTCTTTCTCTTACTTCAAAAAATAGTGACAATTTTTATTTTTTTCAAAATGTTTCAATGAAGACAAACAATTTTTTTTTTTATAATATTTACTGAATTAATAATTAATGTTTATTGAAAAAAGAGAAAAATTTTCTTTTTTTTGTTTTTAAAAATATGTACAAAATTTTTTTTATATAAAATCTTGGTATTTTTATTTTTTTAACTAGATACAATTTGGAGGAAGATGGATCATTAACAATTAAAAAATTAACAATGGAAGATTCAGGAATGTTTCAATGTTTAGCTTCAAATGAAGCCGGCGAGGCTTCAAGTTACACGTGGATTCGAGCAAAAAGTAAGTAAAATTTTTTTTTACAAAAAAAAAGTTTCGAAAAATTAACCAATTAATTAATTTTTATTATAATAATAATAATTATTATTATTATTCTTCTTTTTTTTAAGTATTACTATTATTATTAGCATAATATTTAGTATAATGTAATTATTATAATAAAATTATTAGTTTTTCTCTCTAAAAATTAAAAGAGAGTAGCAAAAAAAAAAAATAAATATAGAATCATTTGGCTAATAATGAAATGAGTGAGGATATATAAATTTCTTTTTTTTTCTGTAAAATGTTTGATGATTATTTTTCTCTATCGGGTGCAGAGAGTGAAAAAGCTGAAAGCACAATGAGGAACAGAGTGAGCCGATGGGCGGCTGGCTACAATGTAGTTAGAGTTCGTCAATCTGATCATCGATTTTTGTTTTCTCAATATCCAGAGAGTAAGAGAGTAATTTCTTAATGAAAAAAAAATGTATCAATGTAGGCAAAGAAAAAAAAAATTAATTATTCATAGAAAAAACAGTTTTTAATTTTAATATATATTTTTTTTTTATTCTTTTATTATTTTTATTAGTAGATTTTTTTTATTAATTAATTTTCTATTATTTTTTATTTTTTTAATTATACAGTAAATTTTAAATAAATAAAAACATAATAATTGTAATTAATAAATTTTATTTTCTATTTTTTTCTATTTTTCTTTGTTTTACATGTTCTTAATTTTTATTTCACGTTTTTTTATCATTTTTTTTTTTAATCACTTTTTTAAAAAAATAAAACACTTTGCTTTATTTGCCAATCACTCTGCTTTTGTTTTTAATCAAAAAAAAAAATTTTGGATTCAATTTTATTGTTTAGCTTTTTTTATAGTACACCTCATTTGATTATTTTTTTTTTAGATATTTATATAGAACACTCTTGAAAGCACGATATTTTAATTATTTGTTTGGTGTGAATTATTTTTTCTCTCTCACTTTTATTAGTTTAAATTACAAAATTTTAGTAATTTCGTATTTTACTTTTTTTTAGAAATTTATTAGTTTTTTGTAGTGTATTTTTATTGTTAATACGCATTTTTTTGTAATAAATAAATAGATTTGTAATAATTACAAATCTATATATATTTATTTATCTATATATATTTATAGATATAGATTTTGAGAGAAAGAAATTTTTAGAGAAGGCTTTTCAATTTAGGTGAAGAATATTGATTTTCAATAATTAATTTTTTATGCATTATATTATTATAGTTAATTCGCTTTAGTCACGCAAAAGTTTCTTTATATTTTCTAGTTTTAAATATTTTTTTATTTTCCTCACTTTTAGGTATAGAGGAAAAGAAATTGTTTTTTGTTTATGAATTTTTGGTTTTTTGTAAACCAAAATTTTCAAATTATTATAAATTCAAATTATAATTCGTATAAATTATTGTTTTTTTATTTCTGAATTTTATTTTTTTTTACCTTTATTACAGATTTATATCTTTTTGTGTTTTTTTTTATTTATACCTTTTCTATGATTTATGTATTATATTTTTTTTTTATTTTTTACATTCTCATTAAAAAAAGGTATTTTTTCACTATTTTTTATGCATAGTTTTTTTTTTTTTTGATTTTTTGTTCATTTGTTTCGTTATTTTCTAATTTTTAGTTTCTTTAGATTTTAGTTTTGTTTATTTTAGTTCTTCTTTTTTTTGTATTTTACTTTTATTTTTTTTTTAGTATTTTACTTGTACGTTTTTTTATTATTTGTATTTTATTTTTGTTTCTTTATTTTTTAATTTCATGTTTTTTTTTTATTTTTTGTATTTTACTTTTAAATTAAAACATTTTTTTTTGGTATTTTTTACTTTAATTAATTTATTTTTATTTATTTTATTTCCTTTATTTTTCAGCGCCTTTTTTTTTATTTTTGTTAATTTTTTCGTTTTGTTAATACAGAATTTTTTCATTTCTTACGTAACAAAATTTTTTAAATTATTTACAGCAAAAAAAAACCTAAAGAAGAATATAAATTTTTTTTTAATTTGTGTTGTTTTGCATGAAATTTCAATTATTTTTTTTCTGCATGTTTTTCATGCGCAACAAAAGGAGAATTGAATTTAATTGGAAAATTTTCTTTTTTTTAGCCTCCATTCCCGTAATGGATTTGGGACCTCAAAATTCGACGATTTTGGATGGAAAAGACGTGACAATTACTTGTCGAGCAATTGCGGCACCAATTCCTAATATCACTTGGTTTTATAATGGTAAACAAAATTTTTGATTTTTTTTTTAAATAATAATTATATTTAATTTATATATAAAAATAAAAAAAATTATTAATACAATTATAGTTTATTAACGAATTAAATTGAATTTTTTTTTAGATTCATTTCCAGTGGAAATTGCGGGACGAGTTCAACTTTTGGAAAATGGAGATTTACTTATTACAGCAGTGAAGGCAAATGACGCTGGAAAATATACTTGTTTTCGAGCAAATGAAGCTGGATCTGTTAATGGATCAGCGTTTTTATCAGTTTTGGGTAATTATTTTTTGAAATATTATACGTAACAAATTTTTTGTTTTTGTTTTTAATACATATATTATACTATTTTTAATTTAAATTTTACTAAAAAAATTTCTATTTGGCAAATTAAAATTTGTTTTTTCCATAATAATATTTTATTTATTGATTTTTATTAAATACAATAATTTTCTTTTAATTAAATTTTTGAACTAGGGGAATTTTTATTTTTCATATCTCGCAATTTAATTATTTTTAAGTTTAAAAAAAAATATATTTAGAAAGAAGAAATAAAATAAAAATTAAAAAAAAATTATTTGCAGTTCGTACACGAATTCTACAACCGCCGGCGGATATTACAGTGACTCTTGGTTACACGGCGGAACTTCAGTGCAAGGTTTCCAACGATCCGAGTGTTAAATATGATATCGCATGGTTCCACAATTCACAGTAAGTCACAATTAAAAATCATCCCTCATTTCCTGTTTATTCTTTTTTTTTTTTTTTTTTTTTTTGAAGTAAAAAGAATCTAAAATTATTCAAAAAATTTAATTTTTATTTATTTAAATTGTAATTTTTGAAAACAAATTTTCTTTTCAAATCTCTCGTTTATTATTAAATAAACAAAAGCGAATTTTCCTTTTGGAATTTTTTTAATTAAAAGAATAAAATTTTTTTTTTTTCCTTAATTTTGTAGATTAATAAATACAAGATCGAGTCAACGTGTAAAAATGCGTGACGACGGTACACTGGAAATATTTGCAGTACGCGCATCTGACGTTGGTGAATATACATGTTCAGTGATATCGCCAGGTGGCAATGAATCGCGTACGGCACGTCTTAGTGTCATTGAATTACCATTTGCGCCAATTAATGTAATGGCACAACGCGCCGAGGCAATATCATTGCGTTCAATTAATGTCTCATGGGTGCCTGGTTTCGATGGCAATAGTCAAATTAAACGTTTTAGCGTACAACGTTGTGAGGTTCATGAATTGGGACCAATTCCCGATTTATCGCCAAATTGGGTTCGTGAAATGACAAATATTTCAGCTCAAACCAATTGGATTTTATTGCATAATTTAAAGGCAGCATCGGCTTATCAATTTCGTGTTAGCGCTGAAAATGATGTTGGCGAGGGTCCATTCTCCGAGCCTAGTAACGTTGTTGTCCTTCCACAAGAACGTGAGTTAATTTTTATTTTTTGTATTTAAAATTAATACAAAATAGTTTAATTATTTTCAACTTTTTAATTTACAATTTTTGAATTCAAAAAAAATTTTTTCGTTAGCACCATCGGGACCTCCGTCGGGATTTGTTGGTTCAGCGAGATCATCATCGGAAATAATTACCCAATGGCAACTTCCCGCTGAGGAGCATAGAAATGGACATATTTTGGGTTTTATTTTACGTTATAAACTTTATGGTTACAATGTGACGCCATGGACAATACAAAATATCACAAATCAAGAGCAGAGAAATTTTCTCATTACTGATCTTATCACATGGAAGGATTATGATGTGCAAATTGCCGCCTACAATGACAAGGGCGTGGGAATTTTCACCGAGGGTCTGAAAATCAAAACCAAAGAAGGCGGTGAGTTTCTTTTTTTATCTCAAATTTTAAACGTTATTAATTATTTTGTTTATAGAATAATTTTTGAACAAACAGTTTGAAAAAAATTAAGAGAAACAAAAACTAAATTTGTTTTTTCTTTTCTTTTTTTTTTTACTCTCATCACAGTTCCAGAAGCGCCGCCAACAAATATAAAAGTAAAACCATTAAATTCAACATCGGTGGGCGTCTCGTGGACGCCACCAAATCCACAAAAGATCAACGGTATCAATCAGGGATATAAATTACAAGCGTGGATTGGAGGGAATTTTAGCGATGAAAATGAATATAAATCAATAACAGTTGAGCCAAATTTATTTAATCCGCTGGCGGAACAGGCGGCTGTTATTTTTGATCTCAAAAAATATACAAAATACAATGTTACTGTTTTGTGTTTCACTAATCCGGGCGATGGGGAAAGAAGTGAAGCTGTTGAAATTCGAACCAGCGAAGATGGTAAGTGTTCAAAAACAAAAAAAATAATCAAAAAATTTATTTTTCTCTTTTTTTAATTATTTATCATTTTTTTTTCTCTGTTTTTATTTATATATAGTTATTATAAAAAATACAGATTTTCTCGATTAAAAACGTTAAATTGAAATTTTGTATGTTTATAAATTTATTTTCAGTTCCCGGTGAAGTTGAGAATCTCCAATTTCTAAATATTTCCGATCGAGCATTAACAGTGAAATGGAATTCGCCAAGAGAAATAAATGGAATTCTCATTGCTTATCAATTGAAATATATGATTAAAGATTTGCCAGAATCATTGCGTGTTGAAAATTTAACGGCCAATGTTCATTCAGTGAAAGTCGAACATCTTCAGGTAATTTTTATTATTCAATTAATATTATAATTTTTTGGAATATTTAAATATGATTTATTTTTTTTTTCTTTTAGGCGACGACGCATTATAGATTTGAAATTGTTGCTTGGACATCAAAAGGACCGGGAAAATCGAGTATCGCAATTATTCAATCGGGAATTGAACCTGTTTTACCTGAACCGCCGACAAAACTTGCTCTATCAAATATTGATGCTTTTTCCGTTGTATTACAATTTACACCTGGATTTAATGGCAATTCATCAATTACCAAATGGACAATACAAGTGAGTTGGAATTTTCTCCCAAAAAATTATTAGTTTTTTTTTTTTTGGGAATTTAAAAATATACAAATTTCTCTAATTTAGCTTCTTTTTTCTATTCTTTATAGAAAAATAAAAAAATTAATTTCCTTCAATTTAAAGAGTAAAATATAAATAAATTTGTAAGTATAATTTTTTTTTTGGATGAAATTTTGTTTTTTAGGCGCAAACAAGTCGCAATACAACGTGGCATACAATTGATGAAATCTCGGATCCCGATTACGATACAAATACAATAAATGTTCAGGGATTGACGCCATTTATGCAATACAAATTGCGTTTAATTGCAAATAATGTTGTGGGCATATCGCCACCTTCAGAACCGACAAAACAATTTCAAACGATACAAGCGCCTCCTTCACATCCACCGAGAAATGTCACTGTTCGAGCAATGAGTGCAACGGAATTGCGAGTTCGATGGATTGTAAGTGATTTTTTTTTTCTTTTCGTTTCAATTTTTTTTTTGTTTTGGTTTTTTAAATTTAATTTTTTTTCTTTTCAGCCCCTACAACAAATTGAATGGTACGGAAATCCAAGAGGTTACAATGTTTCATTCAAAGAATTACGAACTAACGAATCGAAAAGTATTTGCATTGATGATCATACGGCAAATTCGTATGTTTTAAAAAATATGGAAGAATTTGCCCTCTATGAAGTTGTAATGCAGGCATTTAATGACGTTGGCTCGTCAACCTCAAGTCCAAAAGCAATTGAAAGAACAAGAGAATCTGGTGAGAGAATATTTTTTATTTGAAAAAAAGTTAACGACAAAATAAAAAAATAGTATGTAAATAATTTTTAAATTGAAATTAAATTTATTTTTTTTAAATTCCAGTTCCTTCAATGGGACCAATGAATGTGGCGGCAAATGCAACATCATCGACGACAATTGTCGTTAAATGGGGCGATGTACCAACAAAAGATCAAAATGGACAAATCGAAGGTTTTAAAGTTTATTATGGGGCAAAAAGTCGTTCGGCATTTCAATATAAAAATATTCCAAGTAACAGTACATTTACAACGACATTGACTGAACTCAGAAAATATGTGCAATATCATATACAAGTTTTGGCGTATTCAAGATTAGGAGACGGTGCATTGAGCGTTCCACCAATTAGAGTTCAAACATTCGAAGATGGTGAGAAAAAATTTATTTTCTTTATTCCTTTTTTTTCATTTTAATTAATTTTTATTCCTTTTTTTCGTTTTAATTTATCTAAATTCAATTTTCATTTAATTTTAAATATAATAAAAATTCTAGTAAATGGCACAGTTTCTTGGTACTAGAATAAAATTTTAATTAAATTTTTCTTTTAGAATTTTTCGTTGCTTCCCTTTTGGTTTTAAATTTTTAATTTAAAAAAAAAAAAAAATTAATAATTGAAAAATTTTTATAGTTCCTGGTCCACCTTCGAATGTTTCGATACCTGACGTGTCATTTTCAACGGCGAGAATTATTTGGGACACACCTGAAGATCCAAATGGTGAAATTCTCGCTTATAAAGTTATGTTTCATTTAAATAGCTCGAGCGATAAACCATTTTCCAAAGAGTTTCCCGCCTCCGAACGAACATTCACGTAAGAATTTTTTATAATAAAAATATAAAATAAAAAAAGTAATATAAAATTTATTATAATAATAATTTTTTTTATATTTTTATAATTAGCGCAACGGAATTGCAAGCCGAGAAATTTTACATGTTCTCGGTGACGGCGCAAACACGTCTCGGTTGGGGTAAAACAGCATACGCTCTTGTTTTAACGACAAATAATCGTGAACGTCCACAATCGCCATCAATGCCGCAAGTTAGTAGATCGCAAGTTCAAAGTCGACAAATTACATTTAATTGGATTCCGGGACGCGATGGATTCGCGCCACTCAGGTAAGAAAAACAATTTTAACAAAAAAAAAAAAAAAAATAATAATTATTATAATTACTGTTTTTACTTATTAGGTATTACACAATTCAAAAATCAGAAAATTCCGGACCATTTCAAACAATACCGGAAAGAGTGAATCCCTCTTTAACTTCCTATACGGCAAATAATTTGAAACCATTCACGAATTATCAATTTCGAATACAAGCGACAAATGACATTGGACCATCTGCTTGGAGTGCGGAATCAAGTCAAGTTCAAACTTTACCTGCAGGTTTGTTTTATAATTTTTTTTACGCCTTTTTTTAAAAAAAGAATTTTTGATTTTTATTTTAATAATTATTTTTGTAAATAAATTTACAGCACCGGCGAAAGGTGTGACGGGATTAAAAGTCGTTCCAATTACAACAACAGGTATTGAAGTTTATTGGAATATGATTGAAGAAATTCATTGGAGCGGCGATCATGAGACTGGTGGCTATCGTGTTGTTTATCAAATTGTCTCCGATTTTCCCACTGCAATACAAGCAACGCCAAAAGAAGAAATAATGGGCATTAATGTGAGTTTATTTCTTCCCAATTCAAAAAATTATTATTCTATTATATTATTCGAGTAATCGAGAGTATAAAAATAAAAAGTCCTTTAATGCAGAAGAAATTATAAAAAGATGAATTCTTGCAGCAAACAAAAATGACATTAACCGATTTAACGGAGGATAAAAATTATGAGATTATCGTTGTGCCATTTAATTCCGAGGGCGAGGGTCCACCAAGTCCTCCGGTGACAATTTATGTTGGCGAAGCAGTTCCAACAGGTGAGCCACAACATTTAAAAGCCGAATCAATTTCATCGACTGAAGTTCTTCTTCATTGGAAACCGCCGCAGGCAAATATGCAAAATGGCGATTTACTCGGTTACAAGGTAAGAAAAAAATAATCCATTTTTTTTATTTCTTCTTCTTTCTAAATTCAGAATAAAATATTTAATTTATAAAAAAATAAATTCTGACTTGTCACAGATTTTTTATCTCGTTACGGATTCACCGCAACCATTGGAGGGTAAACAAGAGGAGGAAATTGAAGTTGTTCCCGCTTCGTATTTAACGCACAGTCTTGTTTTTCTCGATAAATATACACAATATCGAATTCAAGTATTGGCATTTAATCCAGCTGGCGATGGACCAAGAACACCGGCAATTACTGTGAGAACAAAACAAGATTTACCTGGTCCATGTCATAATTTACAATTCACTGAAATTACAATGACAAATCTTCGCGTTTCATGGGAACCGCCAAAAATGCGTAATGGCGAAATTATTGGCTATATTGTCACATATGAAACTGCCGAGCAAAACGATCGTAAGTTTCGTTGTTTTTTATTTTTTATTTATTTATTTTTTTTTTTAATGTTAATTTACTTTTTATTTACTATTAATTTTCTATTTATTTATTGTTTGTTTACTATTTGTAATTTTTTTTTTCTGTTGTCACTCTTGCAGGTTTTAGTAAACAGGTGAAACAAAAAGTGACGGAAACAAGTTTACTTGTACAGCCATTGGAGGAGGAAGTGACGTATACATTTGTCGTGAGAGCGCAAACAACAATTGATTTTGGCCCGCCAATATCGGGAAATGTGACAACTGGACCACAAGAAGGTTCGCCAATGGTACCAAGCGATTTATCAGTGTCAAAAACAGTTTCGAGCGTTGATCTTCAATGGAAGAATGGCGCATCCGGGAAGGGGCCAATTTTGGGCTATTACATCGAAACCAGACGCAAAGGTAATTAAACAATTTTCTTTTTTTAAAAAAAAAAAAAAAAATTATTTTTGAAAATTTCAGTGTCATTTTTTAATAATTTATATATTTATACCTATATTTTTAAAATAATTTTTAAAATAATTTTTAAAATTATTTTTAAAATAAATTTAAAATAAAAATAATAGAATTATTTGAGAAAATTACAAAAATAAATTTATTTATTTAAATTTTTTTTAAAATATTAATAAATTTTAAAAACAAAAATATTTTTTTCTGTTCTTTATCAACGCGATTCAGTCTCGGAAGAATGGCAGAATTGTAAGTGTGAAATTTGGGCACACTAAAATTTTTTAATATTAAATGTTTGTCGCATGTTTTCGCTGTTTATTTAATTTTTTTTCTCAGTGAAAGAGGAATTTTATTAAATTGCTTTCTTTTTCATTGTCCATCATTTTTTTTTAACTTTTCCTCTTTTATTTATTTTTTTTTTTGTCGATTTTTTGCTTTCAATGTTATGAAAATTTGTGAAATTGCTTACAATCGTTTTCATGTACATATTGAGAAATTTTTTATTAATTTTTGTGGTGTTAATTTTTTTTCATTCTTTTTTAAATTCAGTTTTTTTATTTTTTTTTTCCATTTCAGTTTTTTCATTCGTTTTTTATTAAATGCTTTTTTAATTTCAGGTTTATATCCAATTTTTTTTTTTAAATTTCATTTTTGCATTTCATTTATTTATTGTATTGTTTTCAGCATTTTTATTTAAAAAAAAAAAAATTAATTTTCTAACACGAAAAAAATTGAAAATACATTATTTTAAAATTGTGTTTCTTTTTTTTTTATCACTTTTGTAGATGACACGAGATGGCAAACAATTGTGAGAAGTAGCAATGGACCATTGATGGAATACACAGTTTCTTATCAAAATTTATTGCCATCAACATCATATTTATTCCGTGTAATCGCTTATAATCGTTACGGAATTAGTTATCCTGCCTATTCAAGTGAAACGGTAAAAAAAAAATTCATTAATTAATAAAATTTTTATTTTTTTTATTAATTAATAAACTTTTATAATAAAATTCTTTACTTAATTAAAAAAAAAATTTTGTTTTGAAAAAATGGTTTTCTTTCTTGTTTTTTCAGATACTGACGCCTTCGAAATTATATTTAGAATACGCGTATTTACAACATAGACCATTTTATCGACAAACATGGTTTATGGTGAGTTTGGCTTCTGGTTCAGTGATTGTTATCGTTATGGTTATTGCTGTTCTTTGCGTCAAGAGTAAAAGCTACAAATACAAACGTAAGTTATTTTTTTTTGTAGCAAATAACTAGTTAGTAAATAAATTTAGAAAAAAAGGAAATTTTAGGAGAATTAATAATTTCTCTTTTTTTCCCTTTTAAAATACATAGAAGAGGCGCAAAAAGTCCTCGAGGAATCAATGGCAATGGACATTGACGATCGTCAATCATCAGATTTAGAATTATATCGTTCGCGACAAACCGGTGGCAATTCAATGAACATTGTCAATGGCTGTGGCGTTGGTACATTGGGCAAAAGAAATGGAATTTCCGGTACATTATCGAGAAAAGCAAT
This sequence comes from Leptopilina boulardi, assembly GCF_019393585.1. Lineage (NCBI taxonomy): Eukaryota > Metazoa > Arthropoda > Insecta > Hymenoptera > Figitidae > Leptopilina > Leptopilina boulardi. The sequence goes on from NW_026137973.1 coordinate 125,687, forward strand.
GCATCCACCACCGCCACCTGCACTTTATGGTAAATCACCGCCAAGACCATCGCCCGCTTCAGTTGCCTATCACAGCGATGAAGAGAGTCTCAAGGGTTACGATGAAAATCCCGATGATAGTAGTGTCACTGAGAAACCATCGGAAATAAGTTCCACCGATTCACAAGCATCCGAAAGTGAAAATGAATCCGTACAATCGGATCCACATTCATTTGTCAATCATTATGCAAATGTTAATGATTCACTGCGACAATCGTGGAAACGGCAAAAACCGGTGAGAAATTATTCATCGTACACTGATTCCGAGCCAGAGGGTTCAGCTGTTGTTAGTTTAAATGGTGGGCAAATAATAATGAATAATATGGCAAGATCGCGTGCACCATTGCCGGGTTTTTCGTCTTTTGTTTGAGTCGAAAAAATTAATTAAAATCGATTCGAAAGAGAAAAAAAGAAAAAAAAACCCTTTTTTAATTGTGATATCGACTTATTTATAACTATTAATATTATTATATATTTTTTATTAATTACTTGAAGTAATTGATAATTCAGGTAATTAATTGTTAATTGATGATTATTGATTAATTTAATTAATTGAATGCGCGATAGTTAGAAATAAAGTATTAAATACTCGTGTTTCTTCGTTTCTTTTTGAAACAAAAAAAAAAAGAGGGGAAAAAATTAATTTTTTTATTGATGAAAATAATTTTTCTTTCTTTTAGAAAAGAAAAATTGTTTTTTTTCTCTTCAAAAATAGAAAAATTTGGTTTTTTTTCTCAAAAGAAAATAAAATATAGTAAGAAACTGAGTAAATTTTCTCGGCTGGAGAAAAAAAAGGATCTATTTAATACATATAAAAAATATAAAGAAAAAAACCCTCGTGATTCAGGGGATTTTCAAAATAGCATGGCAATAATAATAATCTTGGGGCGCGATGATTATCAGAAAAAATTCATTTAATTAAAAATTTTCAATATTTAAAAATAATTTTATAAAATAGAATTTTGAATTTAGACGAATTTCTATTTTTCAAATTGGAATTTTTTCAATTCCACAATATTAGTAACAATCGAAGGTATTTTTTAATATTAGTTTCGAAATCCTTGACCTTTAATTACTAGGAAACGACTACCATGATGCTATTATTTTTTTTTCAATTTTCAAAATTTTTTTGATTTTTGAATTTTTTTTTTTTTTTTTTGAATTCTAAATACTCTTCTTAATATTATTACCCTTTGATTCTATAAAAATAAATCATAACTTTCAATATTGACAACAAATTGAAAAAAAAAAATTTCCAAAATATTAAAAAAAAATTTCAAAAACTGGTTTTTTGAAAAAAAAGATTTTTAGGATTATTGTACTCGTTTTCTACTAATTTAGGATCAACGATTCCGAAAATAATATCTAAACTGTCAAAAATTATCATCGTTATAAAATTCTAAAATAAAAATTCTATTTCTTAAAATTCTCAAAAAAAAATTCGAAATGAATTTTGAACGGTTAATCATGCGCCCATACAATAATCAATAAAAACGTGGTAGGAAAAAAAAAAAAATCTCCCTCGGGGAAGTTTTTTTTTTAACAAACCCGAAAAATTTTGATCTCGAATTCTTTTTTTCCCACTATTTCTTAAAAGGAAAAAAAGTATTCTTTTCAAATAGTCGAATTTTGCATATTAGCAAAGTTTAATAGGTTTTTTTTTTGTACTTTTCAATTTTTTGTACTTCTCGAATTTTATATATAAATATATATATATATTTAGAAAAGAATATAAAAAAAATGATCGACGCGTGTCATATACTGTGAATAATAATTGTAATTTAAAATAATTATTAATTAATAAAAATAGGAACTTAGGACCAATGCGAAGATTATAGAAAAAGGCTGATTTAATATTTGAAATTATTTATAGGATTAAATATCATAATATTAGAAAAAATGAGAAAAGGAGAGAAGAAAAATAATTTCTCTGTTGAAAAAACAGAAAAAAATAAAATTGACTTGACTGACAAAAACAGTTTTTTTTGGGGGAATAAAATCATATCATGGAGAAAATTTGAAACTCTGATATTGTAATTAAAAAAAAAGGATTTACACAAAATGTGTACTTATTTCCTTTTGTGTATGAATTGTTATCTGTGTAATTATTTTTTACTAGGTGATATGTATATTATATATTAAAAAAACAGACACACAACAAGTGTACGAAAATGCACTGCCACAATTTTTTTTTTGTTTTTTTGTTTTTTTTTTAATTATTTATGTACGATAATAATTATTGTAAGGATAGCGAACAAAAAATCGAAAAAATTCACGAAACGATTTACAAATTGTTATTTGTATCTCAACAATTGTTTTACACATAGATTTCTAATAAAAAAAAAAAGAAGAAAAACGTTTTCATTTTTCTTATTTTTTTGTGTGAAAGGTAAAGTGGAAAGATTAATTAAGAACCAAATAATTAACAAATAAATTCCAATTGTTTTTTTCCCCTTTGGAAATTTATATTCAAGATAATTATTTTAAAAAATTTTTTATTTTTAATTGGAAAAAAATGAAAATTTCTTAACAAATTAATTGCAACTAAAGTTTTTTTCCCCTTTGAAAATTTGTATTCAAGATAATTATTTATTAATACATATTTTTTTTTTATTTTTATTTGCAAAGAAATGAAAATTTCACACGTAAAATTGAAAAAACATTTTATTTTTATCTTTAAATTGCATAAAATTCTTTTGATTATTATTTACATTATTTTGTTCTTTTTTTTTATTTTGCTTTAAAAATTAAAAAAAAAAAATTCTAAATAAAATTGAATAAATATATACTAAACTAGACAAACGTTTTTTCACACTGTTGGAACCATTTGGCGAGTGTTGGGGATGTTAATTTTAAATTTAATCGTTTGCAAAGAGACCAAACGGCAACGTCAATAATTGTTGGTTGAATTTTATTTAAAAGCCATGGGCCTTTCGTTAAATAGTCATTTAATCGTAAAATTGTCGATTGAACATCCTTCGTTGATTGTGACAATGAATAATGGCAAAAATCTAAAATTGAATCAATTTTTGTCGCTTCAATTGGATCTGAATTTTCGTAGGAATGATTTTTTACAAGACGTGATAAATATCTTAGAAAATTTCCTTCGCCTTCAATTGAACTTGTAGTGAGGCCACATTTTAATGTCAAATCTGGAACTGTAATAATTTTTTTTTAATATTTTTTTCTCTAAAAAGAAATTTTTTTTTTCCTTTAAATTAATTGATTAAAATTTTCTTTGAATAAAATTTTTATTCGACGGAATTTTAATTTAAAATGTTTAGTAGATAAAATATTTAAATTAAAATTTTTTATTAGAACAAATTTTCTTTTTTTTTTTTAAATAAATATAAATATTCGCCTGTAAAAATTTTTTTAAATATTCTGTAAATATTTTGAAAATTTTTTTTTTTGCTTTTTAGAAAAGATTTGAGTATAAAAATTTTCATTTTTTTTTTTTTTTGTTTTCTTACCATCTCTCCAAATTAATCTTAAATTTATGCAATTTTTCTGAATATTTTCCTCGTTCTTTGTTAATAAAAATTCCGGTACATTTTCAATTATCGATGAATGCACGTGTGTTTGAATTTGAAAACTGGAATCTTTCCAAATTTTGGATAAAGCTAAAATTGAAAATGGTGGTTTCTTTGGATTTGCATTTAAAATAATGTCAATTGTCACGGGATTCTGAAAATTGAAAATAAAAATTTTATTATTTAAAAATATGAAAATAAATAAATGTAATTAAAATTAATTAATTAAAATGTAATTAAAAAATAGTTAAATTTTTTTATGAAAATAAAATCAAAAAATCTGAAAATCGTAAATTAATATTTAATTATGTAAATTAATTATTTATCTTACGTAAATAACGGGCACTGTCGATGTTGTTGTTTTTATTTCAGCATTTGATTGTTTCAAAACATCGCGAAATATAGCGACTTGTTGCTTAATTTCTGCTAATTGAGATAAAATTTTCTCTTGTCTTTGTTCTAAAATTTTTAATTCCGCGGAATTTTCCTATTAAAAAGAAAGAATAAAAAATTTTCATTTTTTTTTGCCTATTTTAATTATTTCTCTATTAATAAATAATTAAATAAACAAACATTTTTTTATTTTATTTATTTCTATATTAATAAATAAATACACAAAAAGCGTCAAATGCGATTAGTTTTATTTTTTTTGCGATCGGAAAAAATGTTCATAACCTCAAAAAAAAAAAAAAAAACATTTTCTGTTTACAATTTCCCTCTCTATATACATATATATATATATATTTATTTGTCGCGTCAGCAAAATTAAATTTTTGTTCGCAATTATATTTCTGTGATTCAATTTTAATTTTTCGTTTATTTTATCGATTTCGTAAATCCAAGTGCCGAAAAAAATATTCCTGCTCGCAATTTTTAATTATTAAAGTAATTTAAGTACTTCAATAAATTTTAGGGTAAAAATTTTTAGTTTCATCATTTAAAAAAGCATAAAAGGAATTAGTATTGAATAAAATTTAATTAAAATGGAAAATCATGTAAGTAAAAATTAATATTTTTTGCATCATTTTCTTTTTTTGCATGCAATTAAAATAAATTAGTAGGTGTAAAAATTTTACAAAAATAATTTTTCAAAAAAAAAACCTTTAAAATTTTCGTAACCTGGTCTTTAATTTCCGTGACAATTGTCTCGTTTTCCTTCTCGTCGACAATAATTTTCTGTTGAATCTCATGAATATTGTTCATCTCGTACATCACTTTATTTTGCTTTGATAAATTAACAATTGGCATTATTGGTTTTAACGTATACATCGCGACTGGACCACTCATTTTTTCTTCTTTCAAAAATATTATCACGTAAAAATTAGTCCTTTTTTTAATTAAAACGAAAAATATGCCCGTAAATATCGATCGATTTTTCAACAAATTTTAACAGACAACCATTTTCTAATTTGATTTTTTTGGGGGGGGGTCAAAAAATAATCGCCCCTAGCGGAGAAATTCGAAAATGTTTTTGAATTTTCGCGCCAAATATTTTTGCATTTAATAATAAATTTTATTTATTTCTACTTTATCTAAATACTTTTCTTTTATTTCTACTTTATTCATTACAATACTTTTTTATTTAATATTTCAATAATTACCTGATTATATCTTAATTTAATAAACCTAATTTTTTATTTTCCAAAAAACTTCTATTATTTAAATAATTTTCTGCCTTATCGATTATCGAAAGTAATTTTAAAAACAAATTGTCTATTAACAGAATTATTAGGAGAAAATATTTTTAAAAACAAAAAAACAATAAAGAAAAAGATATAAAAGAGCTATAAAAAAAGATATAAAGAAGACATAAAAAAATGAAACCCATTTACAAAAAGAATATTCTCGAAATTAAAATTCGCGCCATTATCGTCTGCTATTTTCACGTCGACCAATCGCGTGTAATCTATAATTGAAACCTCACTCCATTGGTTATACGCCTCGTTATGTTGATTAAATTCACTTCTCAAAAGAAAAAAAAAATTATCGCGCCATCTAAAGTGTCGTTTAATTACATTCAAAAAATAACCGTAAGATTTTTTTTTTAAATTAACCCTATAATTTATCTTTACATTATATTTTTTTAGTAATGTTAAATGAAATTTTTTTTTTTCCCTTCATCCGGCAACACTGCGTCGCGTCACTTCTTAGTCAATTTAGTTACAATTTTATCGAATTTTTCTAATTTCAAAGGGAAAAAATTGTTTATTAAAAAATTTGTTTCTCTTTAAAAAAAGGGAATTTTTAATTTTCAATTTCTAAATTTTCATTCACTTAATTTATTAACAAACAACGACAACTAATTAGGCGGAAAAGACCATAAACACTGTAATTGAATATGGCGGTTCGTTTACCTATAATCACGTGATCAACAAGAATGCAACATTAGTGAAAAAATTTATTAAACTAAAATATGATTAATGTATCCCTTAGAAAAAAGGAACAATTTTTTTTTAAATCCTCTATTAAATTATAGTAAATAATAAAAAAATTATTTTCAAATTTTCATATTTTCATTGTTGTAAATTGTAACCGTCGTCAATTGAATATAATTTCTTTACGTTGGTAGAACTCGCGTCTACTCGCATAAAATCCAAGATGGCGAACCTTCACTGAGCAAAGTGCCAGTTGTGTGTGCTATTCTAAAAAATCCAAAAACTCACACGTTTTCTCGATTAAAAGAAAATAATAAACTCGTGTTTTCTATTAACGTGATTAAAAATGTGAAAATTCTTTTTTTGAATTTGACAAAAGTGTTCAAATTCCCCTGTGAAATAAGTGAAAGAAATGTGAAAAGTGTATTTAGGAAAAAGAAAAAAAAAACCTCGCTAGTGCTGTCCTCTGTGCAAGCTTCTCCGAAACTAACAAAAAGAATAATTTTCAGGTGAGAAGAAAAAAATATAAATAAAAACAATAGTCAGGTGTTAAAGTGAATAAAAAAAAACAATTGATAAATTCGCGTTGTGAAATAAATCAAATATTGAGGTACGTTAATTAAAAAAGGATTTTTTTTTCACTCGTGTCGCCATCTGTCGGACATATGTCAAGAGAATTGTGATTGGTTTTTGCATTGAATCGTTGAAAAAAAGAATTTTTAGTGAAAAAAAAACGTTTTAAAATAAATTTCTTAAAAACTAATAGTGTTATTAAATTTGTTTTTGCGAAAGAAATAAAAAATTTGCAATCGAACAAGTAAAATCATGTTGCCTAGATGGTGTCATGGCGACTTTCTCAATTGACCAATCAGCGTTGAGTTTCATAAATTCCCTTGTGTTTGTGTGATTCGCGTCATTTCGTTTAGTGTACACGCTCCCCTCTTCTATTCACGTCAAGTGAGAAATAAAATATTTCCTTCTCTTTTTTTCGAAATAGAAAAAAAAAAAAAAAAAATTTTGTCCCTTATTTTCGCGACGAAAAAACCTTTTTTTTCCCGTAACAATCGAAATAAAAAACGGCTTCTAAAAAGTTAATTTCATCATTCTCGAAATAATGGCGGTACGATGGGTCACGTGACCCTCGCGGAAATAAAAGGGGGAGATATCAGAGAGAGACAGAGAGAAATGGCGCAAACCAGAGATCGAAAACATGGGAAATGTTGCGTGTTCCCGGGGGAATGTCAATGTTTATTTGTTTACAATGATAATAATAATTGAAAAATGTTTAATTGTGACACGTGTTTTTTGAAAAGTGAGATAAAAATTTTACGTACAAAAAGTGTGTGAATTTTTTTGCTATTGTGTTTTTTTTGTTTTATTTTTCACGTCGTAATATATAGTGGGATATATATATATATATATATAGTTTGGTGTGAAAAATGACGGGACGTGGGACAAAACGTCGTGGAAGACCGCCAAAGTCGGTGGTTATGGAGAGACCAAAAAAATTTCAATATCATTTAATGAAAAAACCAAAATATTTACAACAAAATAAAGGAATTGATACGCCATCAAGTCAACCGGGTACGCCGACAATTTCGAGGGCGTCGTCACCGGTCGAAAGTGAGGAAAGCAGACGAAGTACGAGAAGTAGAAAAAGCCGTGGTGGACGAGAACGAAATTCACGAAAAGGTGAGAGAATTTGTTTTTTTTTTTGCATTATTTCAAAATTTTTATTTATTAACTTCGTAAATTTTTTACATATTGATTTTTTTTAATTTTCTCCATTTTTATATTTTTTCATTTCATCATTTCGATCTTTTTCTTTCGTATAGCGAAAAAAATGTTTTTATAATTTTGATTAATTTTTGAAAATTGGGGTTTTTTTTAAAAAAAAATTTTTTGCAGTCTTTTTTGTAATTTGGGTTTTTTTTTTTTTTTTTTTTTTAATTTTTCTTTAATTTAAAAATGTAATTTTTCATATTGGTTCAATTTTTCTCGAGTTTTTTTTTTTTTTTGAGGTTAGGTTTTGTCGCAACGTTTTTTCATTGTTTACGATTTTTCTTGTTTTTATTTATTTATTTATTTATTTTTACGGGTAATTTTTATTGTAAAACTTTTTTTAAATTCTTGACTATTTTTTTCAATAATATAAAAATAAAAATGTTAATTGTTGAATTACTTTTACTTTTTTTTTTTTTTTAAATTTTTTCGAAGTAAAAAAATGATTTTTTCGCGAATTTTCGATTTGAAAAAAAAATTTACAAGTACAAGAAAATTAAAATTAAATTCAGAATTCTGGAAACTATTTTCAAAAATTCGTTAAATTGATTTTTTTTTTGCAAATAAAAAAAAAATTTTCTAATTTAATTTGTCTGATGAAAAATAATATAAATTATTAAATTATTATTATTAAATTTAAGAGTATTTTTTTTTTTTGCGAAAAAAACTTTTTTTATATATTTTTTTTTGAGGTTAGGTTTTTATCCCGTTTTTTAAAATCTAAAATACAATTATTTTGCAATTGAATTATTTTTGAATTTTTAATTTAAAAAAATTAAATTAATTAATTAAATTTGAAAAATTCAATTACAATTAAATTAGTTAAATTAATTAATTAAAATTTTAAATTCAATTACATTAAAATTTCAATTAGTTTAATATAATTCACCATAAGAATTAGATTTTTTTTTAAATATTTAAGTTTTTAAAATAATATTTTTTGAAAATAATTTAATTGTAAAATAATTAAATTTTATACTAAAACAATTTTTTTTAAAAAATAAATATTAATTGAATTTAAAAAACAGTGGAATATTTTTAAAATTGTTGTGTAAGAGTTTTTAATAATTAAATTTAAAAAAGAATTTAATTTTTTTTAAATTTGTAATTTATTATTTTTTTTTTTGTTTTATTTTATTCTTAATTTTTAGATATTTTTTCATTAATTTTTCTAGTTAAAACAAATTTATTTTATTTTCTATTAATTAATAACAAAAAAAAATTATTTTTTGATTAATTAATTATAATTCGATTATTTATAAATTAATTAAAAAAAACAGAACTAATTAATAAAAAAAAACTGAATTATTTAATAAAAAAATTTGATTTTCTATTACGAAGAACGAAAAATTTTTTTTTGTAAATTAATTATTAAAAAAAAAATTTAATTTTCTATTACAAAAAAAAACAATGAAAAAATTTATTTTGGAAATAAAATAATTAAATTTTTTTTAATTATCAGGTGGACATACAACAGGTGCATATCAAAGACGTGGTTACAATACAAATGTCGATTATCATGATTCAGAATATCATTATGGCTCTGATTTTGGTGATGAATCAAGTGAAAAAAGTGATCTCGAAGAAGAGCCAATACAATCGGATGATAATTCATCGGAATCAATACAAGAACAAGATCCATCAAGCGATAGTGATTTTTCATTATCAAGCTATAGTAATACAAGTGGTACACCACGTAAATCATTATTAAATCAACAACAACGACCGCCAAGTCCCGAGCCATTATGGTTACAAAATCGTGAATTACCAACACTTGAATTACCAAAATCATCAGATGATTTATTAGTACCAAAACAATTTGTCATGCCATGTTTATCAATTTATGAAGTATTGAGACATTTTCAAACATTAGTACGTTTAACGCCATTTCGTTTTGAAGATTTTTGCGCAGCACTAATGTGTGAGGATCAAACAAATTTATTAACGGAAATTCATATAATGTTAATAAAATCATTATTGCGAGAGGAAGATTCACAACAAACACATTTTGGACCATTGGATCAAAAAGATTCAGTTAATGTGAGTTTATATTTTGTCGATTCAATGACATGGCCTGATGTTTTACGTTCATATATTGAAAGTGATCGTACATTTGATCAAAATATATTGACAATACTTGCCAATTGTGAATATCCATTTACAAATATTGACGATAAAATTAAGGTACTACAATTTTTGACAAATCAATTCCTTATCACGAATCCTGTTCGGGAGGATCTTTTACATGAAGGTAAGAAAAAAAATTGATTTTTATTACTTCTTATTATTTATTTTTAATTATTTTAATTATTTAATCATTTAATTACTTATATATTTATACATATATGATTAGGTAGAATTTTTAATTAGAAACAATTTTCGTTTTATGAATTATTGATGCAGAATTTACCATTTTGAAAATGAATTTTTTACTTTGGGAAATTTTTAGGCAATTGGAAAAAAAATATTCGTAGTTTTGAATAGTAACAGTGGTTTATGTTTTATTTGATGTAAGATTCGGAATCCTTGACCTTTAATTAGTAGGAAACGACTACCATGACGATAGTATTTTTTTTAAATTCAAAAATTATTTTTGAAAATATTTTTTTGATTTTTGAATTTTTTTTTTGAATTTGTATTCTAGGTACTATCCTTACTTCTCTTTGTTTCCATAAAAAAATAATTTTGTAGCATTCGATAATATTGATCGTATTAATTTTTTTGATAATCAAAAATAAAAAATTTTCGAAAAAAAAAATATTAGAAGCTTTTTAATGTAAGATTCGAAATCGTTGACCCTTAATTAGTAGGAAACGAGTACCATGAAGCAGTTGTTTTCTTTTTTTTCCAATTCCAAAATATTTTTTCCAAAATTTCGATTTTTGAATTTGTATTCTAGATACTCGCCTTATTTTTTCTTGTTTCCATCAACAAAAAATCGTAATTTTCAATAATATGGACGTTAATAATTTTTTTTTATAATCAAAAATAAAAAATTTTCGAAAAAAAAATATTGGTAGTTATGGATATTTTTTTAAATGATTTGAATTTGTACTCCAGTTAGTCTTCACACTAGAAATATAAACAATTGTTTCTGTAAGCACTAAATATCGTAATTTTTGAGAATAATAGAAGAAATTGCAAAAAAAAATTCCAAAATACTCAAAAAAAAAAAAAAAATTTTGAAAAAATTGATTTTTTTTCGAAAAAAAGGTCATTGTACTCGTTTTCTACTAATTTAAGGTCAAGGATTTCAAAAATACTATCTAAAATTACCACAGTTTATAATTATTTAAAAATACCTCGAATTCATAGCTAATTTTAATTCAGAAAATTAAGATTCAATAAAAAAAAATTTAATAATTGGGATTTTTAAGAATTGTACTATTTTTTTTTTAAGGGAAGAAATGTATAAATTTTTTTTTTGTAATTTTTTTAGGAAATGTTCATTACGATGATCATTGTCGAGTTTGTCATCGACTTGGTGATTTACTATGTTGTGAAACATGTCCAGCTGTGTTTCATTTGAGTTGCGTTGAACCACCAATGGTCGATGTACCAACTGAAGATTGGCAATGTAGCCTATGCAAAGCGCATAAAATCAGTGGCGTTGTCGATTGTATTCCGGACGTTGAAAAAAAGGGAATTCTCTGTCGACAGGAACATCTTGGCTTCGACAGACATGGACGAAAATATTGGTTCCTTGGACGACGAGTTTTCATGTAAGTTTTGCAAAATTGAGTAGAAAAAAAAAAATTTTCTTTACTAATTAAAAAAATCAGTACCTAGAATTTTATTTTGCAATTTTTTTTAATTATACAATTTTACCTTTGGTTTTTTTTCTTTTTTTATTAGTTTTACAAGAAATTTTTCGAATAGTTTTACTAAATTTTTAAATTATATTTTTACTGATTTTGTACTAATTTTACAAAAAAAAAATTATGCAATTTCACAGTGAAAGTGAAGACGGCGAAGTTTGGTATTACAGTACGCCATTACAATTAGAGGAAGTAATCGCTGCATTGGATAAAACTGAAATGGAAGTTGCACTCTTTCGTGAATTATCCGATTATAAAGATGAAATTGTCCGTCAAATGGAAATAACCGAAACACTCACCAATCAATTTAAGGGCAACAAAAAATCCTATCTCGAAGTTGAAAATGGTAATTATTAAAATTGCTTTCCTTTTTTTTTTAAAAAAAAAATTGTAAATACTTTTTTAAAAAATATAAAAAATTTCCCTCATTTTTTTCTTTTCAGCGACAATTTTGAAACAAAGAAAAGAACGTGACGAGCGCATTGAAAAGGAAAAAGAGGAAAAACTTGAGAAGGAACGTCTCGAAGCAGAGGAAATGGTACGTAAAATGCACGAGGGAACAGATTCACTGGAGGAACGTTTGGCAATTGTTTCCGGACAAAGTGACGATAAAGAAAATGAAATTTCAACCTCGACAAATCAAGTTCCTGATTGTATTGGCGATACAATTGAAGTTAGCGAAAGTACTGAGAATCTTGCAAAAATGATGAAAACCCCGTCGTCATCATCGACCGACGATATTGAAGAGGAATTATCGTCAACTGTTGTTGAAACCTCAACAACTACAACAACAACAACAACAACAACGCCAACAACTCCAACTACAGCAACAACAAACGAAGAAGGTGTAAAAATTAAAGACGGTAAATCACATAAAATTCTCACACGTTCAAAAACAGGTTCTTTAACCCCTCGTACTTTCAATATGGAAGATTTAAAAAGACGAAATAAAGAAGAACTCGATAGACAATTAAAGGAAGAAAGCGAAAGTACACGTTTAACACGTCAAAAAGCACATCAAATCGCAACGGGAACACATTTATTTAAACTTGGTATGGACAATAATTTTAAATCCTATGTCAATCAATATACGACAAATGTTATTGCGCTGAATAAACCCCAACGTAATGAGGAACGTGATAAAAAACGTCATTTATCGCATAAATTCTCATTAACGCCATTGTCGGAATTTAAATGGATTGGCAGTATCACAGGAACACGTGCTCTTTTAGTGTCAACATTACGACAAACGATATTACAACTTGAGAGTAATATACAAGCATCGTTTATGCATACAAATTGGCCACTATTGAGAAAACCATGGACAAGTGCAGTGGGTACTTGCGTGAATGCACGTGATTTTGCACGAGCTTTAATTGTCCTTCAGGCTTGCATTAAACAAGTTGTTTTTGCAAATGTTTGGCATGAACAATTGGGACATGTGAAATTAAAACGTGTCACTGCATTGGAACGTGAGGAAAAGAAACGTTTGGATAAAAAAGAGAAAAAAGAGAAAGAGGACGAGGAGGAACGTAATCGTTTAACGTATAATTTTGTTAAATACACATTGGGTTTGAAACATCAAATTTGGAAACAAAAAGGTGAAGAATATCGTGTACACGGTCAATGGGGTTGGTTGTGGATTTCCGCTGGTAGAAGGCTGAAAAATCATCCAGTTAAAGTTGATCTTAAACAGGGTGCACAAAAAATAATGCTACAAATACGCGATCAAGATGGTATTAAAATATTGGCATTGGATCCAATGACGCATGATTATATTGTCGAGGAATATGGCGAGAAGAAAATTGATTCTGCCATTGTGAAAAGTGATTCTTCTGATGGTTTAAAAATTGATAAGGAAACAAAAATTGAGAGGGAAAAAATTGAGGACGAAAAATGTGACAAGGAAATAAAAGTGGAGGTCAAGGAGGAGACGAGGGTCAAGCGAAGTTTGCGGAATCAACAGCGACGTGAGTCAAAATTACTTAAAGAAGAGGAAATGAAAAATGAAATCAAAAAAGAAGATTCCGCCGCTCTTCAGTCTGATTCCGCCGCCTCCAAGATTGATTCCACTGATTCTAAAATTGATTCTGATGGTTTTAAAGGCTATTCCGCCGATGTCAAAAGCAATTCAATTGATTCTAAAAATGATTCCGATGGTTTTAAAGGCTATTCCGATAAAGATATGGAGAAAAATGATTCCACAGTTACAAAAAGTGAATCGAATGATTCAAAAGATTCCAATGATTCGACAGATAGTAAAGATTCCACTGATTTAAAAAATAATTCCATCGATTTGAAAAATCAAACAACAAAAGAGCAAAAAAATCGTACAAATCTTGCATTCCTCGCTGGAATGAAAATACAAAAGGTATTTGAGCCAATAATAAATTTGGAGGAAATTGATATTATGAAAGCGTTAACAACACCTGGTAGGATACTTTATCCAAAAATAGCGAAAAAAACACGAATTGATGAATTTTTAGCGCGACGAACACATTTAAAAATACTTGAGGAGAGGAAATTTTTACAAATTGAAAAACCAAGTTGTTTAAATCAAATATTGAAAAATGATAATGAGGAACGTAATAATAATACTGGGAGTGAAACTAGTGAAACAACAACGACAACAATGACAACAGCAACACCTGAACTTACTGATATTGTGAATAATATTATTTCTGGTAAACCATTAAATAAATCAATAACGCCACAAGCTAAAAATTTAATTATTGTTTTATCGAAACGTATTCAACAAGTACGTTTACAATATGCGAATATAATGAAATTAACAAGACACAGTAAATGTTATTCGAAATATTGTAATATGCAACCAATTGAAAAAACATCGTGTGCTACACAATTGTTGTCAGCAAATTGTTATTCGCCAATTTGTTTATTAAAGGCACGATTAAAACGGGAGCTTATTATTCTTATGAGGAAGGTGAATGCAGTGAATAATAATCAGGTAAATATTATTGTTATTATTGCTATTTTATTTATTGTTATTATTTGTAATTTTCGATAGTAGAAATTTGAATTTAGTTTCCTTTAATCCTTTGATGTATACAGTGCATAAAGTATTTCACCTTTTAGATCGCCGAATGTTTTGAATATTATATTTGGAATCGTTGACCCCAAATTAGTAGAAAACGAATACCATAACGCTAGTATTTTCTTTTTTTCGAAATCCAAATTTTTTTTTTTAGAAAAATTTTCTTATTTCTTGATAACCCAAAAAATTAATTTTTTGTCCAAATTAAAAGTGAAAAGTGATAGAATCTAAGTCTAACAATGTTAGAAAGAGTAATTAGAGAAAATCGTCAAAAAAAAAAAACAGATTCAAAAATCGAAAAAATTTTGAAAAAAAAAAAATATTTTGCAAATTAAAAAAAAAAAAAAATAGCGTCATGGTAGTCGTTTCCTACTAATAAAAGGTCGACGATTCCGAATTTTGCATAGAAAAATATTCACAATTGAATTTAATATTATTTTACTATTTTAATAAAAAAAAATATTAATAATGATTTTTTGTATTAAAAAAAAAAAACAGCTGTCGAGTTTAGCAAGAGTTGGAGATGTCCCAGCAACGGCAACAACAACAGCTGCAGATAATAAAAATGTGACAATTAAAACTGAAGCCAGTGAAGAAAATAAGGAGGCAATTCGAAAAAATTTGGAATCGTCGACAAATGCATCAACAACTTCAGATTTGGAGAAAGTGAAAACTAAAAATGAGGATGAAAATGAACCGCAAGCAAAACGAATTAAATTAGAAGTGGTGAGTTGTTTTACAAAATTAATTCAAATTTATTTATTTTTATTATTATTATTATTAATATATAAAAATATTTATTAATTTTTTTAAATAATTGAAAATGGTTTCTTTTATTACTATTTAATTTAATATTATTATTATTATTATTGTTATTATTATTATTATTATTATTTATTAATATATTTTTTTTTATTAATATATTTATTAATTTTTTTAAATAATTGAAAATGGTTTCTTTTATTACTATTTAATTTAATATTATTATTTTTATTATTATTATTATATTATTATTGTTGTTATTATTATTTTATAATTTTGATTTTATTATTTTTGTTATTTTTTTTTATTATTTTGATTTTATTATTTTTGTTATTTTTTTTTATTATTTTGATTTTATTGTTAATAATTCCTATTTTTGTTTTAATGACTTTTGTTGTTAATTTTTTTTTTTTCGTTTGCTTAACAGAAAGAAGAAGAAAAAGATGTAAAAACAGAGAAACCGGAAACAATTGTCACGAGTAATATTACAACGACAACAACAGTAACAACAACAACAACTAGTCAAACTGTTAAAACAGTCGATGGTGTTGTACAAAAAACTCAGGAAAGTGTTACATCGGAAAATTCCATTGATGTCACGACAGTCACTTCCGAGACAAAAAGGTAAGATTTAAAACAAAAAAAAAAATATAAATATAATTTTTTTTATTTTTTGAGTGTAAAAAAGAATTTTTTTAATATATATTTTTTCTTCGCCAGTGTTCCCGGGAATACGACGACAATTATCGTAAATCGTCGAGGACGAACAGTGCATCGTTCTGCAGTGGCAAAAGAATTAAATGCCGATGGTTCAGAGAGAATTTATTCGGCACAATCAACTGAGGGTAAGGTTTATTTGAAGAAAATTTCCATTTCATTAGCTGAAAGAAAGAAGAAACGTACGCCCGTTAAATATCCATTGTGTTCGACATTTTGTACAAAAAATAAACATCGTAGTATTCTTCTATTGCCACAACATGAATTGAGAAAACTCGCTCGACATGGTGGAAGAACGCCCGTTTTTGGATTTAATCATTCGGCAAAGGTTGGTTTTTTCTTTTCATTTTGTTCCACAATTTTTTTTTTTAATTTCCATATTTTTCCTCTTAATTTACAAATTAAAAATTCTCTTAAAATTTGTTCTTAAAATTAATAATTTTTTTGGTAATTTAATTATTTTATTTAAATTTCCAAGTTAATTGTACTGTAAATAATTAAATGGTAAATCTAAATAAATTTTTTTGTTTTGTTTGTTTTGTAGGCAAATATGTCGGTGTGGCCGTATCAGTGTTCGAGGCCTCTATTTAAAACATGCTGGCTTTATCGTACAGTGGGATTAAAATCTCTATCGTCGGCTGCACTTCAATTGAGAATATTGTGGGCATGTTTGAGATGGGACGATATGGCAACAAAACCATTGTCAAATGATGGAAAACATCAAATAACAACTGACACGGAAATAATGTCATTGGAAATATTAAAACATCGACATGTTGGACAATTTTTGGATAAAACACAATATTTACGTCGAAAAGTTCTTATTCCATTGGAACTTCCAAAACAAGTCCGAGGTAAGAAAAAAAAATACAAATTAAATTTATTATAAGAATAATTTGCAATTTTATTGAAATTTGTATTTAATTCTTTTTTTTCTGTAATTATTAGAAGTCACTTCGATAAGAAGCGGTTTACGAAAACGAAAACGACCGGAATCGCCTCACAGTACGGAACCACAAGTCTCGGAGGAATGGGTCGATGAGGATAAACTCGAACTCTGGGAAATCAAACAATACGGCGACAGGTATTTTTTTCAACTAAAAAAAAAACAGAGAAAACCAAATTTTTTTTTCACTGTTTTTTTGTTATTTTTGTTTTCCAAAATTTTTGTCTTGTTTCTCCTTTACTGTGTTTTTTCATCGCTTTTATTGTTTTCATTTTTATTTCACTCATTTTCGAATTTTCTTTTTTTCAAAATTATTTCATAGTTTAATATTTTAAATATTTTTCACAATCACAGGATTTTTTTTTAAATTTTATTTCAACTTTAGAAATTTTATTTACATTTTATAGTTTTTAGAAATTTTATTTAAATCATATTTTTTTTGTTTTGTATTTACAAAAAAACAAAATGGTGATAGAACATTCATTTCATTGCTTTTAGTTTTATTTTTTTATTTACAGTACATGCGGGCAAAAGTAATTAATGCAAAAAAAAAAAAAAAAAAATTGCTTTTTTAATGTCATTCTTGAATATTTTCATTCATTTTGTGTACATTTCTTTTTTTTTCTCTTCTCGAATCATTTTTTCCATTTCTATTCTATTTTTTTAAATATATTTTATTATATTTCCATTTTTTCTTATTTTGAGTTTAAAAAAAAAAAAAAATTGAACGAAAAATTTCCGTTTTGTTTATTTTTATTTGTAATTAACGGGCAATTAATTATTATTAAAATAAAATTGATACTAAAAATAGAGGAAAAAATGGAAAATAATTTTTTAGATATGGTTTTTTTTTGTTGTGTTCATCAAATTTTCCTTTGTAAACTCACATAACAATTTTTTACGCGCGCGCTCAATACTAACAACTTTCGCTTGGCGTGTGTCTCTTTGTGTCCATTCTAGGTTAGAGAAGGCTAATGCCCAGATTATTACTAGGAGCCGTTCGGGCACACCACAAGTTGCAACTGGTGGCAATCGTTCATCATTGTCATCGGGTGGAAATGCATCAGCAACGGCCGCCGCTGGCGATCAACTCGTCAGCGGTAAACAAACACCCGAGGAAATTAAAGAGAAAATGGAACAACAATTGCGAATGCAACGCGCCGCACATCAACAAAAACGTGCACTCGAAACACTCAAGAGTCCAGCGAATGCAAATTTACCCGCTAATCAACTCGTCAAAGTCACCACCAGCTCCAATCAAGGTAGAAAAAAAAAGAAACAAAATTTTTTTTTATATTTTTTAGAATAATTTTGTTTTTTTTTTTAAAGAAAATTAATTAAATATCGTTGTTTTTTTTTCCTTTTTAAAGATGGAGCTATAAAAGTCGTGACAAAAGTTGCAATTCCCGCTAATCCAAATGCGGGAAAATCACAACTTACCTCATTATTGACAACACCAACGCAAAATAAGGCTCTAATTGGAACACGACGAATTTACATGACAAAAAGTGAGTTTTTCTTTTTATATAGAAACTAATTTTTAAAAATTAATCAAATTTTTGTAAATTTAAAACAATTTTCGAAAAAAATTTATTATAAAATTATTAAAAGTATTTTTTAATTTTTAAAATTTATAAAAATATATTATTTAAAAAAAAAAACAGCTCCTGATGGAAATACGCGAATGATAACGGGACCAACGAGTATTCTTCCAAAGACTGAATCGCCACAAACTCCAAATCGTCAACAATCATTAATAAAAGTAACTGGCACACCGATACCGGCTCCAAATCCTGCACTACAAAGTATTCAACAACGTGTACAAATATTACGTGGTCCCGATGGTAAATTACAAGTTCGTGGATTAATGCCCGGTCAACAATTGGTACAAATGCCCGATGGTAAATTACATGTTTTAAATACAAATCAAACAGCACAACAAATTGCCACAGCTCAACAACAACAACAAAATACTCCCGTTAATTCGCCACTTTCAACAACACCAACGACAATAACAAAAACAACAAATACAGCAGCACCAAAAATTGCTCCTGTTAAAATTACACCAGCAAAAACAACTGCTGTTATTCAACAAGATGGTACAACGGAACAACAACAACAACAAACGCCAAAAATTGTACAAAGAAAAACGGGAACACCGGCAAAAAATACAATTCTTGTTACAAGTAGTGGACAAATTGTACAAGGACAACAAATATTACAAAGTGGCGCACAAGTTGTTGGTGGTAATCAAATTGTTGTTAATAATCCAACATTGGCGCAACAACTCGCTTCGGGTAAAGCACAATTGGCAACAATTGGTGGGCATCAAGTTATTATAAGAAGTACATCGGCTGGTAATCAAATATTCCATTTGAATTCCACTTCTACAACATCAACGAATAATAGTGGAATTATTGTGAAAAATAGTCCAACTGGAAAATTAGTGACAAAAATTGAAAATACACAGGAAAATGTTGTTGTTAATAATAATAATAATGTTAATGCAACACCAATTACAAGTGTAACGACAACAACAACAACGACAATAACGGCAAATAATTTGAGTACAACA
This sequence comes from Leptopilina boulardi, assembly GCF_019393585.1. Taxonomy (NCBI): domain Eukaryota; kingdom Metazoa; phylum Arthropoda; class Insecta; order Hymenoptera; family Figitidae; genus Leptopilina; species Leptopilina boulardi. The sequence continues at coordinate 145,289 of NW_026137973.1, forward strand.
ACGGCGACGAGTACAATAACAACGACAGCAACAACAACAACAAATACAAGTCAAGGGAGTGTTGTGACAACGCCGCAAACGACGACGACGACAACAACGTCAACGGCGGCAACACCGGGTAGTGTTGAGGCATCATTATTAGTTGGACATCCACCGGGAACGATTATCAAGTGTGTTACCGCTCAAGTAATACAAACGAGTCAGGGACCAAGAATTGTACTTCAGGGATTGCAGGGTACCGATTTTACACCACAGCAATTGTCAATGGTACAGCAACAGGTGAAGCAACAACTTTTAAAAGGTGAGTTTTTTCTTATTTTTACTTTTTTGAAATTAGATTCGGAATCGTCGACCTTTAGTTAGTAGGAAACGAGTACCATGAAGCAGTTGTTTTCTTTTTTTTCCAATTCCAAAATATTTTTTCCAAAATTTCGATTTTTTGAATTTTTTTCGAATTTTTATTCTAGATACTCGCCTCATTTCCCTTTATTTTCATCAATAAAAAATCGTAATTTTCGATAATATGGACGTAAATAAGTTTTTTGATAATCAAAAATTAAAATTTAAAAAAAAAAAAAATATTGGTAGTCGTGGATGTTTTTTTAAATGTAAGATTCGGAATCGTTGACCCTTAATTAGCAGGAAACGAGTACCATGAAGCAGTTGTTTTATTTTTTTCCACTTCCAATATATTTTTTTCCAAAATTTCGATTTTTGAATTTTCGAATTTTTGAATTGAATAATTCTCCATGTTTCCCTTTTGTTTCCATCGACAAAGAATCGTAGCTTTCGATAACATAATTATTAACAATTATGTTAATAATTTTTTTGATAATCAAAAATTAAATTTTTCAAAAAAAAAAAAATATTGGTAGTCGTGGATGATTTGTTAAATGTAAGATTCGGAATCATTAACCCTTAATTAGTAGGAAACGAGTACCATGAAGCAGTTGTTTTCTTTTTTTTCCAATTCCAAAATATTTTTTCCAAAATTTCGATTTTTTGAATTTTTTTCGAATTTGTATTCTAGATACTCGCCTTATTTCCCTTTGTTTTCATCAATAAAAAATCGTAACTTTCGATAATATGGACGTAAATAATTTTTTTGATAATCAAAAATTAAAATTTTTGAAAAAAAAATTTTTTGTGGTTATGGATGTTTTTTTAAATGTAAAATTCGGATTCATTCATTCTTAATTAGTAGAAAACGACTACCATGATGATATTATTATTTTTTTTTGTAAATTCCAAATATTTTTTTTTCAAAATTTTGATTTTTGAATTTTTTTTTTTTTTTAATATGTATTTACACTTAACCTTTGTTTCTATAAACAGTAAATCGTAACTTTTAATATAGACATAGACCTTTTTTTTTTGATACTCAAAATGATATTTCAAAAAAGTCAAAAAAAATAATTTTGAAAAAATTTGGTTTTTTGAAAAAAAGAAACATTAGGGTTATTGTACTTGTTTTCTACTAATTTGAGGACAATATTTCAAAAATACTATCTAAAATTAACATCTTTTATAATTATTCAAATTGTTTTTTTTTTTTTTAATAGCGCAAGCAACCACCGGCAAACAAGGCGTTCTTGGGCCAACGAAACTTTATGTTGCTGTTCATCCACCGGCTACTCCATCAACTCCAGCGCAAACTTCAGGCCTCACTCCAACCACAACTACTCCAGTTGTTAATTCTAAAACCGAACCGGAAACTGAAAATGAACAAAATTCTCCTACTCTTTCACCTGGTAAGATTTATTATTTTTATTATTATTTTATTTGTTTAACTAGTGATTATTGTTTATTTATTTATTTAACTATTAATTATTATTTTTTTTAATATTACTATTGTTTTATAATTATAATTTAATTAAACTTATTAAAATCAATAGAAATAGTTGAAATTAATTAAAACCAGTAAATTACTTATTGGAGAAAAAAAAAAAATTAAATAGGTAATAATTTAGAAAATATAAATAATAATAAAAAAATTATGCAGTTATCAAGAAAGAAACGGAAATAAAGGCGGAAGTTACTTCTACACCTGCGACACCGGAAAAACCAAAAGTTGTTGTTCAACAAGTTGGAAGAAATGCAGAAACCGAAGATGGACCACAAAAAATTCAAATGGCAAATGGTCAACAACCATTGCAAACATTGAAAAAAGAACCTGGTCAAGCTTCGAATAAATTTGTCATTACTCCCGATTATATTCAACAAAGTAAATTTTACTAATTTTACTAATTAACTAATTTAATTACGCAATAATTTATTGATTATTTAAATTATTATTTAATTTGTTTTGTTTTTATTCTTTTTTTCAGCTATTAAAAGTGCATTGAAACAAGAAAATTTAAATCCTGAAATTGAGGAGAAATTATTGCAACTTCAACGTTATCAGGAGAAACAAATGAAAGGCACAGAAAATACAATAACAAGTAATCAGAGTCATCATCAAATTACAACAACGCCACGAACACCAGCGAGAAAAAGACCAGCGCCAATGACAACAACAACAACACCTGTAACAACAGCAACAACAACAACAACAACAAACATTCCACCACCGGTAAACGTCACTAATTTACAAAATCTCGTCAATGATAAAGACATTGATTGGACGGAGCCACCAAAGAAGAAACCATCGCCGAAAATCGATCATCATCATCGAGAGCCCGTCAAGTGAGACAAAAAAAAAATTTAGTTTTAAAAATAATTTTAAATAATTAATTAATTTAATTGTTTTTTTTTTTAATAGTAAAAGACGAAGTGATGAATTTTTTAAATAATTAATTAATTTAATTTTTTTTTCAATAGTAAAAGACGAAGTGATGAATTGGAAATGCAGGAGAATGAAATCTCGCCGAAGAGTCGGCCAAATAAATTGCGCGACTCGCAGGATTTAAAGAGAAAATCAAGGGTGACATCGCAAATGAATGTTTTACTTTTTCGTCATAAGGAAATGTTGAAAAAAGATATTCTCAAAAAACGAGCGCTTCTTGAAAAGGAACTTTCCATCGATATACAGGTATTTACTAATTAATTTATTTAAAAAGAAAAAAAATTAATTTTTCTTTTGAAAATAAATTAAAATATAAAAAGAATTTTTTTTATTTATTAATTTGTAAAATTGTCGATAGAAGGATCTCTCGGCAGAATTGGCGAGTCGAACAAAAGCTGAGAGGCATAAACAAGATGAGGTTAAAGTTGGAAGCGCAAAACGTAAAGGTAACGCGCAACCTGGACAACAAGTGAGTCCGCCAAACCGAGGGGGAAAACCAAAAAATCGAAGGAGCCACGGCAATAGTACAACGCCACCAGGTGGTTCATCGGCGGCGAATGCAAATCGAATCAAAAAAGAGAAACTTTATTGTCTCTGCAGGACACCATATGATGAAACTAAGTGAGTCTTTTTCTCTTTTTTTTTTTTTTTTGATGTTCTTTTTTTACTTTCAGTTATTTCGCTTTTATTTTCTTTTTTTCTTTAAATTAAAGAATTTATTAATTTTTCTTTTTTTTTTAAAAAAAAAAAAGGTTCTACGTGGGATGTGATTTGTGCAACAATTGGTTCCATGGTGAATGTGTTGGCATTACCGAGGAAATGAGTAAAACTCTCTCGGAATTTGTTTGTACCGAATGTCGACACGCAAGAGACACACAGGAACTTTATTGCCTTTGTAAACAGCCTTACGATGAATCTCAGTGAGTTTTCTTTTTTTTCTCCTTTTTCCATAAAAATAAAATTTGAAATCAATTAAATTTAGTAATTAGTATTTAAAATCTAGAAAATTAATAATTAACTTGAAATTTTATTATTACCAAATAACAATTTTCATTATTATTTATTTATGTGTTTTAATTATTATCGTAAATAAAATTCGAAAAATATTTGACAAAATTGTATATAAAAATGTTTTACATTTAGTTATGAAAAAAAATTCATTTTATTTATTTCAATAATTTATTAATTTTTTAATTTAATTTCTCTTTTTCTTTTAAGGTTTTACATCTGTTGTGACAAATGTCAGGACTGGTTCCACGGTCGTTGCGTTGGTATTTTACAATCAGAAGCGGACAATATTGACGAATATGTGTGTCCAAATTGTCAACGTAATTCGTCGGTGAATTTTGCGAATATGAAAAATTTAAATGCAAAAGATCTCGATCTGTTGAAAAAATTAATCAAACAAATACAGGTGAATTTTTTAAAATAAAAATTCCTTTTTTTCTCTCCCAATTTATCAATATTTAAAAAAAAAAAATTGTAATTTTCATTGTTTCATCGAAAACAAATATTTAAAAATGAAAAATAAATTGAATTTATTTTCTTTATTTTTCAGCAACACAAAAGTGCTTGGCCGTTTATGGAACCTGTCGATCCGAATGAGGCACCTGATTATTATAAAGTTATCAAAGAACCAATGGGTAAGTTTTAAATTTTAATTTTTAATATTTAATTTATTTTCCTCAATAAATAAATTTTAAAGTTTCATTTTCAAAAAAAGAGAAAATTCTTTTCGAATTTTTTTTTTGTTATTTTTCAAAATAAAAATTGAATTATTTATACAAAAAGAAAATAAATTAATATTAGAATTTTAATAATTGAATAAAAAAAATTTAATTTCTAAAATATTTTAGTAATATTCTGTTTAGTAATTTATTAATTAAAATAATTTGAAAAAATGTAATTTTTGTATTCTAATTCCCTTTTTTCTTTCTATTTTTTTTTCTCTTTTTTTTTTGCTGATATTTTAGATCTACAAACAATTGAATTGAGGATAAACGACAAGAGTTACAAAAAATTAAGTGAATTTATTGGCGACATGACAAAAATATTTGACAATTGCCGCTACTATAATCCAAAGGAATCGCCATTCTTCAAATGTGCCGAGGCCCTTGAAACTTATTTCGTCCATAAAATCAAGTGTCTACGGGAAAAGTTCTCCGAAGGTAAATGAAAAAAGCAAAATTAAAAACAAAAATCAAACGAACAATTTAAAACTTACTAAAAAAAAAGTGTCGTGTAAAATATTGAAAAAAAAATAACTTTTACAATTTAAATTTCGCCAAATGCGAAAAGAGCCGAGAGAGACTCGCAGTTAACGCGGTTTTTTTTTTTAATTATTGTTTTCCCTCTAAGAAAAAAAATTCCGCGAATTAAAACAAAAAATAAATCAGTGAAAATAATTTCGTGTGTGTAAAAGAAGAGAAGAGAAGAGGAAGAAGAAAATAAATTGCAAAAAAAAAAATTGAAGAAAATCGAGGAAAAATTATGAAAGAAAATTAAAAAGGGGGAGGGGAAACAAAGAAGAAGAAAAATGTGTGTAAAAGAAGAGAAAGGAGAACCGCTTCTGTGCCAGTAAAAATAAAAAATAAACACAAAACTCAAATTTAGATCTTAAGTAATAAAACCAGTAGCGTTAAAAACGTTTCACGTTGTTTTTTTTTTTTTTTTTTTTTTTTATTTTTTTTCTCTCTTTTTTAATTTAATTTATTCGCTCCTGTGTATGTGTCACACGTCTCTCGACGCGGAATATTTTTTTTTTTTTTTTTTTTACCGAATTATACATAATAATAGTAATATTATTATTATTAACAATAATAATAATAATAATAATAATTGAAGATGAGAAGAAAAAATGGTAGCTGAAAATAATATAAAAAAAAGAAAATAATTCAATATTTGACGCTAGAAAAAAGAAAATGCAAAAAAAGAAAAGAATGAATGAAAAATGTGTGAATGATTAATTGGGGAAAAAGAAGAAAAAGAATCAAGAAAAAAAACTAAAAATTTATAGGAATCAATAAAGAAAAGAAGCCAAACGTGTTTCGGTTAAAATTTTCTTATACAGAAAAAGTGCATAATAATATTTATTCATTGATAAATAATAATTAATAATTGTTAAATGATAATTAATTAATTTATAATTGCTGAAGCAAATTTTGTAAATTTGAAGAAAAAAAAAATTAATCAAGCCGAAGAAGAGAAGAAAAATTTGTAAATTTGGGAAAAGAAAAATTTTTTATAATTACGGAAAAAAAAGTACGAAAGAAAAAAATTATGTAAATTTGAAAGCGAAAAATTAATAATGAAAAGGAGAATAAAATTTGGACAATTTTAAATAAAAATAAAATAATGGACAAGAGAAGAAACTATGAAAAGAAGAAAAAAAGAAGAGAAAGAAATAAAGAACAAAAAAAAAGAAAGAAGAAAATTAAGAAAAAAAATAGAAAATAAATTCAAAGACGGAAAAAAGGTGAAAATTCCCCGAATAAATGAGAAAGAAGAGGAATAAATGATGAAGAATAAATGGAAAAAGAAGAATTAAAAAAAGAGATGAAAAATATTCTTTTTTTTATTTATTTTTTTTTTTTTTGAAAATAATTGTAAATAGCGATTTAAAAAGAAAGAAGCGTTGAAAAGCTTTTTCCGCTTTAAAAGAAAAAAAAAAAAGAAAAATAATCATTTTTGCGCGTCATAAAAAAAGCTTTCTTTGTTTCGAATTCGTTTTCCTCCCCTTCCCCCCTTTGCCCCCCTCATTTTTCTCTCGGCATTCTAAAAAAAAATCAATTAAGAATTTTTTTTTTTTTTAAATACGAAAGAAAAAAAGTAAATTATTTTGAAATTTTCGAAAAATAATTTACTTTTTTTCAAAGAGAAGGAAAGTTTTATACTTTTTTTTTCTTTTTTTTTTTTTAATGAGAGAGAAAGAAAGTTAATTATTTTTATTTCCTTTTCATTCTCTAAAAAAAAGAATTTTTTTTAACAAAAACGAAAAAAATTCCTTTTTTTGTAATACAAAAAGGAAAAAAATATTTTTTCCAAAAGAAATAAAAATAATTTTTTTTTTTTTTTAAATAAGAAAAAAGTGTACTTAACGGATCGAAAAAACTTTTTTTTTACTCTATATATAAAATTTGCAAGATCCGTTGATTGATAAAAAAAATTCTTTCAATGTCAAAAAGAATTTTCTTTTGTTTTTTTAGTTTTTTTTTCTCTCCTTTCAGTGAATTTTTTTCTAACACAATTTTTCTATTTTTTTTTCTCTCTCTCTCTCTTTCTTTCTCTTCTTTCTTTTTTTTCTTGTACGTTGTGTTGAAAAAAAAGAAAGAAATTTAGAGAATTAATTTATATACATAGTTATATATATATAGAGAAAAAAAATGCCAGGAGATGAAGATGCTTGTACAGTATTTTTTAAATGTAAACCCTCCCTTCCCTCCTTTGCCCCCCCCCCTCGCAACCTTGTGAGCTCATCATCTTCGATCTGTTTAATTATTATTATTATGTAATTTTTTTCCAATTTTTTCCGTTTTTTTTTTTAACGTATTGGCGATCATTTTTGAAAAAAAGTCGTTAAGCCCCCTTAAACCCCTTTTTTGAAAGAAAAAAATGATCGAGTTTTTAAATCGCAAAATCGAAAAAAAATTTGCTTTTAATCTTTTTTATCTTCTTTCTATTTTTAAGTCTTTTTGTACCATATTTTCTTCATTTAAAAAAAATTTTTTTTCTTTCTTCTTTCCCGCCTTTTCTTTCTTTCTTTCTTTCTTTCTTTAATAACAAAGAAAAAAAGAAAGAAAAGTTTATGTCTGCGATTTAAAAACTGAATTCTTTTTTCAATTTCATAATTTTTGCAAAAAAAAAAAGAAAAATACTTTCTCTTTCTCTCTTTGTTCTTCCCCTGTCCCCTGAAAAATATTTTGTCATCAATTTCTATTATATTGATTATAAAAAAAAAAAATGAGGTGTTTATTTTTCATCGAAGACGAAAAAAAAATGAAAGAGCAACAAAGTGTGATTATTATCTAAGTATATTCATCTCGATCTTAATATTAAATAGTTTATAATAAATATATTTGTACTAATTTTAATCAGGAACTTTGTTGTTTTTATTGCACTACAATATAAATTAGTATATAAAATAAGAGATCGTGAATTTATGCTTCCTTTATCCCAAATTTCCTTCTTTTAATTGTTTTTAATTTTTTTTTTAATATTATTAGTAAAAAATTGTATTTACTTTTTTTTTCTTTTGTAAAATAATTTTTAAATTTCGATTGGTCAAATTGGCGGGAAATTTCTTCTTTACCAACTGGAATGATAGGTTAAATTTCTACATTACCCACTGATGGTAATGAATATGGAAACTATAGCACCCCTATAGAAAATAATTTACTTTATATTTATTTATTTAAGAAATAAGTCCCTATGAACTATTATTTATTATAATAGTATTTATTAATACTATTATTTATTTATATATTATATTTATAATTTTATTTATAATAACTGAATTAAATAAATTTAAAAAGTTGGTGGTAAAGTAGAATATCGACATTACTAGCTCGGAAGGTAAAAATTTCTACTTTACCAACTCGGTCGATATATTCGTGAATTAAATAAAAAAAAAATGTTTTTTTTTTAAACTCGCAAAAAAAATCCCTTTTTTTTGCATTATTAGTGATCTTTAAACGTATAAAATTGAGGAAAAAAAAAGAAAATAAAAAGTTATGGGTCGTATCATATTGATCAGGCTACCAATGTAATACCACTCCTGGACGCGATCCCACTACTGCTCGTCACGGAGACTTTTGGCTGCTGGGTTACCCCTCTGGCCCGATTCGCCTCTCCTTAGCCAACCTGGCCACCCCGGACTTCTCCAGGGTGCCCATATTGATGACGAGCTTAGTGCGGACGTCCAGTCGACATGGACACTACATTAGCAGTGATCCCCGACCTCAGACACTCCACCACAACTAGCCTCCAAGTAGCTGGATAACAGGAGTCGCCACACTCCCAGCTGAAAATATTCACTTCTCATTGTCCATATAAATTGTAACTTAATTTTAGTGAGAAAAGAAAATAATTTTTTGTTTTTAAATTTTTCGTATTTTAGTAAATTTAGTGGAAAAATAATTTTCATTGAAAATTGAATTTTTAGGAATTTTTTTTGTCGGTTATTTTTAAACGTTATAAAATTTTAAGCTCCGCCCACTTCAACTGCTATGTTCACAGCAATGAGCTCTCTTAGCCGCATAACTATATATACTGATATAACCATCGTTTACTTTAAACATAATATTAATAATTACAAACTTAATTTAATACAAAAATCAAATCATTTATTCAATTCAATAGCATTTTTCTTCAATTTTCATTCATTTACCTAATAATTTTAACAATCTACAAAAGTGTGATGAGTGTGTATATAACGTATAAGTGTAGAGTTCCTCTTTAGGGAGGTTATAAAAAATACTAAATCAAAAGAATAAAGAAAAATTGAAAGGTTATTAAAATTAAAATGACAAGCAATAACATTGTTGAATAATTAAATCTATTAACATTGGAGAAATATAGAGTTTGGAGAAAAAATTAAAAAATAGAAATTAACCTTAAAAATTGATAAAAATAAATGCAGGAGCGTAGTAGCAGATTTTTTTTCCTTTAACCTAAAAGAATAATTTATTTTGATTATTATCATTTCATTTTTATATACAATCAATTTTCAAACATTTATAGCGCTAATTCTTTATTTATACGTCATTTGCAATCGAATCTCCACGTTTCAAGACTTCCTGATGTCAAAAAAATAGGTTTTAAAAAAATGTTTGTCTGTATGTATGTATGTAGACAAAAAAGTTGTCTCGAAGATAACTTGAGCAAATTTTAATAAATCGACCTCAAAATTGGTTTGCAGTTTAAGTGCACCAAAATTTCGCCTGAGTTCGTTGGGCAGACAATTTCGTAAAGAAACAACAAAATTATTCAAATTTTTAATTTTCAAAAATTTTCATTATTCAAAAAAAAAATTTTTTCAACTTTTTCAATTTTTTTTTGAAAAATGTGAGTCAAATGAAACACTTTTTTCCTTCAACATTTTTTAATTGGAGTGAAAACAACAAAGTTACACAATTTTTTATAATTTTAAATTTCCAAAAATTTTTATTTTTGAAAAAAAAAAATTTTTTCAATTTTTTTTTTTTTTAATATAAGACAAATGAAACACTTTTTTCCTTTAGCATTTTTTGATTCGAGTGAAAACAAGAAAGTTACTCATTTTTCTTAAAAAAAATGACAAACAAAAATGGGTGAAAAATGGGTAAAATGCAGGGCAAATTTACTTTATTTTTGAAGAAACTGTCCTTATTATCTATTATTACTGTTTAAATTACTTTGAAATAACACAAATATCATTAACATATTCATAATTTTTTCAAAATATTTAAATATTTTTTAATTTTTTTAAAAATTTTTAAATTAATATTTGCTTTTACATTCTCATCATAATGAGAAAGTATTACATTTGCCCGATTTTGACCAACCTCTAATTCATGTAAATCTCCACGTTTCAAGCCTTTCTGATGCCAAAAAAATAAGTTTTAAAAAAATGTCTGTCTGTATGTATGTCTGTAGACAAAAAAGTTGTCTCGACGATAACTTGAGCAAATTTTAATAAATCGACTTCAAATTTGGTTTGCACTTTAAGTGCACCAAAATTTCGCCTGAGTTCGTTGGGCAGACAATTTCGTTAAAACTAAATTAAGAAAATTTTTATTTTTCAAAAAAAAATTTTTTTTTCAATTTTTTTTCGAATGTTGTTAGAAGGTTATTGTATTTTATAATAATTTTGATTTGTTTTAATTATGAATTGACGAAAAAACTATTTAGGATAAGTATATATATTATTAGATAAATAATAATTAATAATTTTTACTTTGCTAAATGCTAAAATTGTATAGAAGTTTAAATTATTGAAATTTTTATTAATAATATTTTGGAAGGTTAAGTAAAATGGAATGAAAATTTTTTTTAATTGATGAAATTTTTTTAGTTTATGGATTTTTATTTATAATTAATATTTTGAAATTTTTGTTCCATTTATTTGACGATGATTAAATTTTTTATAATATATTTAATAATTATTATACGCAAATTTTATTACTATTAATTTCAATATTAGTAAATTTTTATTTATCTAAATTAATTTTATGATTATTTTTTTGTTGTATTTTATTATTATAATATTTAATATATTAATAGTTTAAAATTTTAATATTTATCTATTTTTTTTACTTTATTTTTTATGTAAGAGAAATTTACTTTTAATGAATTATATTTTTTAATGTTCAATTTTTTATCATTTTTATAAACTACAATTTTTTTTAACATAAACTAATGTAGTTATGAATATGTGTTTAATTGAAATCTGAAAAATATAGAATTTTCATATTTCATAATATTTTCCGTCGGTAATATATTATAATTATTATTATTATATTATATTCAATGAAAAAAAATTTTATTTGCAGCAAATAAATATTTATTTAGCTTTAAAACAATAAATTAAATTTGTTTCTAAATATAGTGCTGAAAGTCTATAGAATATACATATTATAAAGAAATATTTAAATGAACTTTTCTGTGCATACTTAGATGAATGATGCTTAAAAACCGATTAAAGTAAAATTATACTTTAGCTTATGGTATAATAGACCCTTTGAAAACCCTTTTCGCCATGCCTTTATATTTCAGAAAATTTAACAAAGCCCTTAAGAATGTAATAAAATTTTTATTGAATTATGAATCTATGTAAAACCAATTTGGGTTTTTCCTAATTCTATTTAAAAAAAATAAAATTAAATAAAATTAAAATTTAAAACAAATTTAACAAGCGCGCCTATAATTATTAAATTATAAATTAGTTACTATACATAGGAGTTGCACTATCAATAAAATAATAATAATAATAATAATAATAATAATAATAATATTAATAATAATATTAATCACAAGTAGCACTTAGTATTACCCGGTAATATTACTGTAATATTACGTGATACTTAGGAATAATAATAATAATAATAATACAATTAAGTAAATCAATCAAAAATAAAAAAAATTCAATTTACAGGGCAGAAAATTGTAATTTTTATTTACATACAACTTTTAATTGTTTAAAATGTTCAAAAATATATATTTGTATATAATATTAAGTGGCTGGCATAGTGGGGGCAATATTTTAGGTGGGGACATATTTTAGAGCGCATTGGAGGGGATATAATGGGCCCTATATAAGCCCCAATAGATTCCTACTCCTTCCATGTTGGTTCATTATTCGTCGATTCACCATGGGAAGAACATGGGTCCCTTGTTCTGTAGTTTAAATTTTCAAAATTCTAAGTTGTCATACAAAAGTTATTATTTTAAATGTTTAATTTTAAAACAGTGCATAATTTTTTATTTTTTTTTTAATTATTTTTTTAATAAAAAAAATTTTGCTTAATTAAAAATTTTAAAAGTGTAAGTTTTAATCTTTTCACCGATATACATACTATGGATCCTCTTGTAAGTTTATCATTCTTTATTATTTCGATGCTTATTCTCATTTTGAGAAGAAATTCTCACCTTCATCTATTACAAATTTCGCTACTATAAATGGTATGTTTTTAATTTCTTTTAATTCAAAATTTTAAAACAAATTCAAAATTCGGTACATTTTTTAATTTAAAAAAAATGTACCTAATTTTTTGATTGTTTTTTTTATGTTTTTTATTCCTTAGTTCAAATTCTTTTTGAATATTTCCTTGATTCTTTATTTTTATATTTTTCTGACATTATTGTGTTAATTTGAAATTCAACATTTTTGTAAATTAAAATTTTATTTCTTTTTGGAAATTTTAAATTTCTAATTTACAATATTTTTGTAAAAAGTCAAATAATCTTTATTTTTAATTTTTTGTAAATTTTTCCATCCTAAAAATTTTATTCGAACAAATATTGAACATAACGAATATAAATTTTTTATTTCCAAAGGAAATAATACTTTGGATTTTAGAATAATTTGGTACTTTTGCCATATATACATACATATAAATGTAAAACCCCGGCTTTTATTGAACATAACGAATATAAATTTTTTTTTCCGAAGGAAAAAGATACTTTGGATTTTAGAATAATTTGTATTTTTGCCATATAAATGTGCCCCGGCTATATGCAAATTTATTTTTATCCCCCTACCCTCGTTTTGAATATACTTCCCCAACTCTTGAGCAAAAAAAATTGCAAAAATTTAATCGACATTTTTAACTAAAATTTCATATTTTCTTTTAATGCATATCAAAAGTTTTAATCACGATTTTATAAATTTTAATTTAGGCTTGAAAAATGAATCCTTTGAAATTTTTTGAATTCATTTCATTTAAAGATTTAAATGAAAAAAATTTATTTCTATATAATCAAAAATCTTTGTTGTGTGAATATTGAACATAACGAGTATAAATTTTAAAACAAGAATGTTTTGGGGTTTTTATCGAAGCGCATTAGAAATAAATTGACACAACCAAGTATTTAATTATTGAAATATATAAAACACTGTTTATTCAAATGGATATTAAATTTTACACTATTGTAGAGTTTAAATTAGCAGGTAATAAATTATTGATCTGTATTGTACGTAACTTTAACAGTATTGAAAAGGAAGCGTCGCGTTTGTATTGTAAAGGAAGCGTCGCGTTTGTATTGTAATGAGTGGCTTTTACGGTTCGTCACGTCTTGACTCGTCAATGTCAAGATTTGTACTGTCTTTTGTGCCCCCCCGCAGTCGAGGTGTTGGCGTTGTTAGGCCCTTTTCGGCGCGTCCTCTAATCCTAGTCTCTGTGCGTAGGTACTGTAAGGGTCAGAAGTGAATTCTAATCTTGTTAGGTACAGTAAAGTCCAAAAACTGCCTATACTTTTCCTAATTCTTTTACTATTGATTTTATATATAACACAAATGTTTCTAAATCGTCGAATAACATACAAAATTACATATTGTCTATATGTGTCCACAACATTCCCCCTCCTGTATATCAATGTATATACATTAAAGGGTTTCTAGGACACATAGTTTGGCTGCTGAACGTTTTAGAATGCCTGTTGCTGTTAAAACGTCCGCCACTCGTACTCGGCCGTCTCTCCCTGGATAGACTGTCGTCACTCGCCCGCGTTTCCATTGGTTGCGCGGTGCGTTCTCGTCCCAAATGACAACCAGATCATTTACTTGTAAGTCTGGTCGTTCACGGTGCCACTTGGCGCGTCTGTTGATGGAAGGCAAATACTCTTTGATCCATCGTTTCCAAAATTGATCGGTAAGGCATTGAGAGTATCGCCATTGTCTGCGCAACGTTTCGGCACCTGTAACAGAAGGAGATAAACAAGGAGGGCCATGTGTTAATCGTACAGTTCCCGGTTGGACTCCGAGAAAGTCGTTAGGTGTTAGACTTCGTAGGTCACTCGGATCGTCAGAGACGTAAGTCAGTGGTCTGCTGTTGATGGAGTACTCAGCTTCTGCGAGGAGTGTTTGCAGGACCTCTTCGCGTGGTGCTCGTTCTTTAAGAGTGACGGCGAGAGTTCTCTTGACTGAACCGATCAGTCTCTCCCAGCATCCTCCCATGTGTGGACTCGCGGGTGGGATAAAATGCCACTCTATTTTTTCGGCTGAACTTTGTCGTAATATTTCATTTTTGTCCAGCTCTCGAACAGCTTTCTTCAATTCTTCACTGGCTCCTCGAAAATTTGTCCCGTTGTCAGAATATATCCTTTTCGGACTTCCTCGTCTCGCCATCATTCGTCGCAGGGCCATTAGCATGGAATCCGTGTCCAGTGAGGCGGCTATCTCAATGTGTACCGCTCTTACTGTCAGGCACGTGAACAAAACGCCATACCTTTTTTCTCGTCGCCGACCAATAGTTACAAGTAACGGTCCAAAATAATCGATGCCAGTGTTCGTGAAAGCAGCGATGTTGTCTTGTAGTCTCGGTTCCGGCAATGGTGCCATTCTGGGGATCATGGGCTTTTTTCTCAGAAGTGTGCACAGCCGACAGTCGTTCCACGATCGACGGACAGCGGTTCGAATTTTCGTTACCCAATAAAATTGTCGAAGATCGTTGACCACCCTCTCTCTTCCGTGATGACCCGTTTTCCAGTGATAATGTAAGATCAACAGTTTTATCAGGTGATTGTCACTGTCCAGAATAATCGGCTGAAAAGTCGACCCGTTCTTGTCTGTCACTCTTCCGTCTAATCGTATAAGTCCATCTTTAAAAACAGGGGAAAGTGAGAAAATCTTTGATGACGATGGAACTTGTTTTGTCGTTTGTAACCTCTGCCATTCTTCTGGGAAGCTTTCTTTCTGGGATTGTTTTAAAACAGTTTCTTCTGCTCGTTGAATTTCCGTGCCTGTGAGTTCCCACGTAGTATACGAGTCCGATTTTCTTTTACATCGGTCGATAAATCGTTGCACCCATGCCATGACACGTACTGTGTATAGCCACGTCAATGTTTTGCGGCTGCGTTGGATTTTTAAGGTTGATTCGACCGTAATAGCAAAACAACACTCCTTTCGCATCTCTGATGTCACATTTTCACTTTGTCCGTCCTGCGTTTTCTGTGCTGGCCATTCTGTCTCGGGTCTGTACAGAAAGTCCGGTCCTTGAAACCAACGGCTCGATTGGTCTAATTTTTCATCGATTTTGCTTCTCGTTGCCAAATCCGCGACGTTATCCTTGGTCGGAACCCATCTCCAGTCGGTAGGTGAGGTGATGTCTAAAATCTCCGCTATTCTGTGTGCCACGAATGGTAAATATTTCCGAGCGTCCGATTTTATCCAACTGAGAGCAGTCTGTGAATCCGACCAGAAGACAACTTTGTCAATGTTCAGATTATGTTCTTTTCTTACGAAGGCTGCCAGTCTGGCCGCCATTACTGCACTCTGTAGCTCCAGTCGCGGAACAGTCAGAAGTTTGATCGGTGCTACTCGCGTTTTCGACGTTACCAAGGTGACTCGAATCTCGTTCTCTCCTTCCATTCGCAGGTAGGCAGCTGCAGCAAACGCTTGCACGCTGGCGTCACAAAATACGTGCAGTTGTAATTCAGAAGTTTTTTCCATGCCATTCATATAGTGCCGTGGTATTCGTAGTTTTTCCGAACTCCGCAAGTCGTCCAGCCATTCGCTCCACAATTTTGCTATTCCGGCAGGTACTTCTTCGTCCCATTGCGTACCTTCCTTCCAGATATCTTGAAGCAAGATCTTCGCACGAATTGTTAGTGGGGATAACAGGCCCAATGGGTCGAACAGCGACATCAGTATTTTCAGCAATTGTCGTTTAGTGGGCGGTGTCTCGCCCGTCAGCAGCGTTTTTTCAAGTTTGGGAAATTTAACTGAGAAGAAAAGATTATCAGTCGATGGGGTCCAGTTTACACCTAACACTCGCGCATTACTTTCTTCGTTTAAAGAGAGATTCTTATTTAACGGTGCAAGGTACGCGGGATTCAATTTCTCTCGAACCTCAGCGGAATTTGTCATGATGTTCCGCATTTCGAAACCACCCATTTCGTGGACGTACATAACCTCACTTACTTTTTTAACTGTCTCCTCCACTGTGTCTTCGCTGTCGACGAAATCATCCATGTAGTGGTTCTCGACGATTGCTTTATACGCTCCCGGATATTTTTCGCGAAACTCCGCGGCGTTGCGGTTTTTTACTTCTTGAGCAATAAAGGGTGACGATACGGCCCCGAAAATCATAACTGCCATCTCCAGAGTTTCGATTTCTTGGGTATCGGGATTTCGCCACAAGAACCTTTGACTAGAGCAGTCTTGCTCTCGGATTCGGACTTGATGGAACATTTCCCTAAGGTCGCCACAGATGGCAATCCTTTTCTCGCGGAACTTAAAAAGTATACCAGGTAACGATTGTAGCAAGTCAGGTCCTTTTAGTAGCCGGTCGTTTAGGCTAACTCCGTGACTTTTCGCAGCTGCGTCGAAAACCATTCGAAGCTTGTCTGGTTTCTGGGGGTTGAAGGTCGCGAAGTGAGGCAAATACCAAGTAGTATCCGTGGTGTAGCGAGCTTGTTCGTCCGAAAGTTTCCGAGCGTAACCTTTTTCTACGTACGCTTGCATGTTAGCACTGTAACGCTTCCCGAATTCCGGTTCTTTAATCATTTTTCGTTCGATAGATAAAAGGCGTTTCACAGCAGTTTCACGGCTTGCTGGTAGGATTTCCTGAGATGTCTTCCACAGTAAGCCTGCCTCCCATCGTTTTCCCACTCGTTTCAGCGTCTCGTCTAAAACCTTTTGGGCTCGCTGATCTTCTTTGGTGTTTAGGTTTCTTGATGATGGAGAAACTCCAAATGATTCAGTCGTCCAGAAGTTGCGAACTGCATCATTCAAATCCTTGTCGTCATTTGAATGTTGAACAAAAAACAAACGGTCTTTGTCTGCCTTTTCGTAAGAATCTGGTCCGTGTATCATCCAGCCGAGGGGTGTCAACGTTGCGGCGGGTGTTCCCACTTTTCCTGTTACTTGTTGAATTATTTTCTTAAGATGTACATTATCTTCACCTATCATTATCGTGGGTTTCGCGTTTTCTAAATCCGGAATGTCGAGATCGCGTAAATACGGCCATTTATCTAAATTAACGTTCATTGTTTGCCCGGGCATTTGCATTTTCGTAGTGCGTACATTGTTTATTTTGTATACTTTCCCGTTTAAACCTTTAATTTCGAGGCTCACTTGTCGTGAAGAGTGGTCCTCGTTTGTCGTGTTGTCATACCACGAGGCAATCAGAGGTCGTCGCGGTCCTTGCAAGCTAAGTCTGTCC
Source organism: Leptopilina boulardi (assembly GCF_019393585.1). Taxonomy (NCBI): domain Eukaryota; kingdom Metazoa; phylum Arthropoda; class Insecta; order Hymenoptera; family Figitidae; genus Leptopilina; species Leptopilina boulardi. Next base: position 162,932 of record NW_026137973.1, read on the forward strand.
GCCATTTCCTCTGATATGAGTGATACCGTAGAGCCACCGTCCAGTAACGCAAACGTGTCAATTTCGCGGTCAGGTCCTCTCAACGTCACGGGGAGGATTCGCAGGTAAACGCGTCGCGCACTTTTGTTCGTAAAGGTGACTTGTTCCACGCTGTTGTGTACCGAACTTTCGCTTCTTGTTTCAGACGTATCCGTTGGCTTTTCATTCCCCTTTTCCCTTTTTTTATAAAAATCGTTGTGTAGAGACGTGTGGTGTCTGAGTCTACATCCCTGTCGTTTGCATCGTCCTCGAGTACACTTTCGAATGCTGTGTTCTGACGACAGACATCCAAAACAAACCCCTTTTTCTCTGACCCATTTCCACCTATCATCAACAGACATTTTTTTATATCCACTACAAGCGTCGGTCGAATGCGAATTATTGTTACAAAAATTACATTTCTTCTGCTCACCGTCGACGTTTTCGTTACAAGAATAAACTCGCTTTTGATTCTTATCCTTCTCGATTGACGGTTGGTAGATCGCGCTCGCCGCTTCCGCTTCTTCCGTTATCCAATTCGCGAAACAAACTAGGTTGGTACCATCCTTGTCTCTCGCGACCCTTTTACCCCAGTTCATTCTTGACGTCGCGGGTAGTTTGTTCACTAATTGTCGGATTAAAAGTGGATTTGTGAGGTAAGCCGGCTGATCTAAAGATTCAATTGTTGCCACCAAATTTGTAACGTTTTCCGCGAACCGAATCATTGTTAGTGGTTGATCGTCCTTAACATTTGAAGTATTTGTTACTTTATTCATAATATCTTCAATTATGTATTCGGCTCTACCAAATCGCCGTCTTAGTACATCCATTACGCGTTCTACATTTGTCGTCATTATTAGAGCTCGCACGGCCTCTAAGGCATCTCCTTGTAGGCATTTTTGCAACCGAAGCATATTTTCAGCCGACGAGAACCCGCACGCTTCCGTCGTCTGGTAAAACATTCGTTCAAATAAAATCCAGTCGGTTGTAGATCCTTTGAAAATCGGCAAATCCTTCCCGATGGCTTGTCGAGCCATATACGTATTATTTACGGGGGGAGTATTAACATTTAAACCTTTTCCGTTTGCTTTCGGACGCGTTCCGGTGAATTCTGAATGTCGCTTGAATTCTCGCGCGACTGGTATGTCATCTTGTGTGTTTTCACGTTGTAACCAATCCGCGACTTTTAACTGGCTTGAGGTTATTGTTTTTACCGAACGCTCACTCGCATTAGAATTCAATGATCGCATTTTTTGTCCGTCATCATCATTTAATTTCGATTCTTCGAGGCGCGCGCGTAATTCGATTATTCGTCGTTCGCGCTCCGCTTGCTGTTGTTCCAATTCCGCCAACTCTTCTTGTTTTCGCAATTCAATTTCCAGTTGTCTGCTCTCTCTTGTTTGAGAGTTGCTGGAATGTCGCGAAATTACAGACGGCGTTCGCATATTCCCCGATGTAACGGAGGGTGGTGCCCCCGTGGGTGTTCTCCCGGATCGCGACGATAAAGCGCTAGGAATTGAATATTTTGAACCGTGACGAGACGCGGGTCGGTTAACACTTACGTGAATTTTAAGGTTTGGATCATACCTAGGGGGTGGGACCCCCTTGTTTTCCCTTTCGCTTCGTCTTAACGGGGTGGGGTTTTCCCCTCCGGTATTGCTGATATCAGTATCCCGCGACGCACCATCCCTTCTCTGTGGCACGCCTGGTGGTGGGGTGTGCATCATTTTGTGTACTACACTACGAGAACTGTCTGTCACTCGCACTATAGTCTACTGTCCCTAGTCCGTACGCACTGTACTGCTGTCTGCAGGTAGTATGTACCTTTCACTTTAGCACTAGTGTGCGTGTAGCACAGCTCTGTCTGATCACTGCACTAACACTTACACCTTTCGCACTGTCCGTGTCTCTCTTACGACGCGCACTACTTAAGTTGTCCCTGTCACTGTCTGTAACGCGGTGCAACTGTATTAGTGACGCTACTTCTATGCACTGTCTGTACACTCCACTACTACACTCATAGACGCGACGCTGCGCTTGGCTTCGCTTGGCTATGATGCTACGTCACGAGCGTCCTTTTCTATACGCTCAAAACCCGCATCTTTACGCGTAGCATACACGGTCACATATGTTAAGTCGTCACAGTAGACCGCAGACACGTACGCGAGGGATCCACCGCGTGAGGATCCGGCTCGAAGGACCAATGTTTTGGGGTTTTTATCGAAGCGCATTAGAAATAAATTGACACAACCAAGTATTTAATTATTGAAATATATAAAACACTGTTTATTCAAATGGATATTAAATTTTACACTATTGTAGAGTTTAAATTAGCAGGTAATAAATTATTGATCTGTATTGTACGTAACTTTAACAGTATTGAAAAGGAAGCGTCGCGTTTGTATTGTAAAGGAAGCGTCGCGTTTGTATTGTAATGAGTGGCTTTTACGGTTCGTCACGTCTTGACTCGTCAATGTCAAGATTTGTACTGTCTTTTGTGCCCCCCCGCAGTCGAGGTGTTGGCGTTGTTAGGCCCTTTTCGGCGCGTCCTCTAATCCTAGTCTCTGTGCGTAGGTACTGTAAGGGTCAGAAGTGAATTCTAATCTTGTTAGGTACAGTAAAGTCCAAAAACTGCCTATACTTTTCCTAATTCTTTTACTATTGATTTTATATATAACACAAATGTTTCTAAATCGTCGAATAACATACAAAATTACATATTGTCTATATGTGTCCACAACAAAGAAGAAACAAGTGCTTTTGCATTTTTATTAGAAAATATAGTTGTGTATAGCTATATGGATTCATTTGATTCTTGTGTTAGAGTTGCTAGTTTTAAAAATATAGTTGAAAAACCGTATGAAAATGAATACGGTTCTTGGTAATTCATTGAATAATTAAATTTCATAATGCTGTAATGAATAGAAGACATTGAAACTTAATAGAGGATTAAATGATCTTACTTTGTTACATAGATACTTTTTATTCTTTTCTTTAAATTCATTTTTCCATCAATGTATTCTATTATAAAGAAATGGTTAAAAAAAATTTTAATATGGCAAAAAGTCCGTTAATTAACATTTTGTTCCGTTCTAAATATCGACGGTCGGTAACTATTCGCTAGGTAAAACAGTTTCTTATTTTTTTTTGTTTAAATTGAAAATTGAAAATCTACTTGTAAAAAAATAAAATAAAATTATAAAATACTAAATGAACATTTTTCGTTGAGAATGGACAAAAAAACAATTAAGTTTAAAATGCTAATTCTTAATAGAAGGAAAACATAAAATATATTTATAATAATATAATAAAAAAATAGTATATAAATATTATTATAAATTATTAATATAAATATATTTTTTAAATATATTTAAAATTTTAATAAAAGCGTTTAGGCAATTAGTTTATTAAAACATTTAACAATAGTAAATTAAATTAATTATTTAATTTACTAAATTATTTTATTTATTTATTTATTTATTTAAGAAAAAACGAAATTTGAAATTATAATTTTCATTTATTTCACCTACATAATCGAGATCATTTTTTAAATGTAATTGAATAAATAATTAAAATAAAAAAAAACTATCATAGGATTTTTATAATAATAGCCAAAATTTGGTTATTCAAAATTTAATTCATATACATTAACTAACCAGTAAAAGCTACTTGGGGAAAAAAAACTCAATATCTAGCTGTGAGAGATCTGAAAAGTCGATAATTTCGAAAATTTTCAAAAAAGGATAAAATTGGTCCTAATTTTTGAAAATGACTTAGTAAGTAATCAGAATGGCGGATGAGTTTACCAATATATGCTAAAACTGACGGTTAAAATTAATTAAAAATCCGATTGATAGTAAATTTTTTTGAAATAAGAAAACAAAATTTTTTTAAAAAATATAATTAAAAAAATGTTTCTTAACGAATATTATTAATTTCAAATACTGACAAAAAAATATATCTCGATTATAACATAAAAAGAATATTGGAAATTTTAATTTTTAAACTTCTGTAATTGTACATTTAAATAAAAAATACAAATTATGTTTCTTTAAAAATCAATAGTAAAATTCAAAAATAAAATTTTGAATTTTACAATCATTTTGAATTTTGTTATTTTCTAACCTAATTATAAATTAATTTTGCTTAAACATTTTTTATTTTCCTTCTATTTAGAAAAAAGTAATTAAAATAACATTAAATTTTATTGATTTTACAATTAGTTATAAAAAAAAATTTAATTTTCTAAATTGGCCATTCTGATATATTTACAACTTTTTTATTTTAGCAAAAAAAAAATAGGAAACATAATATAATTTTTAATATAATCTAATTTTTTTAATGATTTCAAAAGAATACATTGATGAATGAGAATTTAAACTAATCATAATCACTCGGACCTTTTGGTATCTAAAACCAAAAAAGCTTTATCCGATTCCCTAAGCCAAATGTTATAAATGACAATATAATTATTAGCTTTGGTTTTATTGTTATGTCATATTTGTTAAAAAATTTAAATAATTTTTAATTTTACCTAAACTGAACTTATAATTATTCCCTATTCTAATTCCTCAATTTAACTTAGCTAAATTAACTAAGTTGGGGAGAGGTTTATTAAATGAATGATTAAAAAATACAATATGCATGTATTATATATGTATATATCTTTGATAAATAAAAAACTAATGTTGGATTCCAAATAATAAATTCACAGATTTTTATTTAAAACTTTCTTTAATAATTTGGGAGTCCTTCTCCGAAAGCAGTCACGACTAAATCTGGCTTTTGAAGATTACATGTTGCTTATATATTAACGAAGAAGAAAGAAAAGATAAAAATATGACTAAGTTCTAGTCCTTACAAAGTTCAATATACATAGATAAAAATATGACTAAGTCCTAGTCCTGTAGATAGATCATGATGACTCAATACTTATAAACTTTGTCTTTTTAGAAAGTAAAAAAATAGAAATGAATTTGATTGTGAGAAAGACTCCTATAAAGTTAATATTACAATTTAAAAATACATAGATATATAACATCTCCCTCTTTTAGATTGAAGACGCAAGTGTTCAAATCTCTAGTAAAAAATATTTATTATTTATTTATTATTATATATATATATTTTTTTTTATTATTATTATTATTTTTTTTTTATTTTATTTATATTATAGGCATTACAAAAATTACAAGTTGAAATTATATTGGTGTAGTGCTTCTACGAGATTTTATTTTTGATGTAGATGGTGAGTGTAGAATTGGAATTGATGTAAAATCATCGATTTCTTCTGCTATGCTCATCCTTCCGGCTTGCTCGATGTCCTCGCAGGAATTTCTTTTTGAATACACTACAACCTCCTTTGTGTGGAGATTAGAGTCAAAATTACAGTTGACAAAATTCTTTATGGTAGGTGGCAAAATTTGTCCCGTTGCTGGGTCTGCAGTGAAACAACACCATTTTTTAATCCAACGGAGACATCCGCACCATCGGCAACAGTTACTGATTATAAATAGCAAAATGATTGATCCAATCATTGCTAAAACAATTGTATACCACTTGGTATGGGTAACAATGAATGGTTCATTTATATGTTTATTGATAATTTCGTCAAGTTCATTTAATTTTTTATTTGAATATGTGAGGTCTGAGAGATCGATATTAGTTAGATGTATTGGTTTCAAAGGAATCGATTCTATATGTTTAATATCTACATTTCTGATACAACAATCATCTTGAATTATGGTGATATTTGGTATGTGAAAAGTTATGTTTGTATCAGCGAAGTTAGTCGTTTCTAATGCGTAACGATTGGTATAACCCTTGCAGTGATCTTGTAACTTAAGTAGACCTGTCTGATAAAGGATGACGTCAGTTATTTCTTCTTTTGAGTTGCTACAGATGATTGTAAGTGTTGTTGGCCTCTGGAGTACGTAGAACCATTGATTATATCCTGCGTATTTCCAAGTTTCGATGATAGCCTTTGTAGTTTTAATTTGGCAATCGTCGGGTAGTTGATTAGTATGGGGTAGCAGCAGTCTGACTTCGCACTCAGGTTGATCTGTTACTTGTGTGACGTGTGCGTCGAAACAAACGTACTTTCCCTTCAAATACTCGATACAATCCGACAATTTTTCCAAGGAAAGGAATTGGAGTTTTGATTGGGATAATAAGAGATGTTGATATTTAGGAACAATGTAGGAAAATATTGAAGAATTTGAGTGTTGAATTGGAAGTGGGATTAAATGATAAAGATCAAAATACATTTTTGATATCAGTGGAACTTGTATACTAAAAATAGTTATTTTACTAGTGTGGAATACATCTACTTTCAATAATTTATATAACATAGGAAAATGTTTTTCATCTGGAGTAATTAATAATTCGTATTCTCCATGATATTTATTTAATTCTTCTAATAAGACATTAGGGGTGATTATTAATGGAGATAAAATATTATATTTGGCTAAATTTATCGCATCTATATATTCACTATAATCTCTGGAAATTTTATTTGATAATTCCAGTATTGTTGATGTTTGAAATGTGATTAATGTCTCTAATTGTAAAACTGATGTTTCGATATTAGTATTGGACATGAAATTATTAATCTTTTCTGAATTAGAATTTAATATTTCTTCTTGACTTTTTAAAGAGTATAAGGAATTATTAAAATTTTTGATAGTATTAGAAACAACTTGTATTTGAGATTTCAGAAGAGTTTTTACTTGGATATTATCATTTATTAATTTATGAATATTTTCGGAATAATATTCTGCATCATCGGCATCGGGTATACCGAATAACCAATTGACTGCATAAGAAACACCGTTCATTAAACCACGACGTTGACGTATTGATAATTGAGTAGTCAATTGCTGAAGAATCTCATTTTTTCTATTTATTTCATTTATTAACTCGAATATTAACCGTACAGCTCTTTCACAATGAAAACTAACATGTCCTCGCGCATAAGGCGCATCTGATAATTTTTTACAAAGATATTGACTTTGAATTGCATTATTAACCACTATTATGCGAGCATCATTTAGATGTGTAAAATTAATGTGGGCTAAGAGTGTTAGTTTAGAATTTGATATCTTGGCTATTCCCTTTTTATCATAAAGAATTCCGCTTGTATGATTTAATGGTGTGTTTGTGTAGGGTAAACTAAGGATGAGTTTTGGAAGTAGAAGGGAAAGAAAGATTGTCAATTTCATCTGGAAAATAATGTTGTAAAAGGTTAGTATGGTATGTAATTTCTCTTTTTCCTATTTGTACGCCTACAGTTTGATTATCATAAACTTTTGTTACTTTGTAGGGTCCTTTTACTCGAGGGGTTAATTTTTTACTCAGTCCAATTGTACTTTGTTTATTTAAAACACAAACGAGATCATTAACATCGAAAGTTTTGGGATTACTTTTCTTGTCGTAATTATTCTTGCTATTTGTTTTTGATTTTATTATATTTTCTCTAGCAATTTTAAATGAAACATTTAGCTTGTTTTTTAAAGCGCGAACATAATCATCATAAGAGTAATGAAATTTAGGCTCTTGTGTGATTGATGAAGGCAAGTACGCTTTTGATCCGAAAAGAAGTTCGTATGGCGTGGAATTAGTAGATTTGTGAGTTGACGTATTGTAGCTAAACATTGCAAATGGTAAGTACTCGTCCCAGTCTGTTTGGTCGTGTTTGACATAGTGTTTTAGATAATCTTTTAAAGTGAGATGGGATCGTTCTAGTGCACCGTTTGTTTGCGGGTGATAAGGTGTAGTCGACAAATGTTTAGTTTTGAAAAGATCACTCAATTCTTTTACAAGTTTAGACATGAATTCTCTACCTTGATCAGAAAGAAAACTTTGGGGAATGCCAAAATTAGTAAAGATTGTAACTAAAGTTTTAGCAATTGTTGAAGCTTCATGTTCGGGTATCGCAAAAGCAAGAGAGAATTTAGTCAAATCGTCTTGAGATGTCAAAATGAATCTGTTACCTGATTCTGTCAAAGGCAAAGGACCTACGATATCGATAGCTAATCGTTCAAATGGTTTGCTAGCGGTGGTTGTAATTTCCATCGGTTGTTTGGTTGGTTTGAAATTAGTTTTATTCATTTGACACGAATGGCAAGTTTTTATACATTTTCGAATATCAGCCTTCATGTTTGGCCAATAATAATTTTCTTTTATTTTGGAATAAGTTCTGTTAAATCCGAAATGTCCAGCTAACTTACTACAATGATTTTCCTCAAAAATTATTTTTATATCATTACGATCTTTAGGGATGATTCTAGAGATGTTAAAAATTTTGATTTTATTTTCAGGAAAAATAAATTTTAACATTTCATTTAAATAATTTTGTTTAATGTTTGGACTTTTGTTCGGCGGAACTAAAATGAAATTTTGTGTACCTATTTCCATTCTTAATCGTTTTAAAGTTTCGAAAACATTTTTATATTCCAATTTTTCAAAGTGCAGATTTTTTGGATAAAGCAAAAAGAATGTTTGTGATTCATTCCATTATCTGAAGAGATCGTTTTAGTCATATCAAATTGAGAAGTCAAATACTCGGAGTATTGATTTACTGTATCTAAGTCTTGGGACCAAAATAACACGACAGGTTCTCGTAACTTGTCTAATGGATTGTTTTCTCTATCAAATTCTATAATTTCCATATTCATATAATGGAATTTTACGAAATCTTGAAATTTTTTGTCATTACTATTAATTGCATTAATTTGAAATATAACTTCGGTTTTGTCATTTTTTTCAGAATTAGGCAAAAGTCTGGAAAGTCCGTCAGCGTTAGAGTTGATTCTGCCAGGTTTATATTTGATAACATATTGGTATTCGTTTAACCTAAGTCCCCATCTAACGAGTTTTGAAGATGGATTTTTGCAGTTAAAGAGCCATTGCAACGGCCTGTGATCGGTGTAAATCGTGAAAAGTTTACCGTAAAGATAAGGTCGAAAATTTTCAATTGTACAGATAACGGCTAAGAGTTCTTTTTCCGTTGTCGAGTAATTTTCTTCCGATTTATTTAATGTTCTTGAATAGTATGCGACGGGAAGATCATTAGAGTCTTTTAATTGAGATAGGATTCCTCCAATGCCCACGTTAGAGGCATCGGTGGTCACTATAAAAGGTTCTGAAAAAGATGGGTATTGCAACAATGGTTTTTTCATTAAAATTTCCTTTAATTCTTGGAAGGCTTTTTGTTGAGCGTCTGACCACATGAATATAGAATCTTTTTTTAACAATAGCGTTAATGGCTTTGCGATGGTCGCGAAATCTTTAACAAATTTTCTATAATATCCGACCATGCCTAGAAAAATTTTTATGTGCTTCACATTATTAGGACATGGCATTGTTTGTATTGCCTCTATTTTTCGCGGATTTGGTTTTACACCATCTTTTGTTATCACGTGACCTAAATATTCACATGATTGTCTCATGAATTCGCACTTGTCAGGTTGAAGTTGCAATTGATTATCGCGAAGTCTTTGAAAGACATTGATTAATTTATTTTTGTGATCTTCGAGGGATGACCCGTATATAACGATATCATCGAGATAAACAAAACATTGATTTTTATTTAAACCTATAAGAATTGAATTCATCAGTCTTTGGAAGTATGCAGGAGCATTTTTTAAACCGAAGGGCATTCGCGTAAATTCATAATGCCCATCTGATGTGGAAAAAGCTGTTTTGGCAGCGTCTGCTGCGTTCATTGGAACTTGGTGAAATCCATTAGCTAAATCTAATGTTGTAAAATATTGAGAATGACCTAATTGATCTAATATATCATCAATATGAGGCATCGGGAATGCATCACCGATTGTTATATCATTTAGATTTCGATAGTCTATTACTACGCGCCATTTACGCTCACCAGATGCATCTAATTTTTTTGGAACTACCCAGAGTGGACTTGACCATGGACTCATAGATGGTCTTATAATATCTTGTTTAAGCATTTTATCTATTTGTTTACTAACCTCAGCTTTATGTACTTCGGGATATCTATAACTTTTGACGTGTATAGGAATATCGTTGACCGTTCGAATGTCGCAAGTTATGGCATTTGTTTTAGTTAAATAATCTCCTGGTAAATAAAAAATATCTTCGAAATTTTCACAAATTGATTTTACAGAAAGTTTTTCTTCGTGATTTAAGTGATCGAGTCTTAAAGATTGATTTAGGATTTTTAATCTTTCTGAATTATTAGTTTTTTTGTTTAAATTATAAATAGGAATCGTATCGACTTTATTTTCATTGGGCGGAATTGGTTCTACCGCTAATTTAGGAGTTGGAATTATTTTTCTTTCATTCGATGCATTAATAATAGTTATTAATGCTTGATTTTCTTTTGAGATTTTTACAATTGCGTTAGGAATTAGTAAATTTTTTTCTTTATTTAGAGTTTGGGATTTTATTATCCCTTCATGAAGATTTAGTGGATTTATGATATTCGCGAGAATGACAGTTTCAGTTCTGGCATTGACTGAAACTTGAGATTTGACGAGTTGAGGCGTATTTTGATAAAGAGGTATCGCTACTGGAAACGCCTTGATTGAGATTGTAGATTTATCATAATCGATTTGACTCTTTTGGTCATTGAAGAAATCATGCCCTAATAAACCGTCAAATGGAATATTTGTTAAATTGTTTATTAAGTGGAATTTAGCATAAATAGAATTTTTGTAGAGTTGCAATTGAATTTCGATTTCGCCTAGAGTTTTGAGAGGTGCTGAAGGAGAGATACCGTTCAAGGTAATTGATTTAGAATTTATAATGTCATAATTTTTGAGACTCGTAGTTTTTATCAATGAAATAGAAGCACCTGTGTCAATTAAAAATTTTAGGGTTTTATCACAAGAATTAGCAGATGGCGATTTTATTAACACGTATGTTAAGTCGTTAGTGTCAAGTAAAATATTTGATCGTAAAAACGTGTTGAAAGTTTGACCGGTTTGGTCAGAATTTGAGGTTGAAGGAATTGCAACGTCGTTATTAGAATGATTTTCATTGTTAGTATTAATTTGAGATGCTTGTTGTTGAAAATTAATACTTTGATTGATAGGTCGATTATTTGAATTTGAATTTTTATTGCGATTTTGATTTACCCATTGTCTTTTTCTACATTCTTCTATAGCGTGACCGGGCCTTTTACAATATTTACAAAATAAATTTAATTTATTTGAATTAGATTCAGATGAACGTTGATTCGTTCCGTTAAATGAAGAATTTACATGATTTATTAATTTGCTTTGAGAGGACCTATTGTTTTTATTTTTATGATAGCAATCTTTAGCTAAATGGTTAGTTTTATGACAAATGTGACATTTTTGAGAAGAAAAATTGATTTTCATGCCTAGAGCTTTTTCTTCTGCTGTAGCAGCAGTGAGAGCGCTGTTTAAAGTTTTAAATTCGCGATATCTTAACATTTGAGAGATTTGTGGATGTGTATGATAAATAAAACGATTCAAAGTCATGTCGTTAATCATAGCAATTCTACCTTTTAAAATATCTTTATTAGTTTCAGTGGTATGAATTACGGCTAAGATTCTTGATGAGAGATCTTCTAATTTTTGATAATAAAAAGATACACTTTCATTTGGTCTTTGTTTAATATTATTGAGTTCTTCAAGCAATTGATCTAATGATCTTTTGTCTTGATACAAATTGAGTAACAATTCTGAAATCTCCTCCCAAGTGGTGAGATTACAGTGAATATCTATTTGCTCTCGGGCTTTACCGATTATTTTACTTTTTACATATAATAAAAGGGGTGTTTTTTGATTTTCCTTAGCTATTTCGAACACTGAATCTACTTGTTTAACAAAGCTTCTAATTTTGAATCTATCTCCATCAAAATTGTCAGGTAATAATTTAGTAAGAAATTCAAGTGATACTGAATTAATTACAGCACTTTGATCTGGATCAGGCATTTTTCTTTTCTTTTAGGAATTTGAAGGAATGAATTTGAAAGAATTGAGAAAAAGTCGGAATACAATCGAATATTAAAAGTGTCAGTACTTACGTTGAAGATTCTCTGGTGATGGAGTTGCTAATTCCAAGATGTCAACCTGAGAATGTTGTTTCTGTTGTTGGAGTTGCTAATTCCAAGATGTCAACTTGATAATGTTGTCCCTGTTGTTGGAGTTGCTAATTCCAAGATGTCAACCTGGGAAATGTCGTCCCTTCTGTTGGAGTTGCTAGTTCCAATACGGCAGTCGGAAGTTCACTTTTTTTTGTTGCTGACTCGTTCGTGGACCGAATTTTAACAATTAAAATTGTCACTCGTTTTTAGGATGGAGTTGCTAGTTCCAAGAATCACTAATATAGAGTATCGGACCAATCCGTATCCTCGTCGCCAAAAATTATGTTGGATTCCAAATAATAAATTCACAGATTTTTATTTAAAACTTTCTTTAATAATTTGGGAGTCCTTCTCCGAAAGCAGTCACGACTAAATCTGGCTTTTGAAGATTACATGTTGCTTATATATTAACGAAGAAGAAAGAAAAGATAAAAATATGACTAAGTTCTAGTCCTTACAAAGTTCAATATACATAGATAAAAATATGACTAAGTCCTAGTCCTGTAGATAGATCATGATGACTCAATACTTATAAACTTTGTCTTTTTAGAAAGTAAAAAAATAGAAATGAATTTGATTGTGAGAAAGACTCCTATAAAGTTAATATTACAATTTAAAAATACATAGATATATAACACTAATGATATTAATAATATTTACATATACAAAAAAATTTGGCTTCTAATATGGATAATTTTTATTCCTTTTAATACCCAAACAATTTTGGGCTACATTTAACATCCGCAGACCCCAAAAATTTATTTAAATGAATTGTTAAACTTTTACAATGAATCCGTAGACTTAATTGTTTCTGGTTTTCCCTCGCAAATGGTGCTAATTTCAATCGGAAATTCGGGTATTAAAATATACTGATTTTCTGCATACATAGGAATAAATATTAATTCTTGAACGTGAAACATAGAGATATGACAAATCTCACTATCTAACAGTTTAATGCGTGAACGGAATAATTCACTTTCGCAGGAGTGAATTTCATTTAAAAAATAAGAAGGTTGTGTTCGTTTACAAATTCTTGTTTTTTCCTACTCGTTTACATGTTTTTATTAAAGTTTTCTCGCTTGGTACATAAAAACTGTTTTCTTGATTAATTAAGATAAATAAATTATCCGTAGATAATTTATTATTTATTTATTAATAAAGAATTAATAATTTTATTGTTTTATTAATTAATGGATAACAATTTATTCGTAAATAATTATTATTTATTTTATTTATGAGGTTTTAATTACGTCACGTTCTAACATTGTAGAGTTAGATACGTGTTTCTTTTTACAAGTCAAAATTAACACATTAACTATATTAATTTCGAATTCTTCAGAACATTCGTGGCATAATGCAATTGCTTTTGTATAAGCATTTTGAATTTGAACTAATCTACTCTCGATACTGCTAGTGTCTACTCCTATAATTAATTTCCACGTTTGATGGTAAAGGCTTGTAGTACCCAAGTTTTCTATGAATACTAGAGTGTTCGTAATAGGTTGAAAAATCACGTTGGGCCATTCCAATCGGGAATAAGCTTGGTGATTGAGGATCGAGAAATTTGTCCTTCAAAAAGAGAAAGCTAGAAACCTGCCCTTTTCCTAGAAAAACATCTTTTTCTCTATTTTCTAAAGTAAAAGATGTTACAACCCCCAGTTTAGAAAAAACTTAGTCCCTTAAAATCTTAGCTTAACTAGTGCTATCCAAGTTCTAGTTCGTTGATTTTATGGCCTTTAAAGAAGTTTCCCTGCTATATAAATTTTATCGCAGATTTTTTAAAATTTTCATGACGTAACGATTCTTGAATTAAAGGTAATTGATATTACAAATGAATATCCCTGCTATATAAATTTTATCGCAGATTTTTTAAAATTTTCATGACGTAACGATTCTTGAATTAAAGGTAATTGATATTACAAATGAATATCCCTGCTATATAAATTTTATCGCAGATTTTTTAAAATTTTCATGACGTAACGATTCTTGAATTAAAGGTAATTGATATTACAAATGAATATCCCTGCTATATAAATTTTATCGCAGATTTTTTAAAATTTTCATGACGTAACGATTCTTGAATTAAAGGTAATTGATATTACAAATGAATATCCCTGCTATATAAATTTTATCGCAGATTTTTTAAAATTTTCATGACGTAACGATTCTTGAATTAAAGGTAATTGATATTACAAATGAATATCCCTGCTATATAAATTTTATCGCAGATTTTTTAAAATTTTCATGACGTAACGATTCTTGAATTAAAGGTAATTGATATTACAAATGAATATCTTCGGCGTTTATCTTATAATTAAGATTTTTTTTTGAAGTAATTGTCGCTGTTTCTTATTTTTTCAATTTCAGAACTGATTTTGGAGTTTGAATCATACAATCTTGGTCACTGTAAAGTAGACTAAGTTTTAGTTTGTGAATTTAATTCAAAAGGTGTCTCTGGAACTAATATGTATTGGTTAGGATCTTTTAACGGAATAAATACCTAATTCTAAAATTCTGAATGCCGAAAATTGACACTCATTATTAACTGATGTCAATGGGAAAGATTTTTCTTTACGTAGAATGATTTTTGTAGATCATTCTTCTGCTAGCGATAGCCTAGACAACAATAGTTTTGTTGGTCATAGGTATTTCTTCCTTAGCGAACTCGGAGGGAAAACGAACATTTCTTTCAAATAATTTTTCTTGTGAAAATGTTCGAAATGAATATACCTTTCGAGTCTCTATTCCTCATTTTAAAATTCATAATTCATTTTTCGGTAATTTTTAAAGTCGACAGATCTGACCGCAAACCGATTTTTTCATCCTTACGGAAAAATTTAGAGGAGGCTATAAACAATTTTTTCGTATTTTAATTTGTTTCCAATTTGTTTATTAATAAACGAATATTAAAATTTTAAAAATTAACCATTTAATCCGATTTTGGATCCAAAATTGGAAAAAAATTACCTTCTTCCAAAATTATAATGTTTGAACCAAATTTGCGAATGGATCGATGAAGAGAACAAAGTGGTTGGGCGGGTTTCATTCTAAAGGGGGCTCTCTCACGATACACAGACAAAATATAAATCAGCATTCAGTCTAGTTTCTGCTCTCCTCGGATGTACCGTTCTAAATTTCTCATCATCAATCAGTGAACTGGTTTTTGTGTTGTGTATATCAGACAAAACACGAAAATAAAAAAAACAAAAATGCTCGCTAGAAAATGTTCCTCAATATTTTGTGCCCGACAAAAATTACTTAAAGGTAATATAAAAATATTAAAAATTTTCTTTTTTGGAAATTAATTAATATTTAATTTTTCGAAATTAATTACAAAATTCATGGAATTTAATTTAGTGGCAAAAATGTACTTATAATTTCTCTTTGTAAAATAAAATTTTTTTTCCGAATAAACATTTTCGGGGAAAAATATATCCATTATCGCAAAAATTTATATTCATAAATTCTATTTGAATTTTGATAAGAGTTTTTTTTTTATAATGTCTAATATTGGAGTTTCGGAAATAATTTGATATTTAAAATCACCTGATATTTTTTTAAAATAGAAAGAACAAATTTTGGAAAATTGGAACAAAAATAAATATTAATTTAAATTAGTAAAAAATGAATCTTGCAAAAATTTTTTTAATTCTTTAATTATTAATTACTTACAGTCAGAGTGCAATAAAATAATTTCCGATTTTTTCATAATTTGTTATGAATTTTCTGAAAAAAAAATATAAATTTTTTTTTGTAGGTCAAATAGAACAGTACGTTCCCAGCATCCGAATCAATATTTGGTCCATTTAAGAGAAACCCTGCGCGCAAAATATTTCCCTTATATAATTATTATTTTTTAAATTATTAACAAAAAATAAAATTGGAAAATAAGAATTTAATTTATTATTAAATAAATAATTAATATTTAATATATTTAAAAAAAAAATTTAATCTACTAAAACACTTTAAATCTGCTAAAAAAAATGTAAAAAAATTTGAATTTACTATACTTTTTAATCGACTTTCAATTAAACAATTATTTATTCTAAAGGCACTTTCATTTTTTCTAATTTAAATTATCTAAAAATTAAAATTTTGTCATTAAAATAAATTTTTATTGATTAAATAATAATTAATATTAAATTTATTGGATTTTTGTTTGTTATTGATACAATTTTAATATATTGAATGTTATTTTCTAAAAACTTACAATGCCCTCAATACTATCTTATCTCACTCTTGATTGATTGTATAAAGGAAGAAATTAATTTTGCAAGAGAATTCTCATTATATTTAAAAAAAAGGGAAAATTATGACAAAAAAAAATTTTAAAGTTCCTTATCTAATAAATTTTCCATTTTTTTAAAAATTAGTTACAATTTTAAAATTTATGTTTCGAATTAAAATTTTAAAAAAATTTTTAAACTAAATATTTGGGTTAATATTTTTTTTAAGTAGAGGGGAGACAATATTTCACAGTTGAGTTTGTCTTTTATGAGAGTGCAAATCTCAATTGTCGTTAACAGGCATCAGTTAAATCTAATCTGTTATTTTATTGGCGAACAGCAAATAAAATAATTTTTTCAATTCAAAAAAAAAATTTCGTTCCTCACTTTTTACTAATAAAATAAAATTTTTTAAATGATTTTTAATTAATAGAAAAATTAATTACTTATTAGAAAAAATTATTTAAATTTTAAAATTGAAAAAAGTTTTTAAAATCTATTTTATTTAAGATGTCTGTGTCTTAGGAAAATATTTATCTATTTTTATCCGCGTTTTAAATTTAGAACTGTGGTCCATTAGGATCAGTAATAACCGCAACATAGTGACAAAAATTTTTTTTTTTTTTTTAATAAATAAATATTTAAAATAAATACAAAAATGGATATAAAAATTCGAAATTAGAAAAATGGATTTTTTTTTTTTTGAAAAACAAGAGAAATTATAAGTAACGAAAATTAAATTCTAAGAAGAGAAAAAAAGGGAGATTATAATTTTGGTTTCATTAGGAAATGAAATTCTTTGGACGAGAAATATGTCCGCTGGACCTCTACTTCATGAGCCAGAGAAACCAGTGATAATGACCGACATTCCTGGGCCTCAGTCTCAAAAATTATTTAAAGAATTAAATAATATACAGGTATTTTTTTGCCCCCTAATAATAAAAATAATCGCCCCCCCCCTAGTAAAATAATAGAATTTTTTTAAATTAAAAAAAAATCCAAATTTTACTCCCCAGCAAGCCGGTTCAGTTCAATTGTTTGTTGATTATGAAAAATCAACAGGAAATTATGTATCCGATGTGGATGGAAATATTTTACTAGATGTTTATATGCAAATTTCATCGATGCCTCTTGGATACAATCATCAGGCGATGCTTGATGTTTTAGCCGATCCAGTTAATCAAGTAAAAAAAAAAACGAAAATTAATTTTTGATCATTAAAATGTTAAAGGAAAAAGCTTAAGCTTTAATAAATTTCAATTTTTTGTAATAAAAAATTATTTTTCTACCAAAAATTAATTTTTGCAGAAAATAATTGCAAATAGACCGGCTTTAGGAGTTTTTCCCGGTGGAAATTGGCCGAAAAAATTAAAGGACGTTCTTTTAAAAAAGGGCGTAAGTAAAATTATGGAATTGTTGGCAAAAAAAAAACCAAGGGTTTTTGCTTTTTTTCTCTTTGTAAATTTTAGGTTTTTTTTTTTTTTTTTTTAGGTTGCACCACCGGGTTTAACGAATATAACAACAATGATGTGTGGCTCGTGTTCCAATGAAAATGCATTTAAGGCTATATTTTTTTGGTACGCCGAGAAAAAGAGACAAGGTGCTCCATTTACTAAACAGGAAATGGAGAGTTGTATGATTAATAATAGTCCAGGATCGCCTAATTATTCGATTATGTCTTTCAAAGGTAGTAAAAGAGGAAAACATTTTTTTTTTAATGCTTTTGCAGACATAATTTTTTAGTTTTATTTGCTTTTATAAACCCAACTGATGAACATCCAAAATTTTACTTTGAAGCACTATTTTTTGGTAGATGCTAATATAATTTTTTTACCTTAATTGCTTTTAAACACAACTGATCCAAAATTCTGAAATACCAAAATAAATTTCTCTTGCTTTTATAAACAGAACTGATTTTGATCCAAAATTTTGTTTTGCAACATCCGTTTTCTTACAAATAACCAAATAATTTTTTTACCTTATCCGTTGCTTTTATAAACACAATTGATAAACATCAAAAATTCTCAAAGTTTTACTGTTTCGCAACATTATTTTTTAACAGAGGTACCGAAATAATTTTTAGCCTTATCCATTGCTTTTATAAACTAATGAAAACCCAAAATTTTGAAAGTTGTATTTTGTTTTGCAGCACTATTTTTTTTTTTTGCAAATTCTAATAGAATTTTTTAGCCTTATCCATTGCCTTTAAACACAACTAATGAACACCCAAAAATTCTGAAAGCTTTATTAAGTTTTGCATTATTTTTTTGCAGATGCTAATATAATTTTTTAGCCTTATCCACTGCTTTTAAACCCAAATAAGTTCATAGCCTAATTTATATGCTTCTAAATACAAACTGAAGAACATGAAAAATTTCCAAAATTTGATCATATAATGTATCATAATACCAAATTAGGAAAGTGCTTTTAGTTTCTTTTAACATTTCCTGCTCCATTTTCTTTTTTTATATAAATTTCTGTTTATTATCAGGAGCATTCCATGGTAGAACTTTGGGCTCTTTAACAACGACTCACAGTAAATATATACACAAAATTGACGTACCGGCTTTTGATTGGCCAATAGCACCTTTTCCAAAGTACAAATATCCCCTCGAGGATAATGTTCGTGAAAATCAACAAGAAGATCAAAAATGTTTAGCAGAGGTAGAAATTTTGTTTCTTTTTGCTGAAAAAATTATTATTCTTCTTCATTGAAAAAATTTTTAGTGCCTCAGCTGCCCTAAACGAAAAATTTCTTTATTCAGTTAACTTCAGTGAAGTTAAGTGAATATAGAAATTTTTCGTTTAAGGGAAGCAAAATTTTTTCAATATGTAGTACCTCTATAGGAAAAATAATTTCTTTGGTATTAAAAATTATCTTTCTCGAAAAGGGGGGGGGGTAAAAATTATTGATTCTATTTCCAAACAGATAGAAGATCTAATTGTTCAATATGAGGCAAAAAATATTCCAGTTGCTGGAATAATAATTGAACCAATTCAAGCTGAAGGTGGTGATAATCATGGGTCACCGGAATTTTTCCAAAAACTTCAAAAAATTGCAAAAAAGGTAAAATTTATTTTATGAAAAAGAAAAATATTGTTCTAAATTGTATAAAATTTCAATACAATTACTTTATTTTTGATATGATGATTTAGAATTTTTGACCTTTGGGTCCTTGAAATAATATTTAAATAAAAAATTTGCCCCCCCCCCCCTTCTTTTTTTTTTTTTAGCACGGATCGGCTCTTTTGATTGATGAAGTACAGACGGGTGGTGGACCAACTGGAAAAATGTGGTGTCACGAACATTTTAATCTTGAATCCCCACCGGAAATTGTTACATTTAGCAAAAAAATGCAAATGGGCGGCTACTATCACATTCCCGAAATGAAGTAATTGAAATTTTCAATAAAAAGTAAAATCTTAAAAATTTGTAATTTTTTTTGTGTAAAAAAATAAATTTTTTAAAGCTATTTTATATTTTTTATGATTTTACAAAAAAAAAGAAAATTTAAATTTAAAAAAGAAAAATATCTTTTTTACAGAGCCAAACAACCTTATAGAATTTTTAACACATGGATGGGCGATCCAAGTAAATTAATTTTACTTGAATCTGTTTTGCAAGTTATTGAGCAGGACAATCTTTTGGATAGAGTGGCGCGAGTTGGCGATTACACTCTAAAACAATTGAAAACAATTCAGAGGGAATTGCCACATGCTATTAATTCAGCCCGAGGTCGTGGAACATTTATTGCCTTTGACTGTGCGACTCCTGAGCTTCGCGATTCTACGGTTAAAAAATTATTAGCAAAAGGTAACAAAAAAAAAAAAAAAAATTCAACTCTACCAAATAAAAAATTCTAAAAAATTAATTTTTTGCATTATTAATGTACTTTAAACATTTTTTTTTTGGGGGAAAATATTTTTTTCTTGAAAAAATGTAAAAAAAATGTTTCTTACCTCAAACTTGTTTTTTTTTTTTTTAGGAATTCAATCAGGAGGCTGTGGGGAAAAAGCAATTAGACTGAGACCCGCTCTAACATTCACGGAATATCACGCAAATATTTTCCTGGATACTTTGCGTTCCGTTCTCAAGGAATAAGAAAAGAAAAATTAAAAAAATTATTTTCCAAAGTTCTTTCAATATATCCAGTGTCTTCCAACAAAAAAAAAAATGCAAGAAAAAAAATATATTGTCTTCCATATGATAAAAAAAAACAACAGATTATTTTTCTACACGAATTAAATATTTTTAGCTAAATTTTACTCTCCTTGTCGTATTATTCAAGAACAGAAAGAAGGACAAAAAATATAGAAAAAAAATTTCTTTTTTAGTTTTTGAAATTTTAGTTTTACAACACACATTTTCTACCTCCTAAATTCATTTCGTGTTATTAATCAAATTTAAAAAAAAATTAAAAAAAGAAGAAAAATGTTTAAAAAATTGTAATTTCTGTACTAAGTATTAAAAAAAAAATAAAAATTATTCTTTTTCATTAATTACGTTATTGAATTATTTCGACATAGAAATCTACCTTGCCGACTGATGGTAAAACAGTTTTTTTTTGAAAGATGAAAATATAAAAAATTACCGACACAGAAGTCTACCTTACCAACTTATGGTAAAGAATTT
The DNA here is from genome assembly GCF_019393585.1 of Leptopilina boulardi. NCBI lineage: Eukaryota > Metazoa > Arthropoda > Insecta > Hymenoptera > Figitidae > Leptopilina > Leptopilina boulardi. Next base: position 183,903 of record NW_026137973.1, read on the forward strand.
TTTTTTTGAAATTTTGCTAACTTTTCAAAACTGTTTTACCATTAGTCGGTAAGGTAGATTTCTATGTCGTTAATTTTTATATTTTCGTCTATCAAAAAACGTCGGTAAAATAGATTTGTATGTCGATAATTTTTTATATTTTCATTTTATCAAACAAAAACTGTTTTACCATCAGTCGATAAAGTAGATTTCTATGTCGGTCATTTTTATATTAGCATTTGCCAGTAAGATTTCTTTACCATCAGTCGTTAAAGTAAATTTCTATATCGGTAATTTTTATATTAGCCTTTTTAAATAAAATTTCTTTACTATCAGTCGGTTTGGTAGATTTCTAAGTCGCTAATTTTTTATATTACCATTTTACAAAAAATTTCTTTACCATCGGTCGGTTTGGTAGATTTCTAGGTTGGTTATTTTTGATATTTTTATTTAAAAATTGTTTTTACCATCTTGTTAATTGTTTAACGATCCATGTAGTTTTATTTTCTTAAATCGCATATTTTTAACAATTTAAAGAAAAATTGTAGACAATATATTTTTCGCTGAGTAATAAATAAGTTTTTTTAAAAAAACAAGTATTTATTTATTAATTAATTTAATAATTGTCATATTTAGGATATACAGTCTTAATTTGTCAATTAAATAACAAAATTTTTTCTTTTTTAAGTGTCAAAAATATTTATGTTTTAACAATTTTTTGTAAAATCTCACCAAAATGCTCAAAATCTGGAGATCGACTTTTAAATATCATATGAGAAATAATTCGTTGACAAATCTGCAAAGAAGAAAAAAATAAAATTATTTTTTTAAAAAAAAGTATAAATACAAATACAAATTAAAAATTTCATTTACTTTTCTATTTTGTTCTTCGTTTCCATTTTTTTGTGACAAATTCCATAAATTAATCGCCAATGTTGTCATTGTTGATTGTTGTAAATCGGCTCTTATTATCATACGAATAAATAAATCTAATGCGAGTTGCGATTGTTTTTCCAATTGATCACTAGTACTTAAATATTTTAAATGTGTTAAAATTTCATGTAACACTTTTGATGATATTTTGTTTACTTCGCCAATGAATTTATGATCAGAGCCATAGAGACGATCATTTGAATCGACCTTAAAAAAAAAATAATATTAGTGACCAATTTTTCTATATTATTTTTTAAAATTTGTATAAATATATAAAATTAGGTTATAGTTTTAGTGAAAACTAATAAAAAAAAGAATTCAAACCTTGTCAACATGATATGGATAATTTTCTTGAGTATATGTACTGAGGAGATCAAGAACTCGTAGATAGAGATAATATTTTGTCGATGAATGTTCCTCAAAGCAACGTTGAATTGCATTGAGTAGTCCTCGCATTAAATATAAAACTCCATGCTCTGGACTATCCTATAGAGAAAATAAAATACCATCGGTTGGTAAGGTAGATTTCTATGTCGATAATTTTTTATATTTTCATTTTTCAAAAAAACTGTTCTACCATTAGTCGGTAAGATAGATTTTAATGTTGGTAATATAGTAAAATTACGTAAAATTTATGTCAAATGTAGTAAAATCGGGTAAAATACAGTCAAATTGAGTGAAATTATGTTTAAACAATAGTAATAGAAAATAAAATACCATCTGTCGGTAAGGTAGATTTCTATGTCAGTAATTTTTAATATTTTCATTTTTTAAAAAAACTGTTCTACCGTCAGTCGGTAAGATATATTTCAATGTCGGTAATATAGTAAAATTACGTAAAATTTATGTCAAATGTAGTAAAATCGGGTAAAATTAGCGGTAACATTGAGTAAAATTATGTTTAAATAATAGTAATAGAAAATAAAATACCATCGGTCGGTAAGGTAGATTTCTATGTCGGTAATTTTTATTATTTTCATTTTTAAAAAAACTGTTCTACCATCAGTCGGTAACATAGATTTCAATGTCGGTAATATAGTAAAATTACGTAAAATATATGTCAAATGTAGTAAAATCAGGAAAAGTACAGTAAAATTGAGTAAAATTATGTTTAAATAATAGTAATAGAAAATAAAATACCATCGGTCGGTAAGGTAGATTTCTATGTCGGTAATTTTTAATATTTTCATTTTTTAAAAAAACTATTTTACCATCAATTACGTAAAATTTATGTCAAATATAGTAAAATTTGGTAAAATTTTGTAAACTAAAGTAAAATATATATATATATATATAATATATGAAAAACTACTTACTGGAACAACAAGGAGAGTAGACAAAAAATTTGAAAGATACGAAAGCAAACATGGTTCAGTACTTTTTTGCCTTCCATCGATATCAATTGTTTTAGGCATTTCAGGCACGAGGCTCAATGCCGCTTTAAAACATGCATCGGCTGTGAAAATTTAATATTTTTTTGCATTAAAATTTTAAAAAAAAAATTTACTACGTATCAAAAAGAATGAAAAATAAAAAGAATAGATCCTAAAAAAGTTTTTTTTTTTTCTAAATTACCTTGCCCAAGACATTGATTTAGAAGTGAAACTTGACCCGATAGAAGATATAATTGAAGACGCGAATGTACTGATGATAATGAGGGAATTGTAATAAAACAAAATGCCGCACATGCACGAACAAATGCAGATGTTCGTCGCGTATGATGGCCACGTACAATTTTTCTCGTATCAACTGCCAATCTGTTTACACACTAAAAATAATAATAATAATAATAGAAAAAAATTATATTTTGTCTATAATTATAACAAATATAATCTTATTTTTTGGTAAATTGTTTGCTTTTTTTAATTCTTTAATTTAAAAAATACCTGAACAAGTTGAATATGAACGGCGTCAAGATTTGGAAATGCAGCTCTTGCCTCGACATAAAAATTTAATTGTTTCTCAAAATCTCGTCCATAATCGATTCGTTGAACAAGACCGCAAATTAAATTACCAATTTGTCGTTTCTCATCCTCCACAGTCAATGCACTAAATTTTTTATTATTTTATTTTTGTCATAAATTTTAATTCAAATGGGGTAATAAAACACAAATGTGGGGTAAAATGACACTAATCTTTTAATAGTAATTTTAATATTGTGGGGTAATATAACACAAGTGCGAGGGTATAATGGCACCGAGATTTTAACACTAATTTTAATAATACGGGGGTAATATGACATACAGACGGGGTAATTTTGACTACAATGGGGTAAAATGACAGTTTGTTTTATATAAAATCATTTTATTCGCACTCACCTAACAGAGTCGTGAATAATTTTCATAATAAACATAAGTGCATTAATGACAATTGGATCTGTGATTGGTCCATTTTGTGCGCCAAATCCTTCGACAATTATTTTACATACATCAACTTTAATGCTTTCTTTATGAAAAAGATCCAATAGCGGCAAAAAATTATTCTATCGATTAAAAAAAAAGTAATTAATAAAAATTTGGTATATATTTAAAAAAAAAAATGGTATATTATTCTAAACTGTTTTTCTATAATTCTCCTCACCATTATTAGCAAGGATTCAAAATCTTGTGTGTGTGCAACAATTTTCTCGACAATTGTCTGTAATTGTGGATAAAATTGTTCAAATGCACGATTTGAGCCCAAATGATTGATAACAGCTCCCAAAAATTGATTTAGTTCGGTCACCTTGAAAAAAATTTTTTTTAAATTTATTTTTGATAAACAATTTTCTTCTTTTTTTTTTTCTAAAGAAACTCACAGAAAAATGAATAACTGTAAATTGAATCCAAATTTCAGTGCAGTACATAAATTTTGTGGAATCTTTGAGGCTTGCCAAATATTTCCAAACGTCATTTAAAACCAATTGACAATCATCTTTTGCTGGCGGTTCTTTTACAAAACATTCGCCTAAATTTCGATACAGAAGATATTGTGGAAATCCTATTTTATGTGGGGGAAAATTAAACAAAATATTTATCTCTTTATTTTTTATATTTAAATAAATATAAATTTTAAATTGGGGTAATATGACACAATTTTTGGGGGGTAAAATGTCATCAAGTTCTGGGTAAAATGGCACAAATATATATATATATATATATATATATATATATATTATAGAAGAATTTTTCATCAGTTTTGGGGTAATATATGACACAAAGATGGGGCATGTTGTCACTAAATAGGGGGTAAATTGACACAATTAGGTGGAAATTAGTAGCATTTTCGATAAAAAATTATTATTATTATTGTTGTTTTTTTTACCGTCATCTTCACAAGTTGTAACTAGATTTACAAATTCCATTGATCTTGCTGCAATGTAGGATGATTTAAAAGATGTTAACGCTGTGTTTATTAATAATCCACTAAAAATAACGAATAATTAATTTTTTTAAAAAAATTTCTATGAAAAATAGCGGTCTCAATAATTTTAATTCTCAATACTCTCAAGTTTCAATAGTCTTAAGTCTCACTAGTCTCAAGTCCTAACAGAATTAAAAGTTTAGAGTCTCCTCAGTCTTAATAGTCTCAAGTCTCAAATCTCAATAGTCTCAAGTCTCAACAGTCTCAAGCCTCAATAGTCTCAAGTCTCAACAGTCTCAAGCCTCAATAGTCTCAAATCTCAATAGTCTCAAGCCTCAACAGTCTCAAGTCTCAACAGTCTCAAGTCTCAACAGTCTCAATAGTCTCAAGTCTCAATAGTCTCAAGTCTCAATAGTCTCATGTCTCAATAGTCTCAAGTCTCAATAGTCTCAAGTCTCAATAGTCTCAAGTCTCAATAGTCTCAAGTCTCAATAGTCTCAAGTCTCAATAGTCTCAAGTCTCAATAGTCTCAATAGTCTCAAGTCTCAATAGTCTCAAGTCTTAATTTTTTGCATTAAATATTGTTCTAATATAAGCATATTTCATTTACATTTAAATAAAAAAAAATTTTCCTACCTTTTTGGCATCAATTTACAACGTGAAATAATTTCGGTCAATAAATTATCCGAAGCAGTTGCAGCGACAATTTCTAATATCCATTCGAGTGCAGGCGTATAGAGGCTTAAATACGAATGAAATGAAATATTTTGTTTATTCAATTCAATTTTCATTGATGGCGTAAAAAGTTGTTGAAATGTACAAAGAAAATCATAAAAATTCTCCTTGGCAAATTCAAAATCCATATTTTTATTCAATGCCAATCCAACACGACACAAATAACAACGTGCATAAATTCCAATTAATGGATTACCAATTCCACGAATCATTCGTGTTATTCTACGTAATGCCGAAATTGATTCACTAAAATTTTTTTATTATAATTATAATAAAAGTGATAAATTTTGTAATTTTGCAAAAAAAAAAAAAAAATGCGTACCTTGTTGTTAAGAAATTATACGATTTAATAATTGCCATTTCAACAAAAAGTCTCGGTACCAATTCTCGAATTGATGCAATTTTATAGAACCAATTCTGACAAGTTTCTTTTGCACTTTCAGGTACCATATCGGGTGTAAAATTTTCCGGTAAACTTGTCGAACTTTTACTTCCAGGTCTGAATTGCAAAAAAAAAGGTTTTTTTTTAGAAAAAAAACTTGTTAATTTTATTTATTATAATAAATTAATTTAAAAAATTTGCAAAAATTCTCACTTATGAGACTCGGCTTTCATTTTTAATCTTTCATAGACAAGTTTGCCGAAAATATCCAAAATATCAGTGATAAGGACAAATTTGCTGGGATAAAAGGCAATCGCTGATGTGTCACCTAACAATTTTGCGCACTGTAGAAAGAAATTTTATAGTTACTGAACAAGTTCAGAAAAAATTACTAAACTACTTTTGATATTTTAGCCGAGCTAGATAATTAATTCTTACTGAACTAGTTGAGGAAAATTTACGGAACTACTTTTGGTATTTTATAGAATTGGGTAATTAATTCATATACTGAACTAGTTCAGGAAAAGTTATCAAACTATTGTGTAACTTTTATGGAACTGGTTCAGTAAAATTAAATTAATTCAGAAATAATTACTGAACTAGTGCAGGAATCGTTTTTGGACTAGTTCAGGAATCGTTACTGAACTACTTTATGCCATTTGTACCAATTCAAGTAATAAATTCTTACTGAACTAGTTCAGGAAAATTTACGGAACTACTTTTGGTATTTTATAGAATTGGGTAATTAATTCATACTGAACTAGTTTAGGAAAAGTTATCGAACTATTGTGTAACTTTTATGGAACTGGTTCAGTAAAATTAAATTAATTCAGAAATAATTACTGAACTAGTGCAGGAATCGTTTTTGGACTAGTTCAGGAATCGTTACAGAACTACTTTATGCCATTTGTACCAATCCAAGTAATAAATTCTTACTGAACTAGTTCAGGAAAATTTACGGAACTACTTTTGGTATTTTATAGAATTGGGTAATTAATTCATATACTGAACTAGTTAAGGAAAAGTTATCGAACTATTGTGTAACTTTTATGGAACTGGTTCAGTAAAATTAATTTAATTCAGGAATAATTACTGAATTAGTGCAGGAATCGTTACTGAACTAATTTATGCCATTTTTACCAATCCAAGTAATAAATTCTTACTGAACTAGTTCAGGAATAATTTTTCTTGGACTTGTTTATGAATTGTTACTGAAATATAGTTTAGAAAGAGTTAGCAAACTACTTGAGTAATATTTGCAGAAATAATTCAAGAAAAATACTGAACTACTTCAGGAGTAGTTATTGAACTATAGTTTAGGAAGGTTTACTAAATTCCTTTAGAAATATTAACTATAGTTCATTTACATAAATACCTGTATAGCAATTTTCAGAGCTTTAACACGAAAATCCGAGTGCCATGCTTGTACAAGTTCATTATTTAATTGTTCAATTCTTGCCATATATTCTTGTTGTGATAAATCGAGTAATTGTCGAACGGAGCCTTCTTCAAATTCATCTAATCTTTCCAATCTTGTTTTTACTCTATCGACAGTTCCACTCGGTTGAACTTTAACGACAACTGCAAATAAATTTATTTACAACAAAATCTATGTATTTTAACTAAAATACCAATTTTTTTTTAAGAAGCAAAAAGAAAATTACCTCTTTCGCCTCCGGACAAAAAACTAGTGATAATTGACAATTTTTCATTGGTCGTGTATTTATTTAAAATTAAATTACGTCTCGATGTCCAGGGTTCGACTAATTCTTCCGTTTTGTCCTTGAATTTTTTAGTATGTGTGACATTCGCTGAGTAGTCCCACTAGAAAAAGAAACATCTAAATTTTGTTTTTTAAAATTACGGAACTAGTTCAGAAATTTTTTTTTGCGAAAGTAATAAGCAAAAGACTGAGCAATTATATTATTATAACGTAATTTAATGTTATAAGGTAAAATATGCAGAAATTATTATTGAATTACTTTTGGGAAAATTTACCAAACTAATGTAGGAAAAATATTTAAATAGTTCAGAAAAATTTACGGAACTTTTTTTGAATTTTTACAGAACTTAGATTATTTTTCACTAAATTTGTACTATTTTTTAAATTGGGTTGAAAATTATATCGGAAACTTTTTACGGAACTAGTTCAGGAAAATTTTTTTTTTTTTTTTTTACTAAAACTTCTAAAAAATACCTCGTCCGTTGCCATTTTTGACAGGGGATCCAATTCCTCGCGAGCAAATAGTGTAAGTGGATCTGTACCATCGAGATTGGAATGACCTAATAAAGGATCGGCGAATGTTTTGATATTTGGCGTGGAACTTTGGGTTGGTGTTGGTGTTCTTGTCGAGGAACTAGTACTTGTACTTCGTAAAGTACCTCGACGAACAATACTGCGTCCATCGACAACCTTCGTACAAAAATTTTTAATTTACATTATGTAATATTACAAGGTTTACTTCGAGCTAATATTACACGGTAATATCAATAAAATATATTATGTAATATTCCCTAATATTACATTGATATTACTGTATAAAAGTATAATGTATAATATTACCTCGATATTACCATGTAATACTCCTCATTAGTAATATTAAATTCTAATTTTACACACTAATATCAATATAATATTACATTGTAATATCAATGTACTATTGGGAAATATTACAATGTAATATCTATGCAATATTACCTCGATATTACCATGTAATACTCCTCATTAGTAATATTAAATTCTAATTTTACACACTAATATCAATATAATATTACATTGTAATATCAATGTACTATTGGGAAATATTACGATGTAATATTATATTAATATTACTGAGTAAAATTAGAATTTAATATTACTATTGAGGAGTATTACATGGTAATATCTAGGTAATATTACATTATACTTTTATACAGTAATATGAATGTAATATTACCTCGATATTACCATGTAATACTTCTCAATAGTAATATTAAATTCTATTTTTACACAGTAATATCAATATATTACATTGTAATATCAATGTACTATTGGAAAATATTACAATGTAATATCTATGTAATATTACCTCGATATTAGCATGTAATACTCCTGAATAGTAATATTAAATTCTAATTCTACACAGTAATATCAATATAATATTACATTGTAATATTTCCCAATAGTACATCGATATTACAATGTAATATTATATTGATATTACTGTGTAAAATTAGAATTTAATATTACTATTGAGGAGTATTACATGGTAATATCGAGGTAATATTACATTATACTTTTATACAGTAATATCAATGTAATATTACCTCGATATTACCATGTAATACTCCTCAATAGTAATATTAAATTTTAATTTTACACAGTAATATCAATATATTACCGTGTAATATTCCCCGATATTACAATGTAATATTATATTGATATTACTGTGTAAAATTAGAATTTAATATCAATTTAATATTGTGGAGTATTAGATGGTAATATGTACATTATAATTTCATACAGTAATATCAATGTAATATTGGGTAATATTATATAGTAATATTAATGTAATATTACACCGATATTACCGTTTATTATATTACTTAAACATTACCATAAAATATTCCCTAATATCACATCGATATTAGGGATATTACTGTGTAATATTATTTAAAAAAAATTACTAGGCATAAAAATTCTAAAGGCATTTCTTATAATGTTTATAATGTGTTATTTGTTTTCTGCATTTCATAATGTGTTCTCTTTTTTGAAGTATTTTAATAATTCTTTTTAAGAATTATTAGTAATATTAATAATTTATTAATACAACGTTACGAAATTCATACGTATAACAATTAGCCTAAATTATTACTTAAAAAATTAACATTCGATTCTTGGATATATCAATTTTTGTTTTAAATAAATACTATTTTCGTGTTTGTTTAAATATTGGATAATTTTATTATTCTTGAACTGATGTATAAACTATATATTAAAAAAATAAAATTTTGTAAGTTGAAAACAAAAAGAACATTTTTTTTAATAGATTAAAATAATTTTTGTTTTAAATACCGAAACTATTAAAGGTTTAAGGGGATGGTCCAAAACTTCTTCTAATCGTGGACATTTTGGAGATCCATATTCATATGTTCTTGAGATCCTGAAAAATTTTAATGTTTTTTGTTAAATAATTTTTTTTATTTTAAAAATAATTGTATTATAATTTTTTTTTTGCTTACCAATCGATTTCTGCCATTTTTTTCTTTTATTTATCTAACCTAACAAATGTTTTATACAAAAAAAATTTTTAAATTATTTATTTATTATAAATATATTATCAACACAAAATTTATAGGTTATAATGTTTGTTATTCGTTATTTCTTTTCTATTTTGAAAAATAATAAAAAATACCATTTAGATAAAAAAAAACAAATAAAAATTTTTTTTATTTATTTTTCGTTTATTTTTATCTCAAAAAAAAGGTAATAACAAAAATCATATGTTTTTCGCTGTATAAATTTTCAGCGAAACGTCAAATACCGTACCTAACCTATAACCTAACCTAACCTAATTTGTAGGTTAGGTTCCGATTATTTTTTTTAAATTTTTCTTTAACGGAAAATAATAAGAACAAAAAATTCTTTTCTTTAAACCAAAGAACAATTCATATCTTTTTTTTTTGTAAATTAATGAAAATTTTAGCAATTTCCCATTTTTTTTTTTGAGGTTGGTATTAAATTATGTTAAGTTGGCAGTAATGGGATATAATTTTCAAAAATTGTACAAAAAATCCAGGAAAGAGTAATAATTTTAATGAATTTAAAAATTATTTTTTATATTTTTCTAATAATTTTTAATTATTTGCTTAATTTAACAATGAATTTTTTATTCTATTTGTATTTAAAAATAAAAGTTGTTATTTCAAATATTTCCCGCTCAATAACACATCTAACCTGCAACAACTTGTATTTTGATCTGTTGGCGAATAATAGTGGGGGGAGGGGAAATCTCGTCTTTCTGCTGTGGCAACTTTCTGCTCTTCTGGGGTTCTCTCTCTCTGTGGTGTGGAATTTTTTTTTTTCAACAGTGAATTTTTGACAAAACATTTTTTTATAGTAAAAAAAAAAAAAAAAAAAATTAGTGATATTTGTACAGTGAGGAAAAGAAAATAGTTTAGAAAAATAAATAACGTAATGGCAACAGTTGACGATGTTTTCGAAAGTTGGGAGGATATGGAAGCTTCCGGGGTAAGAGAGAAAGTGGAAAAACTTGGGAGAGAGAAGAAAAATAAAGATATTAATTTCACGTTGTTGTTTTATGTACAAAAACATTGTCACGCGTTTGATTAATTTATGATTTTTTTTTTTAAATAAATAAAAAGTTAAATTATTCTAATTTTCGTTTTGTTTTTTTTTTGCCTGAGAATATAGAATAAACAGTAGCTTTTTTTTTGGTTATGGCATATTTTATGATTGGTCACTACATTCATTTTCTTTCTTTTCTAATTTTAGTTCCTTTTTTTTATTTTTAGTTCTTTATTTATTTTTATTTTTTTTATAGTTCCTTTTTGATTAATAAAAATTTGTTTCGAATGCTATTATTAGAATGTTTGAGGTCATGAAAGTAGTATTATATATGCGTATTTTTTTAACTAGACATTTTTTTTTTTATAAATTTTTTCAACATTTATTTTTTAGGCTCTAGATCGAAAATTGAATGATCTTCAAATAAATCCTTTGGACGAATTAAATGACGAAACTTCAAGGTAGATATACTTATGTATATATAAGTAGAAAATTACAATATGTGTTCGAAAAATATTAAAAATTTATGTGAAATTTTTCCTCTGCTTCTTTTAAAATAAAAAAAAAAAAATGAAAGTAAATCTTAACTTTTAAAGTAAATTAATACCTTTACAATTTTAAGATTCAATTTTCCTAGCCTCTGTAGTTGTGATTATCAAAATTTTTAGGTTATGTTACATAAATAGAGTTTTGAGTTAAAAAAAAATAGACACTAACCAGAAATAATAAAAAATGAAATGATAAAATAAAATAAATTTAAAATTATGTTATTTGATTGTAGAAAAGATTTTAGTAAAAAATAAAATTTATTTATATTTATTAATTATTTTTATATATGAAAATTTAAAAATTTATTATAGGCTCACAAGCAATAACGGCACAAGCACGAGAATGATTATTTTAGGTGATGACGCATTACGTTCACAATATGTACCACCGAAACCAACGGTGAAAATTTTAAAAAGGCCTTCAAGAAATTCACAGGGTAGTGGCGATGGTCCACTTTTAAATGGCGAAAAACCAAAGCAACCAATCAAATCTCTTAAACAAGTGTGCCAAATTTTGTTTTTATAAATTTTAATATGTTTTCTATAAAAAAAAGAGTTTTTGGGGCTAAAATGAATTTTTTTTTACAGAGAGAACAAGAATATGCCGAGGCAAGAAAAAGAATTTTAGGTGAAGAGAAAAGTCCCGAGGAAAAAATTGTTCAAGAAGTTAGTAAAATTCAACCGAAGCCTTCAGTATCAGGTAAATATATAAATAAGTAAATATGTAACAAATTTTTGAGCAAATTGAGTCATTTTTTCAAAAAAAAATGTCTGACATATTGGATCCGCCATTTTGAATTTTAAAAAACTGACATCAGATTCGTAATCAGCGACCACAAAAACCCCCAAGTGACAATTATCGTAAAAAATCTACCAAATTTTACAATTTTTGTCCGCCATATTGGATCAGTCATTTTGAATTTTTAAAAACTGACATCAAATTTGTAATCAGCGACCCCGAAAACCCCCAAGTGACAATTATCGTAAAAAATCTACCAAATTTTACAATTTTTTTCGCAATATTGGATCCACCATTTTGAATTTTTAAAAACTGACATCAGATTCGTAATCAGCGACCCCGAAAACCCCCAAGTGACAATTATCGTAACAATCTACCAAATTTTACAATTTTTGTCCGCCATATTGGATCAGTCATTTTGAATTTTTAAAAACTGACATCAAATTCGTAATCAGCGACCCCGAAAACCCCCAAGTGACAATTATCGTAAAAAATCTACCAAATTTTACAATTTTTTTCGCAATATTGGATCCACCATTTTGAATTTTTAAAAACTGACATCAGATTCGTAATCAGCGACCCCGAAAACCCCCAAGTGACAATTATCGTAACAATCTACCAAATTTTACAATTTTTGTCCGCCATATTGGATCAGTCATTTTGAATTTTTAAAAACTGACATCAAATTCGTAATTAGCGACCCCAAAAACCCCTGAGTAACTAGTTTTGAGCAAATTAAGTCATTTTTTCCATTTTTTTGTCCGCCATTTTGAATTTTTGAAAACTGACTGATTCTGTGTTAAATAAGAATTCAAAAAATCTTTAGTTTCTTGAATGACATTTAGAGAGAATTTACTTTTAGTCAAATTCTCATTTCTTAGAATTTATATACTTTTAGTTGAATATCCATTTCTTCGAATTTCATTATACTTAGAATTTACTTTTAGTTGAATTTTAATTTCTTCGAATTTTATTGTACTTAGAATTTATTTTCAGTTGAACTTTCATTTCTTCGAATTTCAGTTCTTAGAATTTATACATTTAGTCGAATTCCGTTATACTTAGAATTCACTTTTAATCGAATTTTTATTTCTTCGAATTTCATTTTAGTCGTATTTTCATTTCTTCGAATTATTATTTAACAGAATTTTCATTTACCCGAATTAAATGGAATTTCTGTTAAATAATAATTCGAAGAAATGAAAATTCGACTAAAATGAAATTCTGAGTACAATGAAATTCAAAGAAATAAAAATTCTACTGAAAGTAAATTCTAAGTATAACAGAATTCGAAGAAATGGAAATTAGACTAAATGTATAAATTCTAAGAAGTGAAATTCTTAAAATTGAATTCAATAAAATATTATTTCAGTTCTAGGTGGCACTAGTGTCCCTAGTAATGTGATACGAATGCCAATGGGACCGGATGGTACAAAAGGATTTAATGTAAGAAGATAGCGCGTTATTGAGGAGTTTCTCGTAATTGTAATCCAACTTGAACCTCTCGAATTCTCTTCGAAGGAGAGGCGGCTATGAGGCCGTGATCAGCATTCAGCTTCGTGCTCCAAAAAAAAAGAGAAAAAGAACACGAAAAATTGATCTCAAGTGGTGAAAAAGAAAAAAAAATTATATAATTCACACTCGATCGACAAAAAAAAAAAAAAAAAAAAAATGGGAGCGCGAGCTTACAGCTGTATTCACAGCATGTCTGTCTCGAATTTTTAAAATGTACAAAAAAGAATAAGAAGATGAAGAAAAATGGAATTACGCTTTCCAAATAATGAACTCGTATTTTTTTTCCTTTTTTTTTAAACGAGTTTTATATATATATATATATATATATATATTGAAGACCTACTGTCAATCTTTGAATACTCAGAGCGCGCGTGTATTTTTTTTCGGTGATCGATTCTATAATTTAAAAAAAAAATGTAGACAAATTTATTTATGCAGATTTCACTGTTCAAAGTTTATTTATATTTATTTTTTTTTGAACAGTGTTTCTCTGTCTTGTTAAAAGAAAAAGTCAATTTTTTATCTGCACTGTAAAATATAATAATGCATTGACTGACGACTCTTGTTTTACAAAAAATTTTTTTTCTATTTATAATAATAATAATAATAATAATAATAATAATAATGTGGCAATATGTGACAGAATGTTTATTCAATTTTATCTACACGGAGAAACAATAAAAAAAGGCAAAAAAATTTTTTTTAAGTAAAATTTACCGAACTGATTTAGGAAAATTTTACCAAACTGACATAGTAAAATTTACCAAATCATTGGAAATGTTACCATACTGATTTGGTAAAACCAGTTGAAAGTAAATTTTACCATGTTAATTTTGTAAAATTTACCAAACTGATATAGTATAATTTATGAAACGCAGTTAGAGAGTAAATTTTACCAAACTAATTTAGTGAAATTTACCAAGCTTTACAATTTTTTTTTCTGTTTTTTATACATTCTGCCTCCTTTAATTTCATTTTAGAACTGTAATTTTAAGAATTCGGAGGAATTTCTTTTTGGGATTGTTTTTTTTTTTTTTTTACATAAAACACCAAATGTGTAGGTATTTGCTAATCTCATTGGGGTAAAAGAAAAAATGTATTTTTCTATAGTATTGAAATAATATACATAAATGTTTCTTTTTTTTGTATATATACATACATGTATATTCTTTTAGGATCTATAAAGAAAAAAATAATTAAGACTAGATATCCAAAGTTTCATTTCCGGGCAACTTGTTTCAATTTATAAATGTATGAAAAGATTAATATGATTGTTAATAAAAATTTCATATATTGTGGTTTTTCTTATTTCTCTTTTATCTGTGTTTACCTAGATCATATATTTTCCTTAAAAAAAAATTATCGTAGAACAATTTTCAAAAAATCGTTTAAAAGGTTTTTAGTTTGTAAAAAATTATATTGATGAACAATGTTACAAAATGTGACCCCACAGAGCACAGTATATTGCTGTAAGCTTACCTCAAGCTTACATGTAATTTTTGTAAGCTAACCCTGTAAGCTTTAGGTAAGGTCGAGGTAATATAAAAATGTCCGCCATACAGTAAGTTTACACAGTAAGGCTATAGTAAACTTACATGGCAAAGTCACTGTAATGTTACAGTAAGCTTACAGGGCAAGTTTTCAAAGGTATCAATAAATAATTTTTTTAAAATATGTATGCGCAGTAGCTTTCTATGGCACTTACGAATGCGCAGTAAATTTTTTTAAGCAAACCCTACCGGGGTTTTTTTTATATAAATGACAAAATAAATATAATTGTGCAAAACAATTTATTGTTTACTGTAAGTTGATAAATTAATACTTTGTTATTTGTTAGCAATTAATATAAGCTTACCGTGTAAGCTTACTGTAACCTTACAATGATTTTACCGTGTAAGCTTACAGTGCCCCTACCATGTAGGCTCATAAAATGTCAAAAAATTTTAATTTAATTCTACAATAAAATATAATGTTTAAAAATCAAGTAAATATATCATTCTAAACTTTTCTGATTTATGTAAGTAAATTTAAGATTTATACATTTTACTGATCATTTTTTGTCATATAAATATTAATCACAATTTTTTGACATTTTATGAGCCAACTTTCACGGTTTGCATACGCTAGGGAAGAATGTGTACATGAATTGTTTTATATAATTTAAATTGCATAACAAAATACGATTTCAATGAGCCTAAGAACGTTTAAAAATATTAATTTTTGCCAGAGAAATAAAAAAAATAGTAAAAACATTTAAAATTAGGTTTTTCTTAGATATCCAATTGAAAAATTAACATATTCTCTTTGTCAAGGTGTCATTTCTTTCAGAATTTTATTAACTTTAATAAAATAATGAGGAAAAAATTTTAGTTTTAATATTTTTGAAGATTTGAACAGTTTTATAGTTGTTGAAAAAGCAGAGTTCGCACAATTTCGGATGGTAGTGTAAATTAGACGACACATTTTTAAAAAAAAATTTTTTTAGGTTCAAAGTAAGGTTATTTGGCAACCTTGCTACAAGCTTACTAAGTAATCTTGCTATAATCTGATTGTGCAATCTTCTAGTAACCTTACACTGCAATCTTGCAGCAACCTTACACTGCAATCTTTCGGTAAGCTTACCATGCAAGCTTGGGTCAGGTGGCACATTTGAAGTTTACCTGCTATCTGGGTAATAATAATAATAATAAAAACACAACTACAGAATATAATCAGAAAATAATTTTTTTTTTTATTATTATACAAGAACAGCGTATAATTTCGTAAATTGTCTTATACATATAATATTGTGTTATATAGTGAATTAATATAAAAAAAACAATTTTAACTGATATGAACAATTTTTCCGATAAAACAGACTATATATATATATATATTTATTTATTTGTTTAACCTTGAATATCAACGAAATTGTTCTATTTTAGAATCAATTTTATTAAATCATTGTTATTGACATTTTAGTATTATATATGAAAAAAAATTAATAAACTTGTTTTATTTTGAACATATGTAAATATATATATTTTTTTTCTATTAAAATATAAATTTTTCATATTTAAAGACAAATTGCATATATATGTATGTTTAATAATAATAATAATAATAATAATAATAATAATAATAATAATAATAATAATAATTGTTTAATAATAATAGTGTAAAATTATTTTAAGCGTAAGTAATAGTTGTCAAATGATTAACGAGAAGACATAAATATAGATTATGTAAAGGAGAATGGAAAAGTGGATCAATTTCAGTTTTTTGGAAAATGATTTAAAAGATTCCATTTCTAAATGAAGTTTATACCAATTTATTTATATTAAAAGTTTGGTATAGAATTTTTGTAAATTTTTTTCAGAAAACTGAAATGAAATCCACTGTTGTCCACTCTTCCTTATATAAATCTAAAAAAATTTTGTTCGTTTCTTCTAAATTACTGAAGAGATTTTAATAACAATAATAATAATAGTAATAATAATAATAATAGTTAAGTTCTCACTTTTTTTTCTCTCTTTTACAATTATACCACAGAAATAATTATTTTAATTCTATAATTTTTTTGTGCAATAAAATCAATACATTTATATAATCATAAAATATTCTTTTTTGAAAAAAAAATTATCTTCAAACAAGAAATAATTTTTTGTAGAAGAAAAAAAGTTTTTTGTTTGAAGCAAAAAAAAAAAAAAAAAAAAAATGCTAATTTTTAACATATATTTTATAGAATAAAAAAAAGAAATTAACTTAGTTTTTCATTTTCTATAAAGAATAAGTGTAATTTATTTTTTTCATATTATATAAATTATATATCTATAAAAATTAGGAATTTACTGCAATAGGAATTTAAAAATTGAAAATTAAAAAGTAAAAATATTTAAAAGTTAAAGGTTCAGAAAATAAATTTCTCATCAATTAAATGCGCACATATATATAAAAAGTGCTGTATACATTTCAATAATGAACAATTATTTCACCTCTTTCTTCATCGTGAATATAAGAAAAAAAAACAAAAAAAATATTAACAAATTTCTAAACACTTTAACTTCATTATTTAGTGACCAAAAACAGTCTTCTTTTTTTCTCTATACACATAGATACTTAGTTATTACTATTAACTAAAAATAATAATAATAATAATAATAATAATAACTATTATTATTGCATCATTTTTAAATATCAGTTTTTTTTTTATCAAAAAAGCGTATAATTTGATTTCTAATTTCGAAATATATTAAACGCGAGGGGTTAAAAAAAAAGTTTTTTACACACCCAAAATTTTAATGCTATGCACAACATAGCATATGTATATAATAGCAATAAATGTTATTTAAGTAAATATTTTCTAATGTAAAAAAAAAAATAAAAAAATTAATATCAAAAAATAATTATTTATATATTTTCGAGAATCGCTTCTATTTTTTTTGAAGAGATTGAGAGACAGAGAGGAAAAGATAGAAGAGAGAATAAATCTTGATCGATATATCGATTTTCTAAATATGACACTTTATCTTCTATACTAAAAAAAAAAAAAAAAATTGTTTCTAATCTAAAAACCAAAAAAAAAATTTCCCCTCGTCTCTCATCAATTACTATAACATGCATGCAATCGAAATAGTTCTTTATTAGCAAAAGTGTAATTACACTTTTCACAAAGATGTTTCACTTCAATATTAACATTCAATTTTCCCTTTATTTTATTATTTGTCGTCGTTGTTGTTGTTGTTGTTGTTGTTGTTGTTGTCGTCATCGTCTTTGCCGGCGACGTTGTCATTGTTTCATTAATTTTTTCCAAAAAACTTAATCTATTAATGTCTTTACGAAAATTTGTTTGATTCAAATAATTCATTACTTTCATTTTACCATTGCGTAAACATAAATCTTGACTACGTAAATTTTTTGGTGAAAATTGCATTGGTAATCGTTTTAATAATTTTGATTCCTTTCCAATGTTACTAGCATTATTATTGTTATTATTATTTTTCAGTCTATTTCTCTTTAGTTCCTTATTTTTGAATCGATTTTTCCTTAATAAACTGTGATTTTTTTTATGTCCATTAATTATTTCTTTATTAATGTAAATTGTCTCAATGTTGGTGTTTTTATTTTTATTAAAATTTTTGCTGTTAACTATGGTTCCATGTTGTCTATCTTTATTAATACTTTGACAATCTTTATTTTGCCGTTCGCTAGTAACATTTTGTCCTTCTTTAGTAATATTTTGCCGTTCCCTAGTAACATTTTGCTGTTCGCTAGTAACATTTTGCCGTTCTCTAGGAACATTTTGCTGCTCGCTAGTAACATTTTGCCGTTCCCTAGTTACATTTCGCTGTTCGCTAGTAACATTTTGCCGTTCGTTACTTAAATTTTTACTCCAATTTTCTAAATTTTTAATATAATGATTATTTCCATCAATATTGCTATCAACAAATACAGTTTTACTAACATCATTAGAAAAATTTTTACCGAAATTTTGTGTTTTATTAACACTATATCCATTTTTATTGACTTCATCATGATTATTATTTCTCATTACTGTGTCTTCAATTTTATGAATATCATCACTTCGTTGAATACCAATATAAAGTTCACGCCATTCTTTTTTCTCTTGATTATTTTTTTTCTTCAACAATGATACATCGGATTTTTCCATTAGCCTCAAATCAAGTCGTACCATTTCTTCATCATCATTTTCACGTTTTATTTTTAATTGAAACGATGATTTTGTACGATCATCACTTTTTGAACGTATTTTCTTTTTCTTTTTCACATCAGTCTTGTGTTGTTTACGCGGTCTTAATGTTCTTGATGATTCTAAATCAATTGGTTCATTTTTAATAAAATCATTTGATAATATTATTGTTGGTTCTGTACTTTGTGGTCGTCTTTCTAAATCAGAATTATTTTTTCTTTTATTTGTACCAACATAATCAATTGATTGTTTACGTGGTCTTAAATTTCTCATAGATAATGATAATTTTTTACTATCATTGTCATTTAAATTTTTTTGTTTTTTCCAAATTAATTCTGTATCATTTGTTTTATTTTCCAATGAATATTTAAAATCAGTTTTAGGCCTTTTTGATAAATGAATATGTGTACAGTCTTTGGATATGGCTTCTTTTTCTTTATCATCTTCTTTTTTTTCTTCTTCTTCTTCTTCTTTTTTTCCTAATGTTGAATTTGTTTTATTATTATAAAAACATTGGCAGCGTGATGTTGTATTGGAAAATGTTGTGTAGAGTAAACATTTTTGTAAATCACTATCAATGCCACTTATTGGAAATTCAACGAGGCCAACACTTTCTAATAGTGGATCAATTTCATGTGGTTCACATTTTATTTTAACATTTTCAATTTGTACCATTGGCACACCATTTGTTGTTGTTATTTTTTTTGTTTTCTCTGTATCTTTACGCATCCATGATAATTGATTTTTTAATGCCGTATCAGTTTTTAGACATTCTATGTAAAATTTGTGAAATTCCTCAAGTTTATAGCTACAACGATGACAAATGTGTTTTGGTAGAAGGTCCATCTCGTGCACCTGAGGACAAAAAAAAATAGGAATAAATTAATATACTTAAGGGGGTAAAATTACAACTAATTTTAATTAGGCAAGGTAAGGGGTTTAATTTTTACAGCTTATATAGGGAGATTTTGACTTCCGTCCGTTTGTCCGTCCGTGCTGACTTAGGCATTTAGACTTAGTTTTTTAAAACAAATTTTTAATATATAGAATTTAAGTTAGGTTATTGAGCTGAAGAACGTAACGTTAATTGTTTAACGGTTACAAAAACCAATTTATTAAAGTTTGTTCAAATATTAATCATTACCAATCGAAAGAGCATAAAAAAATGTGTCAGAATCCATGAGTTTTATTCCAAATTTGATGTCGGAAAGATATGAAAAATCAAAATTAATTTAACCTTTCTCAAACGTTAACGATTGCGTTATCGGGTGCTTATTAAATTTTGATTTTTTATATCTTTCCGACATCAAATTTGTAATAAAACTCATGGATTCTGACATATTTTTATATGCTCTTTCGATTGGTAATGATTAAAAATTGAACAAACTTTAATAAGCGCCCGATAACGCGATTGTTAACGTTTGAGAATAAGCTATAACTTCTTCAATATTTTAATTTTTCATATCTTTCCGACATCAAATTTGGAATAAAACTCATGGATTCTGACATATTTTTATATGCTCTTTCGATTGGTAATGATTAAAAATTAAACAAACTTTAATAAGCGCCCGATAACGCGATCGTTAATATTTAAGAAAGGTTAAATTAATTTTGATTTTGATTTTTCATAACTTTCAAACATCAAATTTGGAATAAAACTCATGGATTCTGACACATTTTTTTATGCTCTTTCGATTGGTAATGATTAAAATTTGAACAAACTTTAATAAATTGGTTTTTGTAACCGTTAAACAATTAACGTTACGTTCTTCAGCTCAATGTTAGGTTTAGATAATTTTGTCCCATTTTCACTGCCATGAAATTTAGGGTGAAAAAAAGTCTTAGAATAGGGGCTATAAAAATTTTCTCTATTAGCAATAGCAGTATATGCATTAAATACTTAGAAAAAAAAATGTTTAATTCCAATCAATAATAATAATAAATTATTGTCTAAATGGTTAATTATTAAACTCTATATGGAAATGAAATATATTATATAGGCATATAGAAACAGGTTTAATGTACAATGAATACAGTGAACCTGTTCCACGCAGTAGAAAAGATTATTTTAAGTCAGACGAGAGCTTCATACTCAACAAAACTTATATATGAAAATTTTAAAATTATTCAATATAGAAAATAATTACTAATAATAATAATAATGAGATATATACATCGAAAAAAAAATTCTCAAATTTAGAATATATACTTGGGACCTATTTTAGAATATTTTATACTTGAATTCAGTGTGTAATATTCTTAAAATTAGAATATATTCTTAAAATTAGATTATATTCTTAAATTTAGAATATATTCTTAGTATTTAGAATATATATACTAATTTTAAGAATATTACATACTAAATTTAAGTATACAATGTTCTAAAACAGTATAACAGACACGCGAATAAAATAACAAATATGCGTAAATAAAATAAAGTCTGTAATGAATAAAAAGATTTCGATTGTTATTTATTGAATTAGAATGAGAATATTAAGTAAAGTATTAGTATTTTTAAGTATTATTATTATTATTATTATTATTATTATTATTATTATTATTAGTATGATTATTAAAAAAGTATTTTTTATGTTACATTTATTGTATATTTGAAAGAAAAAATTCCTTATTACTCGAGCAATAATAATTAACTACTTTATTTAATAAGAATGTTTAATAAAAACATACGATGTAAGCACTTTCTAAACATTATAAATGTATACTATTATTGTACATAGCTGTGTAAGAATATGAGTTAGTTTCTAAACACCAGAAATTTGCAAAACTAGTATTTTCTAATAATCAAGCATTTAATAATAATAATAATAATAATAATAATAATAATAATAATAATAATAATAAAAATACTAATAATAATAAAAATAATTATTATTCTGCGTTATCAATTTTTCAAAAAAATTATAAAAACGATTATCAATGTCAAAGCGAAATTAACAGCACACCATAAGAAGGAAAAATAATTGTTTCTTATTATAATAATATAATATAATTTTTATATGTCATTTTATCTATTAATTATATTAGACAACTTTAAGTTATGAAAAAAGTTAAAATAATAAATAAATAAATATATTAATTATTATGAATATATATCCCATGTGCGAAAACCAACATGGGTCAATATTGGCCCAGTATTGTCAAATCGGGCACCAAGTCTTGGCAGACAATATTGGGCCAACTCTTGTGGTGTTAACTGAGGTTGGACGTCGGCAGCCAAGTATCAGACGTTATTACTGGGCCAATCTTCGCTGCCATTAGTGGACCAGTATTGTCAAAATTTAAAAAAGTTTAAAAAATTATAATAATTAATTAATTAACTAATTAATTCATTATACATTTATAATTCAAGTTCTGACAGAAAGGATAATTGTTTAAACATTTGAAAATTTGTAACGCTCACGGGAATCGAACTCGCAACCTAACGCACCGAAGTCTAACACGCTAACCACTACACTATACGCGGATATGGGAATCTCAACACAAAAATGTTTTGATAAGCTGCATTTTAGAAACATTTCAGCCGTTAATGCGCCATTACTGGGCCAAGATTCGTTCCAACTTTGGAAAAAATGACTTGTCAAAATAAATTCAATATTTCAGCCGTCAATGAGCCAATAATGAGACAGAGTTCGTCTCAATTATGGAAAAGTAGAATTACCAAGTATTGGTGCCAATATTGGCCCAGTAGTGTGACGAAGTTCGGCCCAATTATGGCAAATTGGAGTAACTGAGACGCAGTGCAAATATTGGCCCAGTAATGGGACAGAGAAGGCACAATAATGGCAAATTAGAATAATCGAGAAACGGTGCCAATATTGGCCCAATAATGGGACGAAGTTCGACCCAATTATGACAAATTAGAATAACTGAGACGCAGTGCCAATATTGGCCCAGTAATGGGACGGAGAAGGCCCAATAATGGCAAATTAGAATATTCGAGAATTGGTGCCAATATTGGCCCAATAATGGGACGAATTGATCGCCAGTACTGGTCCAGTAACGTTTGCCATTGTCACGTCTGTTTCATTTTAGTTAATAATATACATAATGAGAAATAAATAATTGAGTCAATAATAATTTTACATAGTCATATAATAATCTGTAAAATTGTAAAACTGTATAAAAATCAGTCATTACTTAAATTTTAAAACATATTTTTTCTATATACATATATATATATATATATACATAATTATGAAACATGTACCTTTAATTAATTTTGAAATTTGAATTTAAAAATATTGTGTTAAATTAATTGAATATTTAAAAGGAATTTACTGGAAAAAGACAATTTTTAAGAAAACTTTTGGGTTGAATTTGGTTAAGGCGCCACCGTAATTTAATTACTTTTAAAAAAAAAATATAGAAAATAGTAACACACATTTAAAAGAGAGAAAAGTGCACTAGAATTCTGGGAATATAAATAAGTGGAACAAAACAAGTGGTCGGAATAATAACGAGAGAAAAAAAATACGAAATAAAACAAAATCTGAGAAAGCTATTTATACATAGTACACAAAAATAACCGTTATATAGAAGTTCCGGGAAAAGAAAAAACCCATATAAAAAAAAATAATAAGTGAGAGAAAAAAATTCGTAATAATAAAATTGTATTTTATAGTAGAGAGAGAGAGCGTGAGAGACTTTAGGGTGGAATAAGGCACAAAGATAATAATATTGGCGGGAAAACGAAGAAGCGCGTGTTGTGTTGTCAATTGCATTTACTTAAATGTAATTCCCCAGGGACCTCCGTTGAGAAAGAGAGAATATCAAGGAAGCTATACAAATTTTCAAGGCTCATTCTCTCCCACCTCTTTTCTCTCTCCTTCTCCCTACTCAATATTTAACAAATAATAAATTCTTATGGAACAACGCAAAAGAAACAATGGAATTGTCCAATTTTATGTGTAAATAAATCAAAAAATTACGTAATTGAAAATTTTTTTTTTTAATAATTCATAATAGAATTTATTATCAACATCTAAATATAAGTGGAGAGAATAATGAATTCCTTGTTAAGTTCCCAGAGTGAGAGAGAGAGAAAGAGAGAAATGGGGATCGATTCAAAAAGCTTGAGGTCACAGGGAGTTGAGAGTCTCTATTTTACATACATCTACATACAAAGAAGGAAATATTTTTTAAAAAAATGAGATTGCGCATAAAATTTTTTTTAAGGGCGGGGGTAGAGAAATTATTTTTCCTTTTTTTTGGCGCGGGTATACAAAACACTAGGGACACACTGTCTGACACTTACCAAAATAGGTAGGATTGCATTGATTTTCTTGAAATGGTTGTCATTTTTATCGAATATATCGATAGAGATACCCGAATGTTTTCCACAGAGTCGACACACGCGACTCTTTTCAAGGGTTTCCATCTCGCGCGTCACAAAATTTGTGTTGCTCACCACTGACACAACAACAAACACAACCCACACGCACACAGCCTGTTGCCTTGACTGCGATGATTTTCCTCTATAAGCGCGCTTTCAATATAATAATAAACGTGTGCGCTATACGCTTTTTCGCTTCTCTATCACCGCACCTTTAACAGTCACTCTCTCACCGAATCGTTGAATTCAGTCAGTCAGTCTCACTCCACAATTCTGGAAATGAACACCACACACAATAAAACTTCTGTTAGGTGAAATCTGCCGTAAGGAGCGACCTCGTCATTTTCTTTTCCCCCCTATAGAACCTTCTCAATTTGTCGGTAATAGAGAAATCTACCTTTTCCGTTCGTAACGTTTCTTGTTTCTTTTTTTTTTTTTTTTTTAAAAAAACAATATTAGAAAAAAAATTTAAATAGTTTTTATTTATTACTTAATAAAATAAAAATTATAGTTTAGAAAAAATTAGTTGAAAAAAAAGAAATTAACTAACTGTCAAATTTTGAATTTACCGCGGAAAATTCTTATTGGCGCAACATTCACCAATTGTATATCTCCATTTCTTTCTCCTTTTTCTAAGAATTGTCAAATAGGTTAGAAAATGGATAAGACTTGACTGAGTCATAACAAATTCTCAGCTGATCAATCAAGTTTTTTTGGTTTTTAATTATTATCAAAAATAAAAGTACCCAAAAAAAGGGGCTGTAAATTTTAATATCGCGGGAGAAAAGCAAAAAGTGGTACAAGTGTTGATTTTTTGGGAATTATAACTTAAGTGGATTTTGTTAAAAAAGAAAACAAAGTTTTTATTTTTGGACTTTTTAAGGTTATTTTCTTTTCAGTTTGACACAACGGGGGCCGAACAATCAGCAATGTCCGTCTCTCAGATGGAAAGTATCCTTTTTTTAGTGATTCAATTTTTCTATTTTTTTGGTAAAACAAAAATTTCATTTTTTTACAATTAGAATTTTTTTTAATGAAGATGACATCGAAAAAATGAATCAGTTACATTTTCAAGGTCATTTTCATTGTTTTATTTCACAAGAATTTTGCTCTTGAACTTTTTTTTTCAATTTTCCTTATTTTTTTATTTCAGGTATATTATATTATGTTATATTATATTATATTATATTATATTATATTATATTATATTATATTATATTATATTGCAATTAAACTGCATACCAGAAAACTGCACACACTAAACTGCGTACAATAAAAGTACATACGAGTTACTTAAAAAAAAACTTTTTTTACTTAAAATTATAAACTGAATAGAATGAACACAAGTTCAAACTTTAACATAACAAACACACAAAATTTGTAATGAATTCGATTATTATTTATTAAATATTAAAATATAAATTCTAAATTAAAAATTTAAAGACTGATCACGCGTTCGATTACATTTAAAATTTATTTTTTTAACTGTAAAATTTAAATTTAAAAATTCGGATTTAATTTTGATAATATTATTATTAATTATTACGTTAGAGTAAGTGTACTAATTACGGCGCGTTCATAAAAAAATAATTATTATTACTATTATATTTAATATAACTGTTGCAAAATGATTTAAAAAAATTATTTTAATCTTTTTTTTTGATACGTTTCAATTACGGCGGGCAAAGTGTCTTTAAAATACACGTAATTTTGGTCACCGAAACTGATACAAACGCGTAGTAATAGAAAATTACGGTATATTAGTTTTAATTTCTCATATTTGTTGAAATAATCGATTTTTATAAAGTTAAATTTTTTTTTTTAATATCTGAATAACATAAGCTTTTAGTTTAATAAGTATTTTGACTCGAATCGCGCCGTAATTAGTACATTTACCCTATATTATTGTTTTTGTTTTATATCTTTTGTTTTTAAAAAATTACTTAATTTTGAAATAAATTTCCTTAATAACACAAAAAATAATTTAGAAAATCTTTTTAATCTTAAATTCGCCGTTAAGGAATTGGAGAGAAATTCAAAAAAATGCGAAAAAGAAGAAAAAATTGAGAAGGGCAAAATAAAAAAAGCCATTCAAAAGGGTAATATGGAGGGTGCAAGAATACACGCAGAAAATGCGATAAGACAAAAAAATCAGGCATTAAATTATTTACGAATGAGCGCAAGAGTTGATGCTGTTGCAAGTCGTGTACAAACAGCATTGACAACACGTAAAGTGACACAATCAATGGCCGGTGTTGTTAAGGCAATGGACGCTGCAATGAAATCAATGAATTTGGAAAAAATTTCTGGACTCATGGATAAATTTGAAAGTCAATTTGAAGATTTAGATGTACAAAGTTCATATATGGAGAATGCAATGTCACAAACAACAACGACAAATGTACCACAAAATGATGTTGATTCATTAATGCAACAAGTTGCCGATGAGGCTGGGTAAATTTTTTTCTACTTTTTAAATCTAGTTATAAACTATTTTGAGCCTAGATTGAAACTATTTAGAACCTACATTAAAACTACTTTGAGCCTACATTGAAACTACTTTGAGCCCATTTTGAACCTTTTTTAACCCTATTTACAAACTATTTTGAGCCTATATTGAAACTATTTAGAACCTACATTGAGCCTATTTTAAACCTACATTGAAACTACTTTGAGCCTAGTTTGAATCTATATTAAACCTTTTTTTACCCTAATTTCAAACTACTTAGATCCTAAATTGAAACTATTTTAAACCTATTTCTTAATTTGCAGATTGGAACTAAATATGGAACTTCCATCTGAAAATTTGAGTAGTATAGGATCGACGACAACTTTATCGCAAGAACAAGACGAGTTAACTCAACGATTGGCTCGTCTTCGGGAATAGTGAATTTAAAAAATAAAATTACGCCCTTATTCCCATTTTTCTAAGTGTATATTAAAAATAAATTTTAGTTTGTTAATGATTTTATTCTTGAACTGAAAGCACTTTTAGGCTCACGCACGCTTCGAAAATGAAATCGCCGATTTTTGTTCGTGAGAGAAATATTTTTTTTATATAATAATAATAATAATAATAATGATAATAAATATATATATATTAAAAGTTCTTTGCTCGATGAAGGTGTATTAATAACAAAAAATAATTTGTATCGCAAATTTAAAAAAAAAGTTGCTAATATATTATAATTATTGCTAATAATATATATATATATATATATAAATATAATCTACATTGATTTTGTAGAAATAATTAATTGCCTCTTAATTTTTCAAATCTTTTACTTTTATTCATTATTTGTCTATATTTTACATATATTTTACTTTTGAATAATTTTTCATTTATTTAAACAGGTACGTTCAAATCTTTCACGGTAAGTCATTTTTTTTGGACATATAACACTTATTGAGTCCCTTTCATTGATGTGAGTTGCTTTATATAATAAATTATCGATACAATTGATAAATTCTTTTACTTCGGGTTCACATTTTAATGTGTCATCTTTCATAAAAGTGTAGCAATCTATAATCTTTAAAGTTAAAGAGAGAATATTATTTTTTAAAGTAGTATTTTTATACACAAGGGTGTAGAAAATAGCTTTTTCCACACTAGGGACAAAAAAAGACATTTATAAGATCTCGAGCTGTAATAGAGGAACTTTTCTCCCTAGGGTCTGAAAAGTAACTATTTTATACCCTAAGGGAAGAAACAGAAATATTTTTATGAGAAAATTAGAATTTTTCTCCCAAGAGTTAGAAAAATGGCTATTTTGCACCCTTGGGATATAATAGGGATACTTTGTAAACTAGGGACAAAAGACGATATTTTTCTCCCTAGAGTAGAAAGTGTCTATTTTGCACCATTGGAGTAAAATACGATACTATTTGTAAACTAGGGCCAAAAGTCGGTATTTTTGTCCCCAGGGCCATAAAAAAGTCAAAAAAATATTGTAATTTTTGAGGCAATATACCTTCTTCTTGTCCACAGGGCAAGTTGTAACAAGTTTTTCATTAGTATAACTGGAAAGAGAATTTAAAATTTTTTGTGCTTCTGCAATATCGAGATTTTTTTCAATACTGTGATTACGATCAATTTCTGCTAATTTATTAATCCAATTTTCTTCATCGTCATCGTCATTTGAATCTTCAATTTTTTCTTCTTGTACGTGTCCTATAATTATATTTAATGAAAAAAATAAAAATATTTTTAAAAAAGTCTATAGAAATAAAAAAGAAATTTTCGGGAAATAAAACTAAATAATTTTTTTGGTTAGAAATAAATTAATCCACACCTTTATTTAAGGACATAAATAATGTACATATATATCTCATATATAATATAGAAAATGTAGGAGAAAATTTTTATCTCGAGTTTTTTTTTTAAACTATAAAACAACGAGTATAAATAATATAACCTTTTTGTAGACGTTGAGCGACTAAATGACTAATCTTCATGAAATTTCGCGGTTGATCATTGGAACGTGAAATTTCATTATTTAGAGAATTATTATTTACGTTCGAATTTGATCCTGATTTATTCATTTTTTCTTAAACTTTAAAATTTTTTTCTTAATTTTGGTATTTTTTTCAGATTCTATTAATTCTAAAATTGGAATATTATAAGGAATTGTCAATTTCCAAGAAAAAAAATTGACTTTTTTTGCACGCAGTCTTTTGTTTTTTTTTCACTATTTCTCACTGTACTTATAAATTGTTTGCAATTTTTCTCTAACAGCTATATTTTTATATACATTTTATATATCTATAGACAAATTCCAAAAATTAACATATTTTTATGATAGTTTTTGAAACTATCATATTTTTTTTTGATAGTTTGCAAAACTATCATATTTTTATGATAGTTTACAAAATTATATTTTTTATGATGGTGGGACCCATCCACCAAAAACTTTTTCCAATTCTCTAGCTACGGCAAGACAAAGATGATCGTTGTATGGAGCAGCAACAACCTGAAAAAAGTAATTTTTTTTACTAAAAATAACTAATAAATAAACTACTATTTTACTAATTGAATATTTATTTTTTTTAGATACCTGAATTCCAGTTGGCAGGCCATTTCGATCTAATCCCATTGGCACTTGACAAACCGGAAATCGTAGTGCATTAAAGAGACAAAAATAACCAAAATTAAATGGTTTCAAATATGATGCATAATGATAGGGAACAGCATTTGGTAACGATGGATAGAGAAGTATTCCATTATCATTAAGTTTATCTAATAAATATTTTTGCAAATTTAAAGTTATATATCGTGCCCAATCTCCATTTTCCTGTGGTAAAAAGTCCATATCGGCTAATTTGAGAATTGCTGCCAATGTTAATTCCGATTGGCAACTCGCTAATTTCATCACTTCTGTTTTTGCACTAGCAACACTCTACAAGGTAAAAAAATAATATAATAATAATAATAATAATAAATTTGTCGTCAAAACATTTTTTTTAACCTTTCTATTTGTTATTAGATGGCGAAAATCACCCTTCTCCTGTGTCATCCAATACCTCCACAGGCGGTAACTATATTCAGAACCCGGCATTTTGATCTGCAAGAGATTATTATTATTAATTTGTGTACAAGCGCCTTAAAAATGAAAATTTATAAAAACCTTTGTTGCAGATCCAGTGAGTTGTTCAAAATGTCGAACAGCCTTCATTAATGTAGACCTTACTTCTTTACTGACTAAACTTGATCGAATATCACCCGAGGAAACTTGATAAAAAACTTTTAAATTCTTCAAGTCAACCCTCGTGTCTAATCTCAACATGGAAATATTTTCACCAATTAAAACTCGTAAAAGTGGCTCAAGATCTTCGGCATTTTTACATATTGGTCCAGCACTAACCATTGTGTCTTTAGAATTTTCCATTCTCATTCCAATGCCTTTACAAGACGTCACTCCTGCAACATTTTTATAATAATGGTCACATCGCTGGTATGTAAAAGTCGTAGATTATGAAAGTGTGAAATTTGTTTTTTTTTCGCAAAATGAAAAAAAAACTCATCAGAGAAAAAAAGTTTGGTTCTTTATAACGCTGCTAAAAAAATATGAATCGCAAAAGGAAATCTATCATCAGAAAAGAAAAGTTTTGTTTCTTCATAACGCTGCTAAAAAATATGGGTATAAAAATACCTGGAATTTTTTTTCTCGCATGTAAAACTTATATTTTTAGGTGGTAATTAATGTCTTCCTCTACTTTTATTGGGGTGTAAATTTTTTTCTACACTTTTAGGTGGTAATTGTTTCTCGCATGAATTGGTGGTTTTGTTTTTTGCATGTTGCATGAATTTTTTTTTGAGGTTAGGAAAAAATTTGTTGTGCCTCTTTTTTAATGTAAATTATTAGTTTAGAGTATTTTTGAATATGTCTTTGTATTGAAAATTTTAATTTCTCGTAGGACGTAGTTTACGATATCTTAATTTTAAAGTTTACGATAACGTAGAAAAAGTCAATTTGAAATATGTCCCTGCGTATTTTGATAATTCAGCTCATTGGAAATTTTTTCCTAGCCTCAAATTCTATTTTCTTTCTTTTTTTTTTGTGTAAAAAATCGCATGTTTTAAAAATGGTTTATAAAATAGAATTTAAAGCAAACCTTCACTGGGTTTAAATCCAAAAATCCCATTGCAAAAAGCGGGAATTCGTGACGAACCACCAATATCGCTACCAATTGAAATTGCTGTACCACAAGCGGCAACAATAGCACCCTCGCCACCACTACTTCCACCAACTGTTCTCGTTGTATTGTAAGGATTATTTGTTTGTCCATAAACATTATTTCGCGATTCAATCCATAAATTCATTTCGGGAATATTTGATTTTGCAATTATTATTCCTCCGGCTTGTTTCAATAATTCCACAACCGTTGCATCTTCCGTTGAAACATAGTCACGTCTGCACATCATTCCCATTGTATGCTTCATACCTTTATATTTAAAAATAAAATTAGGCAAACATTTTTTTCTCTAAATTTAAAATTAATAAATTTTTGCTGTTTTTATGTTAGTAGCACCTTTTGCTTCATTGCTCTCTTTTGTTGTAAATGGAACACCAAGATATGGTTTTGTTTTCTTCAGTATTTCTCGGTCCACATCTGTCTTTAATAATTTATCCACCTCCTGTGCCTCTTTTATTGCATCCTCGTAACATTCCACAACAATTGCATTTAACAAACCATTCACCTCTTTGCATCTATCAATGAAGGTGCGAACTACTTTTTCTGATGTTACAGTTCCTTCTCTGAAATTATTTTCAAATGTCAAAAATTTAATTATTGTAAATTATGAGTAATGTATATAAATATAGTTGTAATTATAACTATAACTATAATTAAAATTATGAATAATGATATAATTATAGATACATAATTATATAAAGATTTAAAATTTTTTTTAAATTTACCTAATTTTCTTTGCTAAACTGACGCCACTTTCCAGTAATAGTTGATCATTTACTGGAGGTACTCGTCTCACTTTACTGTCATAATAGAGACTAAAGCAAAAATCGACAATAATGTCAAAAAGCCAATGTATCTGGACAATCATACATTTCATAAAATCCACTGCTATTTGCTTTAGCATTATTGCTAAGGATCCTTGATTTGGAACCGTTTTATTCTGTATACAAAACAGTAAAATTATTATTAAACAATTCCAAAAAAATAGAATCAAAAATCGTTAAAATTTTTTTTAAATTCAGTTAATTTTAATTCAGTTTCGTTTTATAAGAAAATTTAACTTTTAGGGTTTTAAAATATATTATCGATAGACATAGGGGGGTTTTTTTTTAACAAATTTAAATTTAGATCTATATTTTTAGTTTTCTATATGTGACGTTCCATGAGGAAAGGGACCTTAGCTGCAATAGACGCATTTTCCAGAAAAGGTATTTAAAGTAGAGCGTCCCTGATTGGTTGAGACCCTCCATCGAAAATCAGCCCCACCACCTTACTACTACATCGTTCCTACAGCTCACGCTTACGACAAGTATACTAGTGTAGAAGTGGTGGGGATGGTTTCTGTAGTCCGTGCTGGAACGCGATTAACATGGTCATGATTAATGCTTTATAACAAAAAAACTAAATAGAAAAGTACAATTTTTAACTTTTGTATCTGAAAGAGCAACTCAAGATCTATCGACTGATATCAAAAACTCAATTTTCATTTTTTTGCAGCTAAGGTCCCTTTTTTCATGGAACGTCACATATAAAGAGAAGATGTAAAAGAATTGAGATAAAAAAAAATTTTTTTTTTTCACCTCGCTGTAATATGGAAGTTTGAATAGGAATATAAACTCGAAAATTATTGAAATTTTTGTTATAAAGAATATATTAACAATAAATTTTAAAAAGGACAAGGAAGGTTTTAGGCTAATAATAATTATCATAATAAAATTACAATTTTATAATTGTATATTATTAATTACTATACAATATTAATAACTCTATAGTAATAAATACTATACAATATTAATAATTGTATAATAATAATTACTATACAATATTAATAACTAAAATTATTTAAAAATACTGATATAATTATAATTGTAAAAATAAACTTAGTTTGTTGAAAAAAATTATAAAAAAAAATTCCAAAAAATTGTTTCTAATTCATATATGTCGTTGATTCAGGAACTTTCTTATTAAATATAATTATATATATTTGAAGGTTAAGTTGATACACTCAATTTTGATAGCATATACTAAATAAAATATTATTTAATCAAAAAAAAAAAAAAAAAAAAAATGAAACCGAAAAAAAATTGTTGTTACCCTAAAAACTGCAAAATCATTCGTCTTAATTTTGTATTTCTAATTTAAATTGCTAATTAAGTATTAAGGAAAAATAAGAAATACTTTTTTCAGTTTAAAAATATTGAAAGAGACTCACCTTATTTCTGACATTAGAGCACATGATTTTATTTTTCAGAGATTTTAATATAAAAAAATGTGACCTAAAACTTTTTTTTTAAATTAAACACACTTGGCAAATAATTTATTATCACATTGCGATTAAAGTTTACATGAATTTGTGTTTGTCTATATATGATAAGAACGTATATATAATCGACTCGATAAAGTCTACTATATGTATTTTGCTTCACTAGGTGTAACTTTCTCTCCTTGCGCAGAACGAATGCTCACAACAAGAGAGTCAAAATTTGTATGTATATTTATGTTTCTTTTTTTTTTTTTAGAAACAGGTGGTTTTATTCCTCTACGCAACGAAACGGAAATTTAATAGAGGGGAAATACTAATTTAGGGCTAGAGAGAATTATTTTTTTTTAACAAATAAAATTTTTATACTTATTTTATGTCCATTTTATTTTATATGAAAAAAAATTTTTTTTAATTTTAATTATTCTATTAAGTATTATTAAAAAAATTTGTTATTATAAAAACACCTCATTGTATATATATATATATATATATATATATATATATATTGTTATTAAAAAATAGAAACGAAAAAAAACCACTAAGAAGGTGGAACGTATCCTCCAAAAGCTGTTTCTAATTCTTTGGCAACTGCAATGCAAAGATGATCATTTTTTGGTCCAGCAATTATCTAAAAATTGTTTAAACAAAAAATAATTAAGATTTTTAAAATTCTAATTTTTAAAATTTATATTTTTAAATTTACTTTTTAGTACCTAGTACTTAATTTTTTATTAAATTTTTTTTTTAAGTTACTTATATTTTTTTTTGTACCTGTATGCCAATTGGTAATCCATCTTTATCGAGTCCAAGAGGCACATTACAAGCCGGTAATTTTAATGCATTAAATAATCCCAAATAGAGAAAATTAAATAGTTTGAAAAATGATTCATTATGATGAAGAACACGAGTTGGTAATGTGGGATATAACAATACACCATTGTCACCAAGTTTTTCCTAAAAAATAATTTTTTAATTTTTAATATAAATTACTTTTATTTAAAATAATTAATATTTAAAAATTAAAAAAAAATACCGTGAGAAAATTCAGAAGAATTGTAGTTAATTCTTTCACATATTCTTCATTTTCCGGAGGCGTTACATATGTGTC
Organism: Leptopilina boulardi; assembly: GCF_019393585.1. Taxonomy (NCBI): domain Eukaryota; kingdom Metazoa; phylum Arthropoda; class Insecta; order Hymenoptera; family Figitidae; genus Leptopilina; species Leptopilina boulardi. The sequence goes on from NW_026137973.1 coordinate 218,469, forward strand.
AATCAATAAAATCATGGTACCCAATGTCACTTTTCCTCGGCCAGTTAAAATATTCAAAAATTCTTTGCCAATATTTACACGACCCTAAAAAAACAAAAAAACAAATAAAATAAAAAAACAAAAAAAAAATAATAATACCCCCGATATAATAAATAAATTTTAATAAATAATCATTTTTTTCTAGTAATATATTTTCAACCAACTCACTTGTCTATTTGTCAAATCATAACAAAAATCTTTTAAATCTCTTGTTTTCCAGTGTCTAAAGATTTCTAAACTTTTCTCAGATCCTGGCATTTTAATCTGCAAATTGTGTAAAATTTTTTTTTTATTTTTGTAAATTATAATTTATTTATAAGAAATAAAAAAAAAATTAAATTCCTATAGAAATAAAAAAAAACCTCAGTTGCAGATCCTGTAACTTCTTTAAGATGATTCACAGCCTTCATTAAACTAGATTTAATTATTTTAGAAACTTTACTTGTTATCAAATCTTCAGAGGATAATTGATAAAAAATATTTAATTTTTTCACATCAACATGTGAATCTAATTTCTTGAAATTAACTAATTTTCTTCCTGAAATAACTTTGAGGAGTGGTAAAAGGTCCTCTGCTTTTTTACACATTGGACCGGCTTCAATAATTGTATCCTCATAATCTTCTTCAATCATATTTACACCTTTAATTGATGTTGCACCTTTAAAAAGCAAAAAAAAAACTGTTTTTTTAACGGTTACATTAAACTTACATTAATGTTATATAACGGTTACCAAAGTGTTACCGTTACTGTTACTGTTACTGTTACTGTTACTGTTACTGTTACTGTTACTGTTACTGTTACTGTTATTGTTATTGTTATTGTTATTGTTATTGTTATTGTTATTGTTATTGTTATTGTTATTGTTACTTAACACAAAGTTACTGTAAGTAACACAAATGTTACTTAATTGTTACCTCCACTCGGTTTAAGACCAAAAATCCCATTGGAAAATGCAGGAATCCTAATGGAACCACCGAGATCTGTACCAATTGCAATTGGTGTACCGCTTGCACCTAAAAGTGCCCCATCACCTCCCCCACTACCCCCCGCCGTTCTCGTTGAATTATAAGGATTATTTGTCTGTCCATAAACTTTATTTCTTGATTCAATCCACGAACACATTTCAGGAATATTTGTCGTTGCAATTAATATGCCACCTGCTTCTTTTAAATTGGCAACAACTTCTGCGTCTTCCGTTGCAATGTGATCTTTTCTTGCCAAAATACCCATAGTATGTGGCATTCCTGTTAATATAAAGGAAAATAAATTTTTTTTTTAATTATTCATATTTTAGGTTATAAATTATGCTGTTAAAATCTATTTTACTGTAGAGTTACATAAGTGTTACATAACGTCTACGTAACATTAGGTAACATTTAAGTAACAGTTGTGTAACACTAGGTAACATTCAAGTAACAGTCATGTAACATTTATGTAACATTACGTAATGTACCTACTATTACTTAAATGTTACATAACTGTTACTTAAATGTTGCATAACTGTTACTAAGTTAACTAGTACCTTAGTTAACTACTACCTTAGTTACCTAGTACCTTAGTTACCTAGTACCTTAGTTACCTAGTACCTTAGTTACCTAGTACCTTAGTTACCTAGTACCTTAGTTACCTAGTACCTTAGTTACCTAGTACCTTAGTTACCTAGTACCTTAGTTACCTAGTACCTTAGTTACCTAGTACCTTAGTTACCTAGTACCTTAGTTACCTAGTACCTTAGTTACCTAGTACCTTAGTTACCTAGTACCTTAGTTACCTAGTACCTTAGTTACCTAGTACCTTAGTTACCTAGTACCTTAGTTACCTAGTACCTTAGTTACCTAGTACCTTAGTTACCTAGTACCTTAGTTACCTAGTACCTTAGTTACCTAGTACCTTAGTTACCTAGTACCTTAGTTACCTAGTACCTTAGTTACCTAGTACCTTAGTTACCTAGTACCTTAGTTACCTAGTACCTATACCTAGTGTTATGTAAGTGTTACATAGCTGTTAATTAAATGTTACCTAATGTTACGTAAGGGTTACATAACTATTACGTAACTGTTATAAAACTGTTACATAAAAATTATATAACAGTTAGTTTTGCTGAAATTACTATATTTAAATAACTAACCTTTAACAGTATTACTCTCTTTCATAGTAAAAGGAACACCCAAAAATGGTTTCTTTTCTTTTAGCATTTCCCTATCGACATTTTCGTCTTTCAAAAATTCATCAACTTTTTTTGCCTCTCCAATTGCATCTTGAAAACGTTCATTGGCAACTGCATTGATAATTGTATTCACTTCCTTACATCTTTCAATAAATGCCTTTACAACCTCTTCGGATGTTAAATTTCCATTTCTACATGTACATAAATAACAAAAAAGAACTTAGAAAAAATAAAAATTAAATTAAAAAAACCATTTTAAAATTTTGTCACATTTTACCCCTCCGCCCCCCCCCCCACGCGAGTGTCATATTACCCCATTGCTATTATCACATTACCTCCATTTTTTATTTTGAAACGACATTTTAGATTTTCTTCACACTTTAACCCCAAAATTTAATGATAATTTACCCCGTTTATGTGTCACATCACCCCCACTTGATATATAAAATTGTCCTAAAAAAAACTTTTCTTTTTTTTTTTTACCTGATTTTTTGAGCAAGTGAAATTCCACTTTCGAGTAATAATTGATTTTTTATTGGCGACACTCTTTTAACTTTATTTTTATTGTAATAAAATTCAAAGAACAAATCAATAGCGTAATCGAATAAACAATGAATTTGCACAACGACACATCGTAAAAATTGTAATAAATATTTTTTTACACCTCCACATACACCTTCGTTCGTATCCATGTTATTCTGAAAAATTTAAATTCAATATATTATATATATTATATTATTTTAATAAAAAATATTTTGTTTCGAATTTTAGAAAATTATAATATAATATATAAACAATTATTTATATACAAAATTTACCATACTCACAGTATTGCAACACATATTAATATCTAAACTGAATATTAAAACAACTATATTAAACCGGTTTTATTTTATATTCACAATTTATAACATTATTTACAAAAAAATTATTAAAAAGGAATGTATTATATACTCTATTTATATATATAATTCACTTTTAAAAATATAACATAATTAATTTTTTGAATATAAAAATTGATTATAAAATAAAAAAAAATAAAAAAAAATTTTTTTTTACTATATGTTACGCTGGATATTAATATTATAAAATTCTACTTTGCACATAAAACATTCAAGTTGGTGCAAAGTGCGTGTACCGAATGATGATGAGTATATAATTTCTTATGCAATCACTTATACATTTAGACGAATACAAAAATTGACCAGTCACAATTCAACTCCAACGGAAAATACTATTTTTATCTCTCATATATATATACATTATAATAAAAATCTTTTAATTTCTTCTTTTATACTGCTTGCGTCCTCCAAAACAAAAAAAGAAGAAAAAAAAAGAAAAATCTGCTGAATATTTAAAAATAATTAAATTACGTTTATAGAATTTTAATAACAATAATAATAATAATAATAATTATTATTATTATTATTATTTTTAACATTTATTATATATTTTAAATTAAATAATAATATAATAGAATTTATTACTTGGTAAAAAAATTTTTCAGATGTAAAAATCAATATTCTCCAGGTTATAAATTTTTAATTTTATGTCAATGCGATACAATTGTGTTTAGTTAACTGAAGACAAATATTAATCATAAAATCAATTTATTTATAAAGAAAAAATAATAAGGGTCATTAAACTTTTTCGAAATACAAGATAATAGTTAAATAATGTAACAAAGTATATAAATATAATATATTATAATTTTCTTCATTTCTATTTAAATACCATCACATTAATTTTCGATTAAATAGATATTAGATCCTCCTATTGAAATTTTGACATTTTTTTTTTTGATAATTTTCGAAAATATCCTAATGGCACAATTATAATAAAATTTGTAAAAGAAAAAAATTTATAAAATATAACGCTCCACCTCGCAACTTTTTTCTTCTTTAAAATATTTTCCAATATGAAATTTTATATTTTTCTTTATATTTACTAATCAATTCGATGGCACGCATCTAATAATAAGTATGTTTTTAATTTTTAACACTTGTATTAAATTTTTAATACAATTTTCAATTTTTAGGTTAAGTCTCCACCTCGCGACTTTTTTTGTCTATAAAATCTTCTCTTAGTGTAATTTTGTTATTTTTTTTTTTTTTATTTTCGAAAGTATCTCGATATTGCACAAGTATAAGAAAATTTGCAAAACAAAAAAATTTATAAAATAATAATTATAAAATAATCACTAAAAAAAAAAAAACATTAGAATTTTTAATTTTTCTATGGCGGGGAAACAACAGAGGGAATAGAAGGGGAAACAATAGTGGTAGTAGCAAAAATATTTTTAAAAATATTAAAAAAAAAATTTAACCATCATCAGTAATATTAGAAGGAGGAGTAGTACTAGTAGTAGTACTACTACTACTAGTAGTAGTAAAATCTCCGCACAAGGCAGAGCAAAAAAATTTTTTCCAATGAAAACCAAATTTGGGTAAACAAGCATTACATAAATCTTCTTTAAAATTCAAAGAACCAAATCTTGCTTGATTATCATTGTTCATATCTTGAGATAAAGTATCCTGAAAAAAAAGAAAAAAAAATATAACACACATTAAAAATATTTATTAGTAGAATTTTCATTTTTATTCTCAATTTTTTTATTTTTTAATAATTTTTTGTTATTTATAATAAGATAGAATGTCCAAACATAAACATAACCTAGAAAAAAGATTTCAGCGCGTTTTTTTTTAAAAATTCAATCAATCAGAAATTGTCAAAAAATACTGCGTGATTAGTCGAATTTTTGAAAAAACGCGCCAAAATCTTTTTTTCTAGGTTATGTTTGTTCGGATATTTGCTACTTCGGTCAAAAATCGAAAATTCTATATCATACATAGCAATTTTAAATAATAATTAAAATATAATTATAACAATACAATAATTAATAATAATAATAATAATAATAATAATAATAATAATGAGAATAAAAATAATTATACTAAAAATAGTAATATTAATAATAAAAATAATAACAAAAAACCAAGTACGTTTGAAATATTTGATGCAAGAGAAAAAAAAGTAAAAAATTATTTATATTCTCCTTACCCCAGTGATGTTGAGAACTAATAAAAAGATCCAACAAAGAAATAATGTTAAATTCATCTTGAAATTGAAAAAAAAATAAAAACTACAGAAAATCAGAATTAATACACTGACATTTCTCCTTTTCAAGTGTAATGTGAAAATTTCGAAATTGTGAAGTTGTTTATATACCTTCTTGGCAAAAAAAAAAAATTATAGACATATATTTAAAGAATGAAAAAAAAAACCCAGAAACATGTAAAGAGAACGTATCATGAATGTGCATAGATAAAATATAATTTTTTTTTTTAGAAATGAATTTGAAAAAAAAATTTTAAAACAAAAAAATTTTTTCTTTTTTACATATATTGCGGAATAAAAAGAAAAAAAAAACCCAAATTAAGTCAATGACCTGACAATATTGTATGAAAATTGAATATTTTTGAAAAGACTAAAAACAATAGTCTTTAAAGAAGTGACCGATTTAATATTCTTTTTCTATATGTAAATATTTTTTTTAATATTTATATATACTATATATGGAATAAATAGGACAAAATATTATGAAATTGCCACATAAATAAACGATTGTTATTTAAAAAGAAAAAATTTTTTTTTAAATATTTAAGAGGGAAAAAAATAAGAAAATTAAAAAAATAATTAATTTTTAATAAGCAAAATTTGAAAAATATTAAATTTATCAAAAATTAATTATACAGATGCAAACTTTCTAATATAACAGAAAATAGAGGAAAAATAATGTTAATGACACCATTTGTTGTGCCAAAATAATAGAAATTTATATAAATGTTGACTTTGTTATTTAACACCACTGAGTTACTTGGTCAAGATTTAATATTTAACTATATAAACGAGAAAAATTAAATTTAAACATTCGAAAACTGTTAAAATACCAAAAAACTAGAAATTATCGGTATTCAAAAATGTTTTTCTTCTTTATACTTTTTTATTTTAGTTTTGTAAATTTTATACTTGTACCATTGTGAAGTTTCTGAAAATAAAAAAAAAATTACAAAATTCAAATTAGAATAAATTTTACAGAAGAAAAAAGTCACGAGGTGTGGAGGATAACCTAAAAATTATAAATGTGCTGTGATACTTTTTAAAAATTGTAAAAAAAAAAATTCAAAAACCGATATAAAAAAATATAGATATGTGTGCCATCGAAAAGAATCTGAAACGAAAAGAAAAACAAAAAATTCCCTAATGGGAAAAATATTATTCAAAAATAATTTCCCGAAGTGGAGACTAACCTCAAAATTTGGAAAACTACGTTTTTTTACCTTCTAAAATAAAATCTTGGCAAAAATAAATTATTTTCCAAATATAATTTTTTCACACAAACAAATTCTTTGGCAAATCAAAAATTTTTTTTTCACTAATAAATCGTTTTACAAAAATAATAATGGTATTTAAAAAAAAAAAAAAATTTGTCTTCTAAAAAAACAAAAGTTATTTCGAGTGTATTTTTTTATCGTCAAAATTTTTCAGAAATATTTTGGTGACATTTTCTAATTCCCAATGAAAGATTTATAATATTATTATTATTTTTTTTGAAACATTAAATTTTTATGTGTGACAGGAGAGGGGAGGGGTGGGGGTTCTTTGATTAATGTTAACCTTGAACCAAAAAACATTTCTCTGATGATCATCTGTCGCATGTAATCTTCGATGGTGCCTTAATATAACTCGAAAAGCAAAGTTTCGCGATGCCGGATAGGAGTGGTGGATTCTTGGAGAAAATCTGGGATCCAGAATCCTGCCATCAAGTTCAGTCAATGTAAAGCCTTAACATTGCTAAGAAGCATTAAAAAAAAAAAAAATTTCTTTTATATTATTAAAAAAAATTTTTTACTAGAAAATAAAAATTTATTGCTCCTGTGAATAAAAAAACAAAAATTATTTATTTTTTTATTTAAAAAATTAGTGCAAAAAAATTGCAATTTTTTAGAGTAAGTTGAAAAAAAATTATTTTAAATTTATTACATTTTTTTGTTAACAGTGAATTTTTCAATTAATTTTTTTTTACATTTTCTAAAATAAAAAAATTATTTATTATAAATAATTGTATTATTATTTTTAGAATTTTCATGTTGTAACTGTAGTGAGGAAGAATATCGTTATTTCGTCGAATTATTTGTATTATTATAACAAAAATGGTGGGGTCAATGGTAACGCCAAAAAGAAAAAGTTCCATTAAAATGCCATCGCCAGCGCATGAGACACAAAATATTCTCACGACATATTTGATTCTAATATTATTGCTGATATCACTCTATCTACTCTATTCAGGATTATTTTAGTTCAAGGATTTTTTTTCGTTATGGTGAGTTATTTTTTTGTTTAAAATTTAAAAAATTTCCATTTCACTCCCTACAGTTAAAAAAAAAATACTATTTTACTCCCTAGTGAGAAAAAAAATTAAATTTTACTCCATAGAGTTGGAAAATTTAGTGTTTTACTCCCTAGTGCTGAAAAAATAGAATTTTACTCCCTAGTGCGGGAAAAAATTAAATTTTACTCCCTGCAGTTGGAAAAATTAGTATTTTGCTCCCTAGTGCTGGAAAAATAGAATTTTACTCCCTAGTATTGGAAAAATTAAGATTCTATCGCCAGAGTGGCAAAAAATACCATTTTGCACCCTAGAGTTAGAAAAATTAGTATTTTACTCCCTAAGAGTTCGAAAAAATAGTATTTTACTCCCTGGAGTTGGAAAAATTAGTATTTTGCTCCCTAGTGCTGGAAAAATAGAATTTTACTCCCTAGTATTGGAAAAATTAAGATTCTATCGCCAGAGTGGCAAAAAATACCATTTTGCTCCCTCGTGTTAGAAAAATTAGTATTTTACTCCCTAAGAGTTCGAAAAACTAGTATTTTGCTCCCTAGTGTTGAAAAAGTTTATATTGTCCTTCCTAGAAAAATTTTTCCCCCTAGAGCAGGAAAAATTAGCTTCTTTCCCCTAGAGTCAAAAAATAGCATTTTACTCCCTAGGGTTAATTGAAAATTTTAAATAATTATTTAAAAAATTTTTTTCCAAAAAAAGAATTTCAAAAAATTGAAAAAATAAAAATAGAAAAACCAAATTTAAAAAAAATTCTTATTACAAAAATTATAGAAATTTTTTTTCCTCGCAAATTTATTAATAAAAAAAAAAAAAAAAATTAAATGCTATTTAAATTTCAGGGTTAAGTTATGATGTTCAGTGAATGGAAAGCTTGTCTTTTGCCAAGAGATGAACATCAGAGGGAAAGACCTCAAAAGAGGTGAAGAGATTATAATCGTCATCATCAATCATCATCAAAATATATTTTATTTTATAAGGGAGTTTTAAAAAATCAAAAAAAAAATCCAATTAAATAGCCTTTATATAATATAAATATATGATAATGACCAATTACCATAGTATATTCATAGAGAGAGAGAGAAAAAAAATATTATATTTTAATAGATATATATGTTGTAATATTGTTATAATAAAAAAATATATACGAGCAGTTTGAAAAAAAAAATTTAATAAAATTCTTCTTTTTTTTTACTCAAATAGTAAAAATTGATAATTAATCGAGAAAAAGGTCATATCACCCCATTGGCATTGCAAAATGCATATTTTACCCCACAAGGTTAAAAACGACTATTTTACCCTCTAGAAAAGATTTTCAATCGTAAGGGTAGGAAAAAAAGTCGTTTTTACCCCATTATAGGGGTAAAATATACATTATTTGCTACTCCTCTATGGGTAAAAACGATTATATTAAACCCTAGTGTAAAAAACGGTAATTTTTACCCCAAGGGTTAAAATTAATTTAAAAAAAAAGAAATAAAAGAAATTTGTTTTTTTTAAAACAAAAAAATTTTTTTCTCTTTTTACCAACGAATTTAAAAACAAAAATTTGGGTCAAGTAGTCCATCAAAATGTCGTTATTTAAACACATACGATCATTAAATAGCTATTTTAAAATTCATCTGCAAGAAATTATGGAGAAAAATATTTTTTTAAGTAGAACTGTATATTATTACAATAATTGTTGTAAAAGAAATCAGAACAAAAAAAAATTTCAAAAAAAACATAATAAATACTAAAAAAAATATAAATTTTTTGAAATACAGTAAATTAAAAAAAAAAATTTTTATTTGCAATTTTTTTTTTTTTCTTTTTTTTCGCATGATAAATTAATGATCATTTTCAACTGACACTCGTTTACACGCACCGGAAGCAGCATTAAGAAGAGGAAGATATGGGGTGGAAGGGGATGGCGCGATGAGAAGTAAGAAAAAAAAGAAAATATTTTGACGAATCTTCTTGGCGTGGGCGCGCCACATATTACGTTGAAAATAGCCGATAGTTCCAGCTCTCGTGTGAATATGTTTAAACTTGAAAGAACCCATATAACCGATATTTTTGGTGGGCTCCCTCCAGAAATAGAGCATATTTCGGACCATTGACGATATGTACGATGAGAAAGAGAGAGAGAGAGAGAGAGAGAGAGAGAGAGAGAGAGTGCAAAAATTCCACCTGGAAACTGACGCACGGCAATCATCATTGGGCGTGGCATCAGAAAAAAAACAAAAAAAAAATTAGTACAAAAAAGATATAATTTTTTTTTTATTTTAATTTTTAATTTTTAATAATAATAAATATAATCTTGCTATCGAAATAATTCTAAAAAACGAAAGAAAATGGAAAAATTTTAATTAGACAAAATTTTAAACGAGAAAAAAATTTCGAGGTGAAGACTATAACCTGAAAAAAGTAAAATTACCCTGGGAATTTGAGAAAAGAAGTAAATATTAATAAATAGATGTATATTTAAACTCTTGCCATCGATACGAATCTAAAAAGTACAAAAAATAGAAAACTTTCAATTATAGAATTGAATTTATGAAAGAAAAAAGTTTCGAAATGGGGATTAACCTCAAAAACGTAAAATGGCATCGAGAATTTAAAGAAATAATAATAGTAATAATTATAATAAATAATAGTAAACAAATAACAACAGTAATAATAATAATAATAACAATAATAATAATAATAATAAATAATAATAATAATAGTATAATAAAAATAACAATGTAAAATTCGCCAAAACACAAATGTTTAAATAATTTTAAACTGTTTCAAAATATAAATTACGATTTAGATTATAGATTCTATATATATATCGTTTCAAACCGGAAGTCATATTCAAACATATGCCACATGTTCATTTATCAACTCAGAAGAAAAATAAACTTGAAAATGTCAATTTAGTGATGAATGGTTATATTAATTTTTTTTTACCATTTAAAACTGTCTTAAATAAACTAAAACTAAACTTAAATTATAATTTATAATTTTATTTTAAATACAATAATAAAAAAGGAAATAAAAATGCAAGTCTATTTTTCTTTTATTTTTATTATTCAAAAAATATAATTCTCAAGTATCACATTAAAAGTGGTAATACAATTTTTTTCTTTTAATTTCATTAATAATTTTTTAAAAATTATTAATATTTTTTTAAATATCAACAATTATTTTAAATTATTAATATTTTTTTAAATATCAACAATTATTTTAAATTATTAATATTTTTTTTTAAATATCAACAAATATTTTAAATTATTAATATTTTTTTTTTAATTATTAATAATTTTTTTCTGTCAAATTAAGAATGTTTTGATTTGAAATATTCATTTCTAAGTGATTGATTCATCATTTGACCAATTTTTGTTCTCACCCAAACGGGGGCAATGAGTGTAAAAAATACTTGAATTCCATGTGCCCAATAACCGGAACTTGTATTAATTTTCCCTAGAGTTGAAATTGCATTTTTTGCATAGGTTGTTGCATCAGGCACAAATATATTAGCCACCTGTGGTGAAAAAAAAAAATTATTAAAATTTATTATTATTATTATAAAAGGCAAATTTTTTTCCTCTTAATTATAAGACTCGTGCCATCTAGACGATTCCGAAAAACGAAAGAAAATGGAAAAATTTTGATTAAAGAAAATTTTATGCAAGAAAAAAGTCGCGAAGTGGGACCTAACCTCAAAAAAAGTAAAATTTTATTGCTATTTTTTGAGAAAATTGATAAAAATCGAAAAAAGTAAATGTAACTTTTGATGGTGCCATCGAAATGATGGAGAAAAGCGAAAGAAAGTTGGACAATTTCTATTCGATAAAATATTATGAAGGAAAAATGACACGAGGTGGGGACTAACCTCAAAAATGAAAAAAGGTTGTAAAAAAACAAAAAATAGATGTATCCTTCGACGCTTGCCATCGAAAGAATTTCGAAAAGCAAAGAATAGTAGAAAAATTCCCATTGGAATTAATTTTACGAATGAAAAAAGTCACGAGGTGGGTTTGAAAGAAAAAAATTAAAATTTATGGAGGTTCCATTAAACGCTTGCCACCGCAATTATTCCAAAAAGCAGAAGAAAATAATAAAATTCGGATTAAAAATAATTTTACACAAGAAAAAAGTCTTGAAGTGGAATCTAACCTCAAAATTTGGCAAAAATAGTTACAAAATAAAATGTAACCATCAAAACACGATTCTTACCATCAAAAATATTTGGAAAATTAAAAAAAGAAAATGATTTATCACATGGTATTTATGAAATAATGAAAAAAAAATCGCGAGGTAGGGACTAACCTCAAAATTAACGAAAAATAATTCATAAATAAAAGTTAACCATCAGAACAGATTCTTGCCATCGTGGAAAATTGAAAACAAAAAAAATATTAAAAAAATATCACTTTGCATTTATTATACAAGGAAAATAAAATTCGAGGTGGAGACATTTTCTTCCACCTCATGATTTTAAAATACTTTCCTAGTGAAAGTAAACGGAATTTAGTGTTTTTTTTAAACACAGGAATCAATTATATGCTTAATGGCACAAATATTCCAGTAAAAAAAAATTATTAAAATAAATAAATTACTTGTAATCTTCGACTAAAAGCATTCATTTTTGTAGTGACAAAAAGTGGCGTGAGATGTTGTACGGTGAGTCCATATCGGGAATATTCAGCTCTTAATGCTTCAGAGAAGCTATTAATGTAAACTTTCGTTGCCGCATAAACAGTCATCAATGGAAGTGGTTGTAATTCCGATCCAGATGAAAGATTAACAATGGCGCCCTTTTTACGTTCCTTCATTCCACCAATGACTATTCGTGTCATCAATGTTGTTGCTCCCACGTTGACATTTATAATATCCCATAGATCTTGTTCGGGAACGTCGCCCACAGGCATTGGATAATCATATTGACGTCCCACATTGTTTACTGAGAATTATTTTTAGTTATAAATGTTATTTTTTCCCGATAATCCACCACCATTTACAAAAAAAAAAAAAAAAAACCTCGTGGGATAGAAGAGGAAGAGATGATAAATAAATAAGGGAGGGGGAAAAAAAGGGAATGAAGCATCACACTAGACGCCTGCCACTGAAACGATTCCAAAGAAAAAAAGAAATTGGAAAAATTACGATTTGACACGATTTTAGAGAGGAAAAAAGTCGTGAGGTGGAGGATAACCTCAAAAAAAAAAAATTAGAAAATATTGAAGGGAGTGGTAAAAAATCAAAATCAGCTGTGAAATTCGACGCTTGCCATCGAAACGATTCTGAAAAGCAAAGAAAAATAGTAAATTTCGTAGTGGGGAAAAATTTATAGAAGAAAAAAGTCGCGAGGTGTAGGCTAACCTCAAAAACTATATTCCATTGTAAGAATAGAAAATCAGAATTAGACGCTTGCCATCGAAATAATTCTGAAAAGGGAAGAAAAATAGTAAATTTCCTTTTTGGGAAAAATTTTACAAAAGAAAAAAATCTTGAAGTGGGAACTAAACAAGAAATTTTCAATCGATTTGACCCTCCGAATGATGTATTACACTCTTTGCCATTAAAATGATTCTAAAAATCGAAAGACAAATAGAAAAATTTCAATTCGACTAAATTTTAAACGAAAAAAACTTTTCGAGGTGGAGCCTTTTCTTACCTAACCTCAAAAAACATTTTAAATCGCTTCTTGTAGTCAAACGGGGTTATTTTCAAACGTCAAACAAAAAACCTACTCGATGCCACTAGTCTTATATATTCAAATAGATAAAAAAAAAATTCCTGTAATTTTTGTTTTTGAAATAAATAAAAAATTACTTGTAATCTTGAACTATAAGCAGACATTTTTGTTGAGACAAAAAATGGCGTTAAATGTTGTATGGTGAGTCCAGATTTGCAATATTCAGCTCTTAATGCTTCAGAGAAGCTTTGGATGTAAACTTTTGTTGCCGCATAAATTGTCAACAATGGAAGTGGTTGTAATTCTGAACCCGAGGAAACATTAACAATTGCTCCTTTTTTACGTTCCTTCATTCCACTAATTAAAATTCGTGTCATCATTGTTGTTGCTCCAATGTTGACATTAATTATTTCCCAAATATTTTCCTCGGGAACTTCGTCCACTGGCATTGGATAAGCGTACATACTTCCCACATTGTTTACTAACAACATCATTAATTAATTGGATATAATTAATTAGGTAATTGTTGGGATAAATAATTAGAGGTAATTGTTTGGATATTATTAATTAGTTAATTTTTTGAATAATAAATTAACTAACTACTTACTAATTAATTAATTACTAATTAATTACTTACTAATTATATACTTTTTATTTAAATACTTACTAATTAAATACTTACTAATTAAATACTTACTAATTAAATACTTACTAATTAAATACTCACTAATTAATTACTTACTAAATAATTAATTACTAATTCATTACTAATTAACAAATTAGTAATTAATTAAATATCAAAAACAAATTTTTTTTTAATTTTTACCTAAAATTCCAACAGGAATATCCTTTAATTCATCTTTGATTTTCCCATAAATTTCCTTTCCTTTACTAAAATCGGCGACTATAATTTTAACTTGAATTTTGGGATTAATTTCCAAAATTTCCTCTCTTGTTTTTTCCAATCTCGATAATGTTCGGCTAATAAGAACCAAATTCACATTTCTAATGGCCAATTCTTTTGAATAAGCTTTACCAATTCCATCAGTTGATCCTGTCACGACTGGAATAAATTTTATGTTTTTTTTTTTAAATTTAATAATTAATTAATAATTAGTAATTTAATAATAATTAATTATAAAATAAATAATTATTAATTAATTAATAATTAATTTTGGAAATCAGTTTTATAACAAAAATTAATTAAATTAACTTTAAATTTAGTTTTAAAATAGTAAATTACATTTTTTTTTTTGTTTATAGAAAGAAATAGGATAATTATATTTTAAATTAATGCAAAAAGTATTGAAACTATAAATATATTATTAATAAGGTCAAAATGAGAATTGAAATTGCATATATATGATTAAGAATTTTTTTTTATTATCTTCTTTTCTGTTTTCATCTTTTTTTAAGGAAGTAATTATTAAAGAGGTAAAATATCATTAGTGTGTACTAAAATATTCATTAATCATAGAATACGTTTAGAACAAAAAAAAAATCTAAGTTATAATGAATTTTTTTTCTCCCAATGAATTAATTTTCAATGAAAATAAATATATTATAATTTTGCAATAACATACCAGCCCATTCACCAAACATAGATTTTAGATCAATTGGTTTTGAATTAAAAATTGGAAGAAGAATTTCCAATAGGGCGCGACCAACTCGACTTAATACGTCCAATAATGCCCAGACAATAATTAGGACAATTATCAGCCATGTTGCAACGCCCAAAAACATTTTTTGTTTTTTTCTGAAACATTAAATTTTCATGTCATTAATATTGTACGTATGATAAATAATAATAACGAATTACTATTTAATGAAAATTAAAGAAAATTTTAATTAGTAATTAATTTTTTAAATTTAAAACAAAAAAACAAATTGAAAATAATGTATAAAAGTTTATTAAAAATTTTTTTTTAACAGAATAATATAGCAACAACAAAATATAACAATAGCAATAACAATATCAGTATAGAAATAACAATAACAATAGCAAAAATAGAAATAACAAAAGCAATATAGTATTATCAATAGCAAAAAACATGATATAAGTATAAAAATAGCAAAAACAATAACAAAAATAGCGATAACAAAATCAATAGTATTTACAATTAAAAAAATATAACAATAACAATATCTTTATAACAATATAGTAATAGCAAAAATAACAATAACAAAAACAATAACAATAACAATAACAAAAACAATAACAATAACAAAAACAATAACAATAACAAAAACAATAACAATAACAAAAACAATAACAATAACAAAAACAATAACAATAACAAAAACAATAACAATAACAAAAACAATAACAACAATAGCAATATAACAAAGGAATAGAATTAACAATAGCAAAAAAATAGCAAAAATAAGAATAATATTATAAACAAAAATAGCAATAACAATAGCAAAAATAATAACAACAATAGCAAAAAATAACAATATCAATATAACAATAGGGAAAAAATTGTTAAGAACAAAAAAATAAACATAATAATAATATACAAAAAAAATTACATAATACTGATTTTTTCTTTCTAAGGATGATCCAAAATATTAATAATTATAATTATAATTATAATAATAATAATAACAATTATAATCCAGGATTATTTCGTCTGCCATTAAATACACTGGACACTTGAAAATAAAAAAAAAAAGATAATTAAAAAAAAAAATTTTGATATAATTTAATAGTGTGTGTAAATTTACATATTTATATAAAAAAAAATATATATATATAATTGCAAGACGAGAAGCTATGCAATACTAAAAATTGTAGAATCGATTTAAAGTTTCATATCCACAAAGGCAATCTACTTTCTCCTATAGTAAAAAATTCCCCTTCCACCAATATTCATCATTCCTTCCACTTGACCGTCATCACTGATTGAAAGTGAATTTTTATTTTACCAATAATTCATTATTAATAGTTACAAAAATAAAATTGAAAAAATAATAATTATAATTGTAAATTATAGATATTATAATAAATATTGGATTTAAAAAAAAAAAACAGAATAATATTAAATATATTTAGAAAAAATAAATATATAGAATATTTAGAAATATATCGAAATGACCAAAATGGATTTTTATAAGAAAAATTTTTAAAGGAAAAATTAAATAATATGGAAATCTTGTTTAATATACACACGAAAGGAAATCTAGACCTTGACTTCATTGCCTTCATGTTATAATATGTTGTTACAATCTCTCTCATTCTCTCTCTCTGTCTCTCAATTTTCTTGCCAATTTTTCGCAAATAAAATTTAATATTTTTTTTTTTTTAATTATAATGACTAATCAAATATTCCAATAACAAGAAATTATCTTTTTATTTATGATACCTACATATATATAAACATCATTGTTAATTGTATTCATATATTTGTCATTTATGTGAAAGCAATAATCACATTATTATTTTTATTATTATTATTATTATACGAGGGTAACAAAAAAACAAATTTTTTTTAACTGCATTAATATTAGTATATTTTATTACTATTATTTTTTTTTTGTTATTGTTAAAAAATAAAATTATTTAAACAATATTTGTTTTAAACAAAATAAATTTTTTAAATAATTTATTATAAAATAAACAAATTATTTTAAAAAAAAATTATAAACAAATTATTATTATTGTTATTAATATTAATATATTAACAAATTATAATTAATGAATTATTATTAATATTTTTATTATTGTATTAATTAATTATTTTATTAAACAGTTTCTTTTGAAGTATAAAATATGAAAAATTATTTACCTTTTAAAATTTTACAATTTTTTTTTTTTTTTATGTAAACATTTGTTGATAAATTTTGTTAAATGCAAAAAATGACTCAGCTATCAAAAATAGTTAACAAACAATAGACAGATTTATAAAAAAATTGTTTATAACTATATAAAATCCACACACTTAACAAATTGTAAATGTAAAAAAAATACTATATAATTTAAACATGAACAATATTATAGTATTAGTGTTAATTAAATTTTAAATATATGTGTATATACATATATATAATAATAATAATAAACACGTAATATTATATGAACATACTTGTAGCAAACGCATTGCAACACTGAAGATAAAACTCGATGGACTCTGAGTTTTATTTCATAATTGGCATATATCTTACACAATATAAAAAAAAAGTGACGTACAACATTTTTTTTATATATATAGAACAAACATAACCTCAAAATTTAGGTGGATTTCAAATATATATAAGGAATTCTATATTGAACATAACCTCAAAAAATTAAGATCGAATAAAAAATTAACATAACCTTAAATCTCTACTTTTCGTCTAAGGTTATAAGTGAAACATAACCTCAAAATTTATGTAGAATTATTAAAAAAAAAATCTATTTTTAGACATGTAAAAATTATGCAGATCTTACACTTTTTTTCTACAAAAATTTTTTTAAAAATAATAATAAATATTACTGGCAATAAATATAATATAATAATAATAATAATAATAATATTAATAATAATAATTATTATTAATATATTTATTTCCAGTAATATTTATTATTATAATTAATAATAATGATAATTTTTAATAATATTTATAAATCTGAAAGTGAAAATATCGAAATAATAAAAATAGCAATGACATTATATTTTAAAGAACAAACTGATGATAACACACTATCATTATACGGCAAATAAATGAAAAACGTGATTAAAAAAAATGACAAAAAAATACAATAGAGAATTTTTTAAAAATAAAATTATATGTATATTTTTAAAGTAATAAAATTAAAAATAGTGAATTTAAAAAAAAAATATTTGTAAACATGTTTGTAAAAAAAAAAAAAACTAAAAAAAAGTATAGTTATTAATAATCAGTATTTATAAAAATTCAAAATGGCAGATCCAATATGGGGGAAGTTTTTTTTCCAAATTTCCTCAATTTGGTTGAAATATGGTACTCGGGGGTTTTTAGGGTCGGGTCTCTGATCGCGAATTCGACATTGGTTTTGCAAAATCCAAAATGGCGGATTTTTTTTTTCAAAATTCATCAAATTTGCTTAAAACTTTCAGGGTCGCTGATTATAAATACGATGTTAATTTTTCAAAATTCAAAATGGCGCATCCAATATGGCGGAAAATTTTTTAAAAAATGATCATTTTTACATAAAATTTTGTTTTTGGGGGGGGGTTTTGGGGTCGCTGGTTACGAATATGACATCGGATTTTCAAAATTCAAAATGGCTGACCCAATATGGCGGACGTTTTTTTTTTAAAAATTCGTCAAATTCGCTTAAAACTTGCCACCTAGAGGTTTTCGGGGTCACTGACTACGAATCCAATGTTAATTTTTCAGAATTCAAAATGGCGGATCCAATATGGCGGACGTTTTTTTTCAAAATTTGGCAAATTCGCTTAAAACTTTTGGCACCTAGGGGTTTTTGGGGTCGCTGATTACGAATCCGATGTTAATTTTTCAAAATTCAAAATGGCGCATCCACTATGGCGGACGTTTTTTTCAAAATTTGTCAAATTCGCTTGAAACTTTTGGCACCTAGGGGTTTTTGGGGTCGCTGATTACGAGTCCGATGTTAATTTTTCAAAATTCAAAATGGCGCATCCAATATGGCGGAAAATTTTTTAAAAAAATGATCATTTTTGGCTTAAAACTTGTTTCTTGGAGGTTTTTAGGATCTATGATTACAAATTTAACATTAAATAAGGAAATTGTCATAAATTTAAAAAAAAAAAAAAAAGAAAATTGAATATAGGAGAAAGAGAGGTGGTGAGTCTTTTCTTTTATTTGGTTCTTCTTGTTTTTTTTTTTTTTCTTATAATTTGTGCGTAATGTTGCCTAGTGCATAAAAATGTGTATATTTTCTTTAGCGCGCTCGAATTCACAAGTAAGACGACCAAAGTCCATTCTCTTTTTAGTGCATTCAACAAGATTCCATTTGGATTTTAATTCCCGTCCATCTCCCTCGATGAGAAGACTCACGCAACTCTCTCTCTCGCCATGTGCCATTGAAAATTTAAATATTCAGACAAAACTCAAAAAACTGGTTTTTCACACTATACCTAGACATACGTGTATATATATACATATATAGACACTTGACTAAATTTAGTGCAAAAAAAAAATAAACGATAAAAATTTAATAGAAAAATAAATAAAAAAAAAAAAGAATTTAAAATCCAGTACGATGAATATCAATTAGGTTTGACTATATAAAAGTGATGTGTTTATTAATTTTGAGTTATTTGCAAAAAATCAGGTAAATATACATTTGCAATTTTCTTCTTCTATTTAATAAAATTAAAATTTTTGCTTCTTCATTCAGTTGGGAAAACAAATTTATTTTTATCTCAATGCTAAAATAACATTTATTTGTTTCAGAAGAATTTTTTCAAGAAAAAAAATTTTTTTTCTAGACAATAAAATTTATTTTGTTAAAATAAAAAAAGTAAATATAAAAAAATTTATTTGATTTAAATAAACATTTTTTCTTTAAAACCAAATAAATATTTTGTTTTATAATTTTAATTATTTTTATTTTTTTTATAGTTTTTAGTTAGTTTTATATATTTATAAAATTTGATTTTTAATAAAAAAATTAAAAAATAAATTTCGGATGATTAAAAAAAAAATACAATACAAAATTTTTATGCTTGTACGAAATAATAATGATAATAACAATATAATAATATAATAATAAAATAATGCAAATTTTTGCTACAATTTTTGTTATAATTATCCATAAAAGACAATGTACCAGATAATTATTTTTTATTTCTGTGAAATCATTTAATTATTGACAATTATTTTTAGAACTAAAAATCATGATATTATTTATATAAAAAGAAGAAAACAATTTTTCGTAATTTTCCTGCAATTAAAGGTCAAGGTTAGGAATAAAGAAGTTCTTCCATGACTAGTTGTTAATTTTTTTTTCTTTTTTTTTTTTAAACACGTGTGTTTGGTTATTGACATTGTCTTTGTTTTTTTTTCAAATAAAATTATATTTGAAATAATTATTAAATAAAATTATAACTAAATACCATATAATGATATATTATGTTCTTTAATTAATGTTATAAATAATTAGAATAGATTAAAAATTTGAATAATAAATGAAATAAACGGCTTAATTGGTTTACTATTAAATAAATAAATTGAAAAATAATTAAATTAAATTTTGAAAGGTCACCTGAATCTGTGTTACTTGCTAAAGAATTATATTGCGCGCGTAACTGTCGACCCACTTGTGTGCGCAGCGCAACAGTTAATTTTGTTTTTTTGTTTTTTTTTTTAATCTTTTTTGTGAAATAACTTTCGTGATTATACCGTCTTATTAAGATTTTTCAATGATCAAAATTGCAAAATATTATATACTTGCAATAATTTTTTTTTATAACTTATTTAAGCTTTGAACTATTTTTTCTATTACTTAATAATTTACTATTATTATTGTAATATTTATTATTATTTTTATAATTATGTTATAATTTTTTTTTTTATTATATTAGTATTATTATTTTTACTACTATTTTTATGATTATTAATATTTTTATTA
This sequence comes from Leptopilina boulardi, assembly GCF_019393585.1. Lineage (NCBI taxonomy): Eukaryota > Metazoa > Arthropoda > Insecta > Hymenoptera > Figitidae > Leptopilina > Leptopilina boulardi. Next base: position 239,321 of record NW_026137973.1, read on the forward strand.
CTCTCATTATATTATGGTTATTAAAATTTTTATTTTCACTTTTTAGGCTCACAGCCGAAAAGGTAATCCATGTTTTCTGAGAATTACCATGAGAAGATGGACTGGCACGAGGATTATGATTTTTATCCTCCAGATTTGTTGGACCATTATCCAAGGAGGTAAATATTATTATTTTACTTATTATTAATTTTAATTAATAATATTAATAAATAATAATAATAACAATAATAATAATAATAATAATATTTATTGTATTTAGAGTCGTATGTCGGTAGCAGAGGAGAAATGTCGAAAGAGACAAAATTTACAATGGATTTGGAGAATGAAAAAAAAATTTTTGATATTACTTCAATTTACTCTTGGACAGGACCAAATGCGTTGGCAAGATCGTCACTTATTGAGAGACAGGAGAATTTGCAAAATAATTGTGAAGAATTGCCAGACATTGACAATCGGCGAAAAATCATGGGTCTCGGAGAATTTTCCAATATTTTAGTCGATGAAAAACATAAACTTTTGTACTGTTATGTTCCAAAAGTAAGGGAGTATAAATAGTAATCAAAAAATAATGAAGAAATTTGAAAAAAAAACATTTTAAAAACAATTAAAAAATTTAAAAAACAATTAAAAATTAAAAAAATTTTTTTAAAACAATTAAAAATATTTAAAAACAATTTAAAAATAAAAAAATAATAACAAATACAAAAAAAACAGTTAAAAAATTAAAAAAATAAACAATAACGAAAATAAAAAAACAATTCAAAAATTAAAAAAACAATTTAAGAATTAAAAAAAACAACACAAAATTTAAAAAAAAACGATAAAGAAATTAAAAAAAAATATTTAAAAATTTATAAAAATAATACAAAAAATAATTATAATTTTTTTTTTTTAAATGATTCTAGGTCGCTTGTACAAATTGGAAACGTGTACTAATGGTAATATCAGGCAAATGGAATGGAAATGATCCTATTGAAATACCCGCCGATCAGGCACACGCCACGGGAATATTTCCCCGACTGAGTAATTATACATTAGATGAAATTGAAAATAAAATAATTAATTACAATAAATTAATAGTTGTTCGACATCCATTCGAAAGACTTTTATCTGCATTTAGAAATAAACTTGAAGCAAAACATGAGAAGAGTTCAAAATATTTTCAAGAGCGCTTCGGAAGAAAAATAATAAAGGTATAAGGTGTTTGTTAATTTTTTTTTTTAGTTAACTAATTCAATTATCTAAATTAATTATTTAATTATTGTATTCAATAACTAAATGATATGATATAATTATATTTAATAATTAAATTAATTATATTTAAAATTTAATTTAATTAAAAATTTAATTATACGCAGAAATATAGAGTAAACGCAACGAAGGAATCGATTAGTAAAGGCGATGACGTGACTTTTCGTGAATTTGTCGATTTTATAACGGATACTAAAAAAAATATTAGTCAAAATGAACATTGGCGACCATTTTCCGATTTGTGCCATCCATGTATAGTTAATTACAATCTTGTTAGTAAATACGAGAGTCTCGTGGAGGATGCAACAGAAATTTTAGAAAGAATTGGCGCTGAATCAATAACGTAAGAAATTTTTTCTTCCTTTTTATAAATAAAAAAGAAAAAAAAATTATTTCATACCTTATCATTGGATAAAAAAAATACAACAGTCCAAAGTAGCGTCGTTTATCGATATTGCGCAGGCGCAGCATCAAATTAGGGTGTGTAATCAATCAATTACAAAGCATCTTTCCTTTAGCTATTTTATGGTCTGCGCGCGCAATTTTTCCTTTTGCAAACATTCAAGAACGATAAAGTCGACGCTAGTTGGAATTTTTTTTTTTTTTGAAATATTTAAAAAAAATTATTTTTTCTTTGCAGTTTTCCAGCGAGATCATCGAAAACTCAACCGACATCGCAAAAACTAAATGAATATTATTCAACATTAAGTTTTAAACAACTTCGAAAATTGGCAAATTTTTATAAAACTGATTTAAAGCTATTTGATTATTCCCTCGAGGAAATTGTCGGATTTTCGATAGCATAATTTATATAATTTTCTTTCTCAATACTTTACCTCAATTGATGTGATAATATGCTCAAAAAAAAAGTAAAGCTTGAATAATTATACTCGAAATATATTTAATGTATCTAAAACTATCCAAATGGAGAAAATAATTATTTTACCTTAATTATATTATTAAAAAAAATTGGGTAAATTTTTAAGGTTATGTTCTTGAAAACTAATACAAATAACACGTTTTCAATTTATAACAATATATTTTTCCAGTAATGACAAAATGGAAGATAACATATTCTTCCATCGTATATAATTAATAAGTTATTTTAATTTTTCATGAAACATTATTGAATGAATTAAATATTTTGTTATACAATCATAAGTCAAACGCAGTTTTATGATCAGTAGAAGAAAATTTTTGAACATTTGTCACAATAAAATATTTTCTAATGAAAAGTGACAGGAGGCGGCTTTAGCTTACATGACCGAAGAATTATTTTTTTTCTACAATATTAACAAATATTTTCATTACAAATTTTTGAAATTTCAATTAATTTCAAAACACCTCTACGTATAAAGCCGTCCCTGAAAAGTGAGGTTATTACGCTGTAGTAGCAACGCATTAATTTGACAATTCTTTTTTCGTCGATTACTTTTTTGCATCAAACCCAACGTTTTTAAACGTCAGTTACTGTCAATTAGTGAGAGATCACATATGCACATGAATTATTATTATTATCATTTTAATAATAGGAATAATATTCGTTTATAAATAGGAAGTGAAAAAATGTTAATCATATCAGTAGAAGAAAAAGCCGAAACATTGTTATTTATTGAATTAAATAGCAGTGAAATTACAATTATTTTTCCGCCCAAAAAATTAATTAAAAAAGACAAAAATTTTAATATTAATTATTTACGCAGTCTGTTTTTTTGGAGAATAATTTTTTTTCGTTTCAAATTTTTTTTTGAAAAGTGAGGTTATAATTAACATTTTTAGGCAGAAAAATAATAATTTTAAATAAAAAAAAATAATATATTATCTTTTTTTAAAAACATTATTTAAATATCAGTAGAAGAAAAAGTAAAAACATTTTCAATTGCAGTGAATATAATATGATTCAATTAAAGTTAAAAATAAATGAAAATAATTATTAATTTTTGTTATCAATTAATTGCAAAAAAAGGTATTCAGATCAGTAAAAGAAAAAGTCAAAACATTTTAATTGCAGTGAATATAATATGATTCAATTAAAGTTAAATATAAATGAAAATAATTATTAATTGTTATTATCAATTAATTGTTAAAAAAAAATGTTCAGATCAGTAGAAGAAGAATGTAAAACATTTGTTTAAAATGAAAATAAACCCAAAATGAGGTTCTTTTAAACATTATTTGAAATAATTCAATGGCATTATTAAAAAAAAAATATTTTACAATTATACAATTTACCAGCTTGATAAGACTAATTTTTACCCTAATTTCGAAACTAGTTTACAAAAATTTAGTGACGAGGTTTTTTTTTAGTTGATTGGATAGTAGAGAAAAGAATAAATTTTAGTGAAATAACTTACATTTACAAAAAATCTGAATACCATTAAATTTTACCAGTATCTCGAGCGTTTTATTTTTTTCTGAAACAAAAAAAAATTATCAGCAAAACTAACTAAAAGTTCGGAGTTCAAATTTTTATTTAACACAATTTTATTAAGAAATATCGAATCAAATTTTCAGTTTTAAATTTTTGTTAAGATTTTCTTTCTTCCAGGGGAAAATTTTTTTTTATACAGCTACAAAAATCAGATAATTCTTTTGAAAAAAAAGGAATGTAAACTTACCGCTAAAGTAATTGCTGAACGGTTTGACGAACCTCATCAGAAATAGTTTTATTTGGTTTTTTCTTTCAAGTTTATCATTTTGAAACTTGAATGTACATTCCACAAGTTCCAATTACAGAAGAACATAATGAAACTTTGAAAGAAGAATTATTTTTGTCTTCGGTTAACAATTTCTGAAAAAAAACACAACAAATATTTTTTTTACTAAAAATATTTTAATCACAATACCTGCATTGGAAACAAAATTACAAAGAAAAATTTTCAATAATTTATAATTTTACTCACCAATGAGGTGTTTGATGAAATCTCAAGAGTTAGATCACACAGGAAATGGTAATTTTTCTTCCCAATTTGAAAAATCTGATCAAAACTCTAGCAATTACTGTCACTTCTTTTTTTTTCTTTGGTAAAGTAAAATATTACGCATAAGAGATGAGCTAAATTGTTAGGTACTCAGAATTTTTGTCACATAAACATTAGTACAGTAAAATTTATTACAATAGTAAAAATAATTTTTATCGTTATATTAAAAATAAATTATATATCAAATTGAATAAATAAATTTTATCAAACTGGACGTAACAATCATCAAATTTTTGGTATACAATTAAATGATTTTTATCGGTGATAAATTATGTTTTAATAAATTTTTCTTTACTAAAACTTAACTTAAAATAATTAAACATAAAAAAATGTTACCGGGCATGTGATCTCAAATATAACATAAAAAAGTAAAAATTTTTACAATTTCAATAACGTAGTAGTGAACAGTTAATTACATTATGAAATTATTTATGAAAAATATATTTTTGATTATAATGAAAATAAACAAAAAAAAATTCTTTTTAATGACTGTGTTGGAAAATGATACAAATAAATTGTTAAATTAAATAGTCAATTATAATGATTTTGATTAAAAATTATGAATATAATAATTTCTAAAATACACAATATAAGAAAAAAGTATTTTATAAAAGTGTTTGGAAAATGTTACAAAGGATTGTAGTAAATTTTTTTTTAACAAGGTAAATAAAATATTATTTTACCTATGCTTTTTTGTTGGGATCCTTTTCTTTTGAAAAGTAAGAGGACATCCCATGTTTAGATGAATTAATCTATTGACAAAAAATAAAATAAATATTAATTAAAAGTTTATTATTACTAACTTTATTATTTATTTCTTATTAAATTTTAATTTATCTTAAACTTTTTTATTTAAAAATTTTATTTGTTATAAATTAACTAGTATTAAAAATATAGTGTAATTTAGTGTAAATTAAAAATTCTTTTTTGAAATTAGTTACAAATTATTTTTTCTATTTAAATTAATAAAAATTAAACTTCACAGAAAGTACCTTGTGTTAATATTATACGAAAAAAAAATTTAATAAAATATTAATTTAATTAAAATTTTTAATTTAAAAATTTAATTTCTATTAATATTAAAAATAATGATAAATAAGAAATTAAATATGTACTTACATTAAAATTTAGTAATGCTTGGTAGCGTGGTGGAAAAAATGCCGCAATGGCGGCAAAAGTAGAAGCACGCTAAAATTAGTTTCGCTTCCACTCATGATCCCTTCCACTGGTGAATAAAGATTTCAGTGACGAACGATGAAGAACAAAATGTGAGCGATGCGAACTCATGATAAATTTAAACGCGATCGTGGCGCCTAAAGTAATCCATAAAAGTAATTCTTATTGGTGGACAATTTTACCAAATGAAAGAATTTCATTGGTTTTCCAATAGAACTGGTTTCGTTTCTTTTGTATCTAATTCTGGACAAAAATTGTATCAGTCGATAAATAGTGGACAAGCGTGGGAATTTTGAAAACCATATTAATTCAAATCTTAAAAAAAAATTAAATTTTGAATCACATGAATTATTATTGAGGTTTAAATAAAATTTTAATAAAAATTTTTTACTGGCACTTTTATTTAATCATTAATTGTAAATATAATTTTATTTTCGATATTATAAAACTAAATAACAAATATAGTTTTATAAGATTTACATAATAATAATTGAATTTTATTATTAATTATTTAATTAAATTCTGAAAATCTCAAAAAAATTTTTGTTTTCATAATTAATGAAATAATAATACTATAGTGACGTGTTTTTTTTACATTTTCTCTTTTAGAAAATTTTTCCTTTAATTTCCTCTTTCTTACACACAGTCGTACACACAAGATCTGAAATCACAGCCTTAATCCTATTTGCGCATTTTTTTTTATATATAAAAAAGCGACAAAAAGCGCAAAAAAATTGCAGAGCCTCGAGTTTTCTAAACTCTCTTTGTCTCTCGAGTGTATAGAAATATATTATAAATTATTTTCTTTTTAAGTTAAAACACTTTACAAGAATTGTTCAACTTTTACGACTTCCTAAAGGTGGGAAATCTATGTGTATATAAAAATAATTTTTTTTTTTTGCTGAACATGGAAGCACAATTTTTAAGTATCCCTAAAAAAGGACACTAATATCACGATGATCAGACGAATATTTGCTTCTTGGCAAAAATGGCAAGATTAAAATTTTAAATTTTAATACAAGGCACTTAGTTTTTTTTTGTAAGGTCAAAAATCCTGAAAAAGTATCAATTGATCAGGAGGTGGTGGGGGCTGCGATCGCCAATCAATTTCTGGATAATCGTCAAAGCAACTTGGATCCTCAGGTGCTTTTAATCTTGGACAAATTGGAGGTGTAAGGGCTCTTTGTGGCACCTAAAATTTTTTAAATTCGTTAATTTTTAAAAATTAAAAAATTTTTTTGATTAATTTTTTTTTTTAATAACCTGCGTCCAGTCGACGAGTTTAAACCATCGATGCCTTTTAACATCCTCAGCACCTTGTCTCATATTTCCAAGCCTCTTTGTTCTATCGGTAACTAATAATTTTTTTACTAAGTCTTTAACAATTGGATCCATATGTTTTGGCCATTCGATTCTACCGCTTAAAATTTTTTCATAAATACCAAATGGATTGTCATCGTAGAATGGAGGAAATCCCGCCAACATTTCATAAATTAATACACCTAATGCCCACCAATCAACAGCTTTATTGTGACCCTTGCTTTGAATTATTTCCGGTGCTAAATATTCCGGTGTACCACAAAGTGTCCACGTTCTTGAAATAAAAAAAATGGGAAAAAATGATTTCTAACATCTATAGAGTGTGAAAAACGGTTTAGAATCTACTGCGCAGGTTTTGGGGTTTTTAACAATCTATTGCGCATCTCCTGCGCAGTAGATCACAATAAAACGAATAACATGCGCAATTGATTAGAAATCAATCTGAATGTATTAAATGTACTTTCTACAATCTCTTCATCCAATTTTTTTAAGAGAAAAAAAGGATACGAGCAAAAAAATAATCTCACCTGTCTGTTAGCTTTTTGGAAAAACCAAAATCGGTTATTTTCAAATGTCCCTGAATATCTAAAAGTAAATTTTCCGGTTTTAAGTCTCTGTAGACAATATGTTTACTATGTAGATAATCTAAAGCGCAAACTATTTCGGCAGCATAAAAACAACTGGTTCTTCCAGAAAAACGTCCAGCTGCTCTTAAATAGGAAAAAAGTTCACCACCAGCAACAAATTCCAATAACATATATATTCTAGCCTCGTCTTTACCGCTCCATAACCTAAAATAATTTTGTCATTAAAAAAATTGAATAATAGAGAAAAGTTTTTTTTAACTTACATATTCACGATAAAGGGATGTTTCACTTCTTTTAAAATATTAATTTCATTTCTCACATGATCCACCTGTTTTAATCGTATGACATCAACCATTGAGAGAATTTTCAATGCCAATGGAATTCCCTGATGTCGACACAAAACAACTCTTCCAAATGTTCCAGTACCTGAAAATTAGGTACTTTTTAAAATTTTTGTTAAATTTTTATTGAAAAAACTGTAGAAATTATTCCAGTTAACAAAGTTTATTTATCAGTAGAATGTGAAAAACGGTTTAGGATTTATTGCGCAGGTTTTACATTTTCTAATGATCTACTGCGCAGCTATTTTTAAAGGCTGCGCACTAGATCCTATGAAAACAAAAACGTGCGCAGTAAATTCCAAATCAATATAAATGACCAAAACATCAATTTACATCTTTTTGACAATAATTTAAGAAATTGTTTTTCTTTCAGAATTTGATTAATATAAAAATTCTAGAAAAATTTACTATTATTCGTTAACAAAAAAATAGTAAAGTAAATTCTAAAAATAGTTGTAAATAAATGTTTCCCTCAGTTAGTCGGTGTATATATATATATCATGTTTGTGAATGACTTTCAAAACATTTCTGTCTGCTAAAAATAATCGTGTATATAGTAAATATAGAATATAGGTAAAAAAGGATGAGTATATGTGTGAACGATAATATAATCATTTTAATTTGAAAATTTCCTTCATGATTTATAGGGTCAAATGAATTAAAATTTCAAGGATATATAAATACCAACATTAGACATTTTCTCGAAATGAATTAAATTAAAAAAAAAAAAAAAAATTGTATACGGAAGTTTTTATAAAATAGTTTCCACAAAATTGTAACTTGTGAATTTTCACGAAGCATACAAAATTCACTTGAAGTTAAATATAAATCTCATTGCGTTCCCCTCCCTCTCCTTATACTTCTTAGTGGCCCACTTGCTTATTTCATTTGCCGCCGCCGCTCCCATTTCACCTTCTGGATAAGGCGGTCACTATTGTGCCACCTTTACTTTCACAATCAAACGAAATCAAATTATACTTTTTTTAAAACTCTTTCTCATTGTTTTCCTTCGAAAAATTATTTTTCTATTTAAAACAGTTTGACATGAAATGTCACTATTACTATGGGAAATTGAGAAAATAAGTTATTTTAAAAATGAAAATTTTTCCAAAGGTGACGAAAGGTATACAAAATTGTTCACTCGAGAGAAAATGATTGAAATTTTGACTGACAGTTATTGTTAATTTGGGAAAAAATTCTAAGGTCTTGAAATCTCGAGGTGGAGAGGATAATTCTCCATTTTTCGACTTTTACGGTCTGTAATCCCTATTGTCATATATATCTATATAAATGTATACAATATATTCATTGATAGTATACAAAAGAGTGGAAAGCAGACGGTTTTCTTTTGCTGAGAAATCATAAATCAGATGTTTATCAATAAATCAAGTGATTCACATATATACATATAGAAGTTTCTTTTTGAGACGGAAGTCTGCGCGAGGAACAAATGTTTAATTTGGAAGTAATCCAAAAAAGAATATATGGCAGCAGAGCCCACTATATATAATATATATACATAAAATGACGCACTTGGTATATAACAGGTGCAAAAGATTTTCTCTAATATAATAAACGCATCATCCTTCGCTATACAGTGAGACTAAAAATAGAGACCTTGGGATTTAAAATTATTGCTGAAAATTGAAAACATTTCTATCACTCATATAATGAAAAATGATTTTTCTCTTATTTAGGTATTATAATACCGCGTAACAAGAAACATAACCTAACTTAAAAAAGTTTTTTTTTCAATTTTTATCAATAAATAAATTTTTTTTGTTTCAGGCGAAGGAGGAGAATATAAAAATATGGAAAAAAATTTTTAAAATGTAGCCTAGGTGCTCAGATCTATCTATGAAAAAATAGAAATTCTATTTTGAAAAGGAAAAAGTGCTGTTTAATGACTGTGTTGGAAAATTTTTTAAATTTATTAATTCAGTGTCTAATGATACTAATAATAATAGCAGTAATAATAAACACTACGAATAATAATAATTATTATTATATTTTAACATTATTAAATAGTAGGAAATAAATAAATGAAATTAATGAAATATAATTAATTATTAAATTGAAAAAGGCGTTATTTTTTTGAAAATTTAAAAAACATTAACTATTAATTTTTTTTAATTTTGATTATAAATTCAATAATATATTAATAAATTCTGGATTGTTTAAAAATTTTTTATTAACAATTTTATTGAACGCTGATAAGATTTTCGAGAAAACAATGCATTTCTTTATTATCCAAATTGCAGAAAGTTATATATTTATATATATACCTATAAATGGTTCATCGTTATAATTAAGAACATAACAAAATAACAATGTGTATTTTAATAAATAAATCATAATCTATTTTCTTTTTTTTTTTAATTTAAAACGAAAACTCACCAATGGTTTTGATAATTTCCAAGTCATCGATATCATATCGATCTTCGTCAGAGATCATTTTGTCAGACATCCTTTTTCCTTGTTCGTAAAAATAATAATAATAAAAATAATAATAATTTTTGTTAATTATATCCGAAAAGTAAAATTTCAAAAAAAGAGATCTTTTTCACATACACACACACGATATATTTATATATACATATATATATATATATATTTTATAATAATAATTCTCCCGTCGTGCGCGCGCGACTATTAAACGAATAATCGTTTACTTTCCTCGCGCAGTCTTCGCAGCAGCACGTGGATAAGTGTCTGGTTCAATGATCTACTCGTGTGTGATATTCTTAGATCCCTTATTGCGATGATGATGATGATGATGATGTTTCGTTTGCGCGCGTTCACAACTTCGCTTTTTTGATTAAATATATATATATATATATGTATATATAAAAATTGTGTGAGTATGCTTTTTCATGCTCTAATTTTTTTAATCTTCAGTTTTCTAATTTTCATTTATTTTTTCCCAATTTTGAAAAAATCGATTCTCGGAAAATTGGAAAAATATTTATTTTAAAAAAAGTAATAAAAAATACCAAAATTATTTCGTGTTGGAAAATCCCGGAAATATTTATTAAGAAAAGAAAAATACAAAATTATTTCTATTTTACCTCGGCGAGTCCCGGAAATATCTATATATATATATATATATATATATATATATAAGAAAAAATGAGGGTAAAAAATTATTTTTATTTGAAAAGTAAAAAAATAGAAAAATATTCAAAAATACTTTTTAAAAATAAAAAATATATATATATATATATACAGATATATTTACTTAGCAAGTGTATAACGGTTTTTTGGTTCCGCGGTTTTGAGATCGAATTAAATGGTTCCGGTAGGTTTGCGCGCGTTTTACTATATTATATCCAACAATCTGCGCAAATTTTTTTTTCCCTCGATAGTTTTTCTTTGCCTCGTCGGCATACTACAATCTGACAATGATATCTTGTGTATATAATCTTTATTTAAAAGAAACTAGAAAAATAAAACGCGATAATAAAAATAATTATATTTGTTTTTTTTCCTTATTTTTTTGTTTATTATATATTATAATAATATTATAATTATTACTGCACTACAAATTTTTAAGTATTTTCAATAATATCTTTATTAATTAATAATAATTATTATAGAATTTAGTATTTTAATTAATGGATTTATTAATTATTTTAATTAACGAAATTATAAAGTATTATAATTACTAATAATTATTTCTGTTAATGAAGTTAAGCATTTTAAGTAATGAATTAATAATTAATAAATCCATTAATTATTATAATTAGGTATACTTTCATTTTTATACATAAATAAATTAATAAAAATTATTTAAAATACTTAATAAATTAATTTACTAAAATAATTATTTTAATTAATTTATTACATATTTAAATTAATTAAAAGTAATTAATTCTATTTATTTATTTACGAAAATGTAAGTTAATATAATTATTACTTTTTTGTATTGATTTAATTTAATATCACTTGTTATGTTATGATTTATAATGATAATAATAATAATAATTAAAAGACGATTGTGTGCACATCGCGATTAATATATATATAAAATTTATTCAGCGGTCAAGCACACTCGAAGCGACGCAGATACGGACTGATCGCGGTGAAATCTCAAAAGTGAGACATACTGTCCTTCTCTTACCCCTCTACTCAGGTAAGAAACGATCTCACTCTCTCTCTCTCTCTCTTTCTTTCCTTTTCCATTTTAGTTTTCAGTGTGCTGACATTTTCTGAACAACGCGCCTGAAAGTAATTTTTTACATACAATGTATTTGTATATACATATAATTTTTTTTTTTTTTATTTATTTTTGATCTAATTTTGAAGAATTTTTTGAGGGACACGTCCCACTCGCAGGTAGAGACTAAGTGCAATATAATCACACGTCATATCGTAAATAGCATCGGAAAGTGACTTTTTTTCCTATGACTCGACAGACTCAAAATATTACCTTCTTTCTTTCTTTCTTTATCTTTCATTTTTTATTACTTCACCTTGCATCAGTGTTTATTTTGGTTTTTATCTGGAAAAAATTTTTTTTCTCAATTTTTTTTTCACCTCCTATAACCATAGTACTCCATCTTTTGTGATCTTGAGGAAAAGTGTTTGAACTGCTTTATCGACCGATGTATAGGGATATAGGATAAAAAGTCGATATAGCAGAGGTAGAGAAGGTGAAAAATTTTTTTATATATATATACTAGGTGGCTAAAAAGTTTCGAAAAGAATTAAAAAAAAATTTCCTCATAACTGTTTTTTTAATTAAAAACTAAATTAAATAGTTAAAATTGAAGTAAATATAATTGAAATTAAATTAAATAATTAAATTTTATAATTAAAATTATTAAAATGGATAGAGGGGCAAAAAATTTCTTCTTCCATTCGTTGAAATTTCCTCTAAAGGATATTTTTCGGATTTTTAATTTGTCTTTTAAGGTTTTCAATAAAATCTTTTTGGCCCTATCTTATATATCTATCTTACCTATTTCTAGATGTGAGCAGAACCAGATTGATGCAAAAAATTCCTTATTCGATTCGTTGAAATTTCCTCTAAAGAATATTTTTTGGATTTTTAATTTGTCTTTTAAGGTTTTCAATAAAAATTTTTTGGCCCTGTCATATATCTACCTTACCTATTTCTAGTTGTGAGCAGAATTGGACTGATGCAAAAAAATCTCTTCTTCGACTCGTACAAAATTCCTTCAAAGTATATTTTCCAGATTTTTTTTTTGGCTTAAGAGCAAGCTTCTAAAGATTAAATTCAATAAATAAAAAAAATATTCAAACTCCACCTACTCACAGAGAGCAAGCCAATTTAGATTTTTTGTTCGGTAATCTAAAAAACAGTTTTATTTGCCTCATATTTTCATTAAAGCAGTTTAATATTATTACACATTAAAAATGTTATATATATATATATATATATATATATATATATATATATATATATATATATATATATATATATATATATATATATATATATATATATATATATATATATACGTTCAGGTGGTAATTTGTTATTAATTTTCATTACATTCGTCAATTAAAATATGAAGGAAAAAAATGTAAATATATGATAGGAAACGTCGCGATGCAGAAACAAGTTTTTAATAATATCATGGGCTCAGGAGTAGGCAATTAAGAAATAATTAAAGCAAAGTAACATTAAGATTTCTGCACTTGAAATGCGATGAGGTCCGCTATATCTATATGTATGATGTTAGATAGGTAAAGGCGTATACCATATAGTGCGAGCAAGAGGGGTATATTTATAATATAATATATGTATACACACGTGAAGTAGACACGAATTTGTAAAGCCGGATTCACACTTTGGCGCAACGCGGTGATGTGCAACCAAGCGAAATTTCTTTCGTGAGGTAATTCACGCTGTTGCTCTCTTCTATCGTTATATATCTATATATATACAAAAGAGGACTTGTTATAATTTCAAAGTCCTCGCATATTTAACAACATTAGACTATAAACATTAATTGAAATTCTCTTTAATTAATTAATTATACATATAAACACATTTCGACGAATTAGAACATTGTTTTCACTGTAAATTATTATAGTTATTAAGTCATTTTACCCCATTTTGATAATTAAAAAAATAATTGTTAAAATTTTTTTAAAATTATATTTTTATTGTTTAATAATTTGTTCTTTTAAATTTATTGCATATACTTATTTTCCTTGCGTGATGATTTATTCTTCAAGTACGAAAAAAGACCGCGAATATTATTGGAAATGAGGAAAAAATACAATATTTTTTTTTTTTTTACTGTAAAGCACATGTAATAATTTTTGTTTTAGACACAAAAATATGTGACATAGCCAGGGTCGCCTTTTTATCTAATTTATTACAAATAAAATACATGTTCATTATTCGACTATACATACTTCAAGGTTCTGCTTCAAATAAAATTATATTATATATTTTGAAGCCTAAAAATAGAATTTTTGCCACTATAATTTTTTTTCAATGTGCGATTATTCAAATTAAAATTTACAAACTATTATACATTTAATTATGTAATAATTAATATTTATATAAATTATAATTGAAAATTTGTAACGTTTTTTTTACATATAACATCATATTTTACGGTTTCCTCAATTTCTTCAATTTTCTACAACTTATTATCTTATATGCCTTTTAAACTATTACATTTAATTCCTGTGGGCCCACACCGTTTCCTCTTTCACACTCATTCACCCTATTGTAATTTTCCATTTCCTCTTTTTTTTATTTTTTTTTTAACTTTTTCCGCTTCCATATAGTTTCTCTTTTTTTTCTCCCCTCTAAAAAAGAGCATTTCAATTTTTCAAATTCCCCTCATCCTTTTGTTTGCAGGTGAAGAAATACATTATATTCTATTTTTAACAGCTCTCCTTTTATAACTGTATTATTATATATATAAAATACATAAAGAATACATTAAATCAATGAAGAAGGTATATCATTAAAATTATAGGAAAAAAGAGTGGGAGAAATGAAAAGAGTAAAAAAAAAATAATTTTTTTTCTCGCGCCTGAAAGAACGAAAGAAGAAATTAAATTTTTTTTTTTTATTTTTTTGTTTGTAATGTTCCTCTCTTTGATGATTGTTACGGTGCCTAGGTTAAGGCTAGAAGAGCGAGAGATGTCCGGTTAATGCACCTGCAGTACCTGCATACTCCATGGTTTGTGAACGCGAGTAGAACGAGTTGGAGAACAAAGAATATATATATAGAGGAAGAAAGAATTATTTTGTCATCATTTCTCTAACCCCCCACCCCCGTCCCCCCGGCCCCACCTTTTTTTCATTTTCACTTCGTTCTCTCTCTGACCCTCATCCCTCATCTATATTTTCTTTAACACTATAAAATTTATTGAGAAGATAAAACAAAAAACAAAAAAAAATGAATACATCATCAAAATGATTTATATCTGTAATCACTAACCACATGTATGAAGAATTTTTTTTAGTAGTAATGCTTCAATTTTCTATATAAGTAATAAAAAAAAGTAATAATAATAATAAAAAGTAATAAAAAGTTGTTCAATGTGATTTAAATCTGCCGCTCTATTTATTGAAATTCGATATATCAATTTTTTAATTTGATGTAGATTTAAGTTATAATTCGATAAATCGATTTTTTATTGATACTTCAATATTTGGCTTCAATATATCGATAACTTGTCTCGATAAATATCGATATATTTCTTCGATATATCGATAAATTGTTTCGATAGATCAATTAATTTATTCGATAAATTAATAAATAGATTTTTTTATTTTCTTCGATATATCGATATATTTTTCCATGTATTAAAATGTATTTTAATTCCCAAATAAAAAGTATTTAGTGCTTAAAATAAAGTGGTTTTATATTTGCAAAATATAAACGCCATTTAAATATATTTTGTATTCAACACAAATATAAGTCCTTTGATTTAAGATTATTATATATGGTGGAGCAATAACCTTAGAACTTAATCTAAAATTTTACTCTCGTGAATACAATATATTCTTTTCAGATGAAGAAAAAAAATTTTTTTGTAACCGTTTTTTAAATAAAAAAAAAAAAAAGAATAACTGTACAATTGAAACATTCTGGTACATTTTCAAATATAAAAAAAACAAACTGTTAATCCATAGTAAACTATCGAAATATCGATATATTCTATCAAAATAACGATAATTCGATAGAATATATTGATATTTCAATAGTTTTATTCGAGAAAAAATTTTCGATACTTCGATAGTTTATTTCGATATTTCGATGTTATTATTACAATAAATTCTATAAAATTATCGATAATTAGCTATCGATATAAAATATCGAAATATCGAAACAATCTATCGAAATTTCAATACAATCTATCGATGTATTGATATTTTTTTTATCAAAATATCGATAATAATTATTGCATTATAAACTATCGATGCAACTTATCGAAGTATCGATACAATTTATCGATATGTCGTAACAATATATCGAAATATCGATATGTGATATCGAAGTATCGAAAATTTACTATCGATATATAAATATCGATACAATTATCGATATATCGTAAAAATAAATCGAAATTTCGATATATTCTAACAATTTATCGAAATATCGTTATAAATTTATCAAAGTATAAAGTGTATAAGCCATATATATATATATTGAAATATCGCAATATACACCATGTAAAATCACATTCGTTATACATAACGTTATTGTCGAAATTCACCAAAAACGCTATTTCTCTAAATTTAAGAAAATAAAATCCGTTCAAATAGAAAAAAAGTGATTCCCCATGGCATATAAAATCGATTAAAATAGACAATTTTCTACGGATTATATAACATTTTTTTTTTTTCTTGAAATAGATCAATCGAAATGTAGCATTTCTTTTTTTTTTTTTTAATTGTAATCTCTACTACCTGGAAATAAAGTCTGTTCTTTTTTTTTTTATTGTTAGTCAAAAATCCTTACAATTCTTTTTACGCAGGATTAATGTATATTTTCTCTCTTTTACGATTAGTAACACTTCCTCTCTTTCTCTCTCTGTTTCTCGCCCTCTCCTTCCTTCCGTTCCTCTTCGTGCACCAATTCATAAAGCTCCTGGAAATAAGCCGGTAGACTAAACCTGAGCGCTCCACTAACTCCACTTCAACCTGGCACAACTATATCCAAGCCGAGGAGAGTCGCTGACCTCAGGATTCAGCCGTGTGCATCAACTATGATTCTCTAGTCTCTCTCTATCTTTCTCTCTTAGATTTCTGTGCGTTATGCTATGATGCTCATGGTAATCCTGCAAAAGGGCAAACGAGAGAGAGAGAGAGAGAGGGGGGGGGGAGGGCGAGATAGATGATTAAGAAAAAGAGAAAGAGAGAGAGATGGAGTAATTGAAAAAAAGAGAGAGCGCCAAAGGAAGCGAGACAGAGTATTAAATGAGCAGAGAAAAAGAGAAAGAGAGAGACTAAAGCGTCTTACTCGGAGAAACGGGGCACTGAAATGCCGGTCATTGTTCTTAGAGGTCGGCAAAGCTTGCGTGGATTACGAGTTCAACGAATCCCTTTCCATTAAAAAAAAGAGATAAGAGAGAAAAAAACAATTTTGCTGCGACAGCAAAAAAAAAAAAAAAAGGAAGATGGACACATGGAGCGTTATAAACCAACTTGTTACAACCTGAATCTTCACTCTTCCGGATCATGTTTTTTTTTTTTCTTATTTCAAAAGCAAGGACCACCGCATCCTCGTCAGCTTGAATCTCTCTTTGCTATACATATATATTGTATTATAATATATTATTTAAATTAATTATAAACATAATTAACATTTACATAATTCGATAGTTTATGTATCGTTATACATATTGATAGTTTATATCGATAATCATCTATCGATAGTTCGATAAAATAAATCGATATTTTGATATAACTTGCATCGATATTTCGATATATTGTTACGATAAATCGATACTTCTATAGATTACATCGATAGTTCGATTGTTGCGATACTTCGATAGAATATATCAATATTGTATCGAAGTATCGAAAACTAACTAATTGATAAAAATTATATCGAACTGTCGATGCAATCTATCAAAATATCGAAAAATTATTATCGATATCAACTATCGAAGTATCGAAAATTTACTATTGATACAAACTATCGAAATCCCTATGCAATCTATCGAAATATCGAAAAGTAAATTATTGATTTATACTATCGAAAATATACTATCGATACGAATTACCAATGCAATCTATCGAAATATTGAAAAATTTTCTATCGATATTAATAATTATAATTAGAATATTAAATAAATATTTAAAAATGAAAAAATTGCAATCTAATGTAACTTCGAAATAAAATCATATATTATTTAGAAACTTTCGTGTTTTTTTTTTTTGGGAATTGCAGTATTTTTTTCAGAACTTCACAGTCGTATTTTGAAAAATTTGAACTTATAGAAAAGATATGCTTAAAATTCCTTCGTGAATAATCGTTTGCGATCATTAATCACATATTCTAAAAATCCTCCCAAACTTAGTCTTTTATACACATAGGTATATATATATATATATATACATATTTCTATACC
This sequence comes from Leptopilina boulardi, assembly GCF_019393585.1. NCBI lineage: Eukaryota > Metazoa > Arthropoda > Insecta > Hymenoptera > Figitidae > Leptopilina > Leptopilina boulardi. Next base: position 257,552 of record NW_026137973.1, read on the forward strand.
ATACATGTTCTGTCCCTTTTCTTATTCTTTTCACACATATAAAAAATATAAAGAAGCCAGAACGAATAAAGATTCTTTATATGAATTATTGTCAATATATAGTGTAATGAAAATCCGTTGTGTCCCAATGTGTTCATTTTTCCTCTCTTCCTATAGAACGAGGAGCATGCATTTTATTGCATGCTCGGGTTCCTAACTCTCAGGTGCCGTCGGTGTAAATTCTATCAACGTCTATCGTATGTACTTAGGCTTTTGCTAAAGGCAATGGAGAGGAGGGGGAGGGGGGTTTTGGTGTGTGTGCCGCACGGTCATATACCCTCTCCATTATATAGCAATACCACGTGAAAAGTCACGCTCTGTTGGTTACATGGGGATACATGGTTTTGTCGCAAGTATAACGGGTGACTCACAGATTTGCTAACAAAAATTCATATTAAAACACCATAGAATATCTATTTATATAAAATATAAGTAGAAATTTTAAAATGTAGATGTAACATTTTTTTTTGTTATTGTTACGTAACGTTTAGATAGGTCTGTTACTGTTGCGTAACAGTTTTATGGAATTGTTACCGTAACGTAACATTTACATAGTTCTATTACTGTTACGTAACAGTTCCATAATATATACTGTTAGTGTTACGTAACGGTTCCATAGTATTGTTACGTAACAGTTTCTTTGTACTGTTACTACTACATAACTGTTACGTAACGGTTACATGTTACTGTTACCGTTGCATAAAATAAAAAAAAATTACTTTCTACAATTCCAAATTTTGTTTTTCTAATTAGGAAATTGAATACTTTTAAATAGAAAATTCCCATAACCTCTAACCCTTTAACTTTAAATCTTTTTTGTTTCCACGCAGCCTCTATGGAACCTTTATCATTCTTCACTGTTACCTAATTATATTAGGTAACAGTGAAGAAAGATTGAAAATCCCATCACGTCTCAAAAAAAGTCATCATTTTTCTACGTATGTACGCGCGCATCAACCAAAATGAATTAATAGTCCAAGAGAGAGAGAGAGAGATTTATCATGTATTATTATTATTATTATAAAAAAAAACTCTTGAGGAAGATGAACAACTTTTATCTAGTTTGTGCAGGCGCTGACGATAGATATGACGTTGGAACGTTAAATCTGGAACCTTTTTTGAAGAATCATTAGATTTCAAATTCTTCACAGCAGGTTTTTTCATCCATTATTATATATAGTTACTCTTTTATCCAGAGAGTATATAGGACTGAGAGAGAGAGAAACCACCAAGAAATGGAAGAGAATATATATATATATATATAGAGTTTTTGCTGCTGGTCTGTTGCGGCTTTAAGAGAGCTGAGTCATACAGAGCGCAACGATTCTAGGCACTATCTTACCTTCTTCCAAGATGTTGCTCTCTGTCTTTTACACTCCTTATCTCTATCTGTACCGTTTCTAACTTCTCCCACTTTTCGAAACATTTATGTATATATATATGTTCGCATTACGTGTGTGTATATGTATACTACATATATATCCCTAAGGAAGGTCATCGGATTTATTATGCAGAATCCTTTTTGAACCATATGATCTCTAGTTTCCCCTTGAGATTTAGGACTCGAGATTTTATGTCATTCTACATTTTTTGTTTGCCTAATGTCAGTATTTTCGCAATTCTTATCTAGTGGAGTGTTCTTGTTACTTAATTAAAGAAACTACTACTAAAATAAATCCTTAGGAATTAATTATAATTTTTTAGAGTATAAAGGTGTCCTAATTCCTTAACGTAAGGAACTAATTCTTTAGGTCAAAATTTCTTAACATTATTTGGGTAAAGATGTCTTTAACTAAAGATAAAGATACCTTTGCTAAATATATTACATCATTAGATAAAGGTTAAGGTAAAGGTTACTTCCTTAAAGTAAAGAAGTACGGATTTTTAGATGTTCGAATTTCTGAACGAATAAGGATCATCATAATTTCTTAACTGGGAAGAATATGTACACACTCAATTGCATAAATCCTATCCTTCCGGTTTGACGACGACATTTTGAAAAGTCGTGACAGTTGTAAAATAATTTTATTAGTTTATGGTTTATAATTTCGCCACGAACTAATAAAATTATTATAGAAGTCTCACGACTTTTCAAAATGTCATCAAACCGGAAGGGTAGGATTTATGCAATCGGGTGTATCTAAAGTAATTACATCCAAAGGGGTCCTAATTTAATATATGTAAGGAAGTACATTTTCCAATTCCTCAACGTGAGAAAGTACATCCTTAGTAGGGAAAAAATTATATTGCTAACGGATTTCTAGTTCCTAAAAAGGAAGTGCATTGCTAAAATAATTCTAGGGATAGATAAAAGAATTAGAATTTTAGGTGCTAATTTTTAAACCTAAGGATGTGCATAATACAAAGGAGTTCTAGTTCTTTAATTTTAGGAAGTATTTTCTTTCCTAAAGAAGTTCTAGTCCTTTAATTTAAAAAAGTACTTCTTTAAATTAAAATAATTAAATTCTAGTTCCTTAACTATAAAGAAAACACATATCCTTAGCATTAGAATCGAAATAAAATTTTCGAAAATTCTTTAATTGTTTTTTGAATTAATTATTTCTATATTTGATTTTAAAAAATGTATCGAACCCTACTACTACCACCACTGTCGCTACAACATGGGAGTGTTGAATCCCTCTTCTCACCTGTTGCTGCTAATACACTCCCTTCCAATTTTCTTCCCCTTTTGTTTTGCGTATAATCCATACTCACACAACCGAATCCTCTTTTTCTCCTTCTCTCTTTCTGTTTTTCTTTTTCTCCGTTTCTCTCTCTCTCTCTCTCTCTCTCTCCCTCGAGTTTCTTCTTCCCTATATACCTGACGGTGTCTTTTTACTCCTTCCTGAAGTCGTTTTCAAACTCTCTGGTAGAGGTATAGACTTTACTACAAAACAGGGAGAATCTAGCGTCCGTCTCCCTTGCTCGCATTCTTTTCTAATTCCCTTTGAAGCACATCTTTCTTTTTCCTTCTTTTTTTTTTGTTCTTCCCCCCACCATTTTGATAAAGGTATCCTCGTCTAGTTCATTTCTCCCTCTCCCTTTTTTGTGTACGTAAACTCTTCTTCTTCTTCTTGCAGGTCGACCGACCGAATGACTAGTTGGCTGTCTCTCTACGGCTGGCTGGCCACCTTCCTCTCTTTTGCAGCAGCAACAGGTTGCCCTACCGGTGAGCGAGGGAGAGAGGTTTTACCTGGCGTTACCTGGCAAAGCTTAGTTAGTTCTCTCACGTCACTTGGACTAACCGGTTCAAGAGCTGTGCTCGATTCTTTCGAACTCTTCCTTCGACTTTGCTTCTTTTTCTTCCTGTTCTTTTTTTTTTTTTTTTTTTAATTTTTTACTTTTCTTTCTCTTTTTTTTCTTTCCATTTTTCTTCTTTTTTCTTTTTTAATACCTTTTACCATTACCTCTCCGGCGAAGTGAGCATAAGATTGAACCGCGTTTTACTTGGTTACATCATCGTGAAGTATATTCGGATTTCAAAGTGACCCCTTCTCGCAAAGTAGAAGTTCCAAGTGCTAATTGCGAAAAACCATTGAAGAAAGAAGAGGAATCCTTTTTTCCAATTGGAAGATTTCGGAATCATAAAAAAGAAGATTATGATGAAGAAGAAGAAGAAGAAGAGGCGTGGGACTTGCCGTGGCAGCTGAACGCATTAATCATCCCAACAGGTATGCCCTTTTACAACTTTTCCATCAAGGTCTTCTTCCAAGGCTTCCCATTTTTCCCCAGAACTCTTTGTCTAGAAGTAAATATATTTGGTTTTATTTCATATGTTATTATTCTCGCAAGAAATTTTTCATACTTTCAGGAACTTTTCATTTTATTCCTTAGGAATTTCATTATATTTGTTTCAAGTCATCGAAATCATGTATTCTGGAAGTTGCTAGTTCTAGGTATTACTGATCCTAGTAAGAAATTTCTTCATTCCAATAATTGAGGCTCCGAATCTTAGAATATGCTCGAATTTACCTCATAAATGTTACAGGTAAATTCAAGCATATTCTAATATTCGGAGCCTTAATTTTATCAAAAATCTAAGTGTTTAGAAACTCGTAAATATTTTCCATTAGAAAAACCATAATTGAATTTTATCCTAAATACCACCATCATTATCATCAACTACTGTTAATCACGATGTGTTATAGAAACACGAGTTTGTAATTCCGTAATATATATATACAGAAAACCGCAGAATTTTACTGAAATAAAAATGAATTTATAGAAATAATTTTAAAAACGAAAAAAGAAACCGCAAAAAAGAAAAAAAAATGTATAACAAGGCCAGAAATGTTAGAAAAGCCACAGTCGTTGTCATCATCATCATCATCATCATCATCATTGTCGTAATTGGAGAACAATTCTTGTTTCGCAACAACGCTTTTCATGTGTGCGGCGCGCGGTGAAGTTCAGAGGTGAAAAGAAACCCGGTCTAATCTGATGAGGCGATTCGTTTTTTCGTGTCTTTCTTTTTCTCTCTCCCAGAGAGAAAGAAAGAGAGAAAGAGAGAGATAAGTCATGGAAGAGAGGAAGGAATTCTTCTTCTTTTGCTTTTGCGACGACCAAGAGTCATCGCGCTTGATGGACTCTCCGCCAAGGGTAGAGAGAAAGAGAGAGAGAGAGAGAGAGAGATTGAAATCACTATATGTATGTGACTCTCCTTTGGAGCGACGCAAATTAAGAACGAATACGACGAGATTTCAGATGCGCGGGAATCGTTGAAAAGTTTAACGACTCGTATATGTATGAACGAGAGTATATATAGTACTTCTTGCAAATTGTTTTTAGATTCGTGTTTCTTATTCCACATCTGCTAAAATCGATATTCTATTTTTTTTTAACTGAGGAATCATCCTTAACTAAAGAAGTTCTAATTCTTCACTAATTTTTTAACATATAAGGTTCTAATTTTTTTCTTAGTTAAAAAAAAGTTCCAGTTCGTTACAATTAGCTAAAAGTACGTCATCAGCTAAAGGAGTTCTAATTCCTTAATCTGAGAAATATTCTTAACGGAATGATTCTTTAATCTAATTCTAATTTCCTTACCTAGAAGCAAGCCTAGAAGTATATATATTTCTAGCTAAAGGAGTCCTTAACCTATAAGGAAAAACTTCCTTGGCAAAATAAATTACATCAGCCAAAGGAATTAGATCCTTAGCTAAAGACCTCCTTAATTAAAGGAGTAATATCCTTACCTAATCCTAATTCTTGAACTTAAGGAATTACATTCTTAGCTAAAAGAATTAAATTCTTAGCTAAAGAAGTTATAATTTCTAAAAAAAAAAAGTACATCCTTAACTAAAATAATAATAATAATTGATTAAAATAGGTTAAATAACAAAAATTATAACATTCGGAGAAATGGATTTTAATCCAAATTTCCCTCAACGTTTCGAAATCACGCTGATTTTCTCTTCAAGAAGTGAAATAATAATATGATGAAGAGTACCTGAAGAAGAAATCAGTGTGATTTCGAAACGTTGAGGGAAATTTTATAAAAATCCATTTGTCCGAATGTTATCGTTTTTGTTATTTAACCTATTCTAATATATTCTACTGTTTAAAGATTTGGTAATTAATAATAATTGAAGATTTTAGGCCAAAATCAATCATACCCTAAAATTCTATCTTTTCTTATAAAACAAAAAAAAAAAGTTTTAACTGCGATTATGAATGGGATAACAGTTTTTAGGTTTTTGTTTATTTTTACTATATGGACATTCTCCACTTTATCTGAAGGCATTACATCGCGACTAGACCTTATCGGTAAAAATTACAAACTGAGTTATATATAGTATATACATATATATATATATACATATATATAGTGGAATATTACATCCTTAGCTATATATATATATATATATATATATATATATATATATATATATAGGAATTATACATCGCTATATAGCTGAAGAAATTGCATCCTTAGTTACATGAATTGCGTTCCAAGGTATGCAAAGGAGAAAAATTTTTTTTTCCCCTTTTTTTTGAGTTGGATGACTCTTGGCAGATATAGGAGTTACAAAGCTTGTATTTCTCCAGTCTGCAGTTTGTGCGAGGCAAGCAGCACCTGGAGGCGTTCTCCAGGGTCGGATTACAAGAATCCTCTATCTCTCTAATTTTTTTTCTCTTACTCCTAACATTTGTTTAATAAATTAAAAATTTTCTCTTATTTTCACTTTCCACCCTCCCGATATTATAACAAAAAAAAAAATGTTGCACTTTTATCTTTTTATTTTCTTTATCTTTTCTTATATATATATATTGTATAACCTATTTTTAGATCGTTTATCAGTTATTCTCCTTGCGTTTTTTTGTCGAGGAAATTTTTTTTTTATTTCTTTAATTGTGTTCCATGTCAGTGACCCTTTTTCTTTTAGTTCACAAGAAACAGGTGTTTTTTTCTAAGTAGTCAAAATTATATTTCCGCCTTCTTTAAAAAGAGTGAATTTTATAGAAAATTAAATTGAGGTCAGGTGTTCTACTTCCTGAATTCGAAACAAAAAAACAAATATTGTTTTTATTTAGTTTTCAAATATATCGGTTTTATAATGATGTTTATGAGAAAATTAGAACTTGTGTTCTAAAATATATATTCAACATATTACAAAATCATTGAAAATTTTCTTTCTATTTCGATAAAAAAAAAAAAAAAGAAACGGTATTTTTGATTGTTTTTACAAATAATAATTTTATTGAAAAATTAAGAAAGTTAAAATTTTTTTTTATAAAAATATAAAAAAAAATAAATTATTGAAATTTATCTTATATTTTCTTTGAATTTATTCAAATATACTCTATAATTATTTTACTAGTTTTCTATATTCCTTATTTGTGTACATTAAAAATCACAACGCAATTTTTCACAAGCCAAACGCAGTTAAAAATTGAACCGCGCACGATTATTAAAAACAATTGCATTTAACACTTCCGGTGTTATTGTTAATTATATATATAAACAAAGAGAGAGAGAGAGAGAGAAAAGAACGGTTCGCGTTTTATTTGACATTTTTACCTGGAACCATTTACTAAAGAAAAAAAATATATATACATCTACAATAAAGTGAGAAATAAAATTTTTAAGGAATTTACCTCGAAATGATCGGTTTTAAAATCTCTTATTTTTTTTTTAACGACTTGAAAATTATTAGATGTCTTTTGAAAAGGCACATAAAAGTTTTTGTAATTTAAAATTTTAAACATTTCAGTTTAAAAAAAAAATAATAAACATAATAATTAACTTTAAAAAAAAATATCAACGATTATTGAAGTATAGATATTTGTTTTCATATATTACAACAGAATAGATTGATATTTTTTCGATATATCGATATAGTATCGATAAATCGATGTTTTTAGATATATCACGACAGAGTATCGATACATCGATATTTTTCGATATATCGCCATAGTATCGTTACATCGATATTTTTCGATGCATCAATGTTTTTAGATATATCACGACAGAGTATCGATACATCCATATTTTTCGATATATCGCCATAGTATCGTTACATCGATATTTTTCGATGCATCGATGTTATTCGATATATCACAATAGTATCGATACATCGATACTTTTTGATATATCGCCACAGTATCGATACATCGATATTTTTCGATAAAATTTCGATATCGTCATAATGTGGAGGGGGAAAAAATTTTGAAATCTTTTTGCAAACAAAATAACGTTCTCGTATTACATGTTGGGCGTTCGTGCGCTGATGGAAAAGGTAATTTTTTCTTTTCAGAAAATTCTGATCCTTATATTCATTGACTTGGGGGCCCGCTCACGATTCCGGCAGCAATAATATCGTATCGTGCTTCCCAGGAAGATTTCGAAAGTCACGTTGCCTCTCTATATATGTATATATGTATATACTATAGGATATCTCTCGAGAACCACTTGGTATTTTATTGTTTTCAGTTTCTCTTTCTTTCTTTCTATGTCTTTTTCCCTCGCCACCTACTCAACTTTGGCGTTGATTCTTCTATTATATATTTTCTCTCTGTTTATATCTTTTAGGAGAATGCGGCACGGCGCGGCGCTTATTGCGTCACCGTGAAATTTAACTTTCGATCCGTTCGTCAATCATTATAGAAAACTTTGCCAAGTTACTCAGAAAAGAAAAGAGGGATTTATAAATATAAGAAATCGTTAAAAAAAAAAAATTAGCAATGACGAGAGCCCGATTTTTTTTTTCATTCTCTCTTTTTTTTCTATTGTAGCAAACCTTTTGAGCAGGATTCACACTTTGGCGCGTCGAAGCGACATTTTTCCTCCCCCTATTTGCCATTCTTTTGCGGCGTTGGTTATTCGCTTCCGCCTCGCGCGAAACAAGTGCCGTGAGATTGTAACACGTAAAAAAAAAAAAATAAATAAATTTCGCTTCGTTGCGCTCCGCCGCTTCTTTCCAAGTGCGCGCGAATACACCGGAAACGACATTACTACTCGATTTAAAAATCTCTTTCCGGATCACTTTGTCTTTTTTAATTCTTAAAACTATACTTGTTGCTTAAAAAAAAAAAAAAAAAACATTGTCATAATATTACAAAAGAGTTTGAGAATATTTCGTAAACATTTTATGTGTTCACTATATAATTTATGACAATTTCAATACACCTGTTATTTTCCCTTAATAACTGTTTTTTTTCCCCTAAAAACTTTGGAAATCCTTATTTTATATCTACTTATTTTCCTGATGTAATATCATTAATTCTCATGATTTTCAATTACTCGTTGTGCATTGACAAACAGGTGTCACTATGGTGAACGCGCCTATATCTTAAAACCTAACGGCAGTATAAGAAGTGAAAAATTCCCTCTCGTGAGAAAATAACATTTTGCAATTTACATTTTTAATTCGCAGACTCAAAAGTATAATAATTGCGTTTATATATAGTCGCAGATGCCCTATCTTGATCCTCTGTAATCCACTAATTAACCTTCACATTACACGTGTCCGCTCGAATATAAATTCCTCTTTTTCAACGAAAGATAAAAAAAAAAAACAGCAGTTGTCAAATTACAAAAAAAAAAAATTTACAATTGCGAAATTTTAACGTTAGATCTCAAAATAAAAAAAAAAAAAACACTCGATTTAAAATCAATTCGATGTGGCAGATTTTTAAAACGCGGAAATTTGAACGTGGGAAGCTAAGCGGGAATTGTTCGCGGGGAGTGTGAGAAGAAACAAAAGGGAGGGGTGGAGAGAACAACCGTAAAAGAGTATTAAAGAACGAGAGCCGTCGATTTGAAACTGATGAATGGTGGGAATATAACCGTGAGGGCTTGAGGCGAATAAATTGAGAGAAAGAGAGAGAGAGAGAGAGATGTAGAAAAAAAGATACGAAAGAAAGAGAACGCGCTCTCGGCATTAGGGATTTTCTTAGGAGAGCTTTGCTCATTTCCGGGAAAGTCGATGATCCAGAACAAAAGAATTGCGAAAAATAAAATATATAAATTCCCCCAACGTTGTTGAAAAATTAAAATTTTAAATATGTTTTTTTCAGAATTACTTAATTAATTTAAAAATTGCTCGCAAATTGTCAACTAAATCGAGAAAGAGAAAATATATTCTTCTCTAAGAAATATATTTTTGAAGTTTACTATTAAATAACCATTGAAAAATGTTACTATAACGAGTTTGATTTTTAACGATTCACGCACATGTAAAACGGTTATTTTATTTTTAAAAAATGTTTTATTTTCTTCCCCCATCAAAAACCTCTTTCGAGGTTGTCAAGTATGTAAATTTTTTTTTGTTCTATCTGCCCGCATGAGAACCACAGTTTCCGCTGATAAACTCACCCTCAGTTTTTTTTATAGCTAAAATAGGTTTAAAAAAATGCTAATTCCCAAAAAAAAAAAAAAATTGGGAAACATTTTTCTTGTATATATATATATATATCACAAACAGTGATCCGTTAACTCTTTGTCGAGTGACCGTTACTTTCGCCGTGCCTCTTCCCGACCTCTTTATAATATATATTTTTCAAAATGGCCACTGTAAATTATTTTCTCTTTGCCATTAGTTTTAACATTTGAACTTTTATATATATATAGAGAACTATTTCAGTGTTCACTGATCCGGAAATAAGTTGCAGATGGTGGTTTCTTGAACCAATGAGAGAGAGATGAGACTCTCGGAATATAACCGCAAAAGAAGATCCCATGAAGATGAAAGGACGAAGAGGAAATACTTTTCAAGAGATACAAGATTGAAACTTCTTTTGGCTTGGACTCTGTAAATGGCACTGGAAGAATTCACGGGGGTTTTAAGCAACAGTCCCGTGGAACTCCCGTGTCATACACAGCGTCCGGCCCTGCAACAAACATATACATATATTTACCTATATATATATATAAAAACAGCCAGTTATAAAATGAATATCTCGATAAGGTCGTTAAGCTATAAGGGAACCAGAAAACTAGGTACGTATATAGAGAAAGAGAGAGAGAAATCAATTCCTAGGCCGAGTTTTTCCGTTTTACCAATAAAAATTGTTTACTATTTCTAAAAACATGAGATATAATAAAAAAATAAAAACGAAGATACTTTTGTACTTTCAACAATCTGAATTGTAATTTTTTTGAAAAATTATTGACCTCATAAATTACCTAAGAAATTGTATATCATGGAATTGCGATTCAATTGTAGTTTTATAATTATAATAACTGAATAAAAATCAATACACTAACGATGGGAAAATTCATCAAGTACAACTAATGTCTAAAATATAATTTCTGCGTTCCAGGTATTCGAGTTAATGTTGCATTAAAGACTCAATAGTCCGTTACGATTTTAGATGAGTATTTTTCCGTTTTTTTTCTAATTACACCTTTCGTTTCTTATTATAATTGAATTAATATTATTATTATTATTATTATATTACTATTATTATATATTGAAGAAATTTTTACCAAAGAGTAAAATAATTAAAAATGTATAACACAATATATCTTATATGAATAATAAATATTATAAAAGAGTATTAACACTATCAAGGAGTTGCCATTGCGGGAATGCGCAACTTGTAATTGCATAAAACAATCGCAATTCTGCAATATAGATGATTCATGATTAAAGCATTCGGAACTCAACAAAAATTAGATCAAGGTGTTTTTGTATATATATATGTATACAATTATCCATCGGAGGAAGTGATGTGAAAATCGATTGAAATGAATAATGACACACAGTGTTATCAAGAATTCATTGAAGGATATTTAAGAAGTCAAGAAAATAAAAGGGGCAAGGACGTATCGAGAAGAGAAAGGATTTTATATAATATATACAAAAACTGAGTAAAAAATAAATATTCGTGACGTCTTTAATATAACCGAATATTGTTATAACTGCGCGAGGTTCAATGCTCGCTCATTTCTAAGAAGCGCGGAGTGAAATGTACATATGTTGTACAGTATCTTCATTCCGCACGACGACGACGACGACGACCGAGCAGCAACAGGTGCAGCAACTCATTAGAAAAGGCTATACAGTTCCAATATATATATATATATATATATATATATATATAAATAAGAGGGGAAAGAAAACTAATCCTCAGGTGAATTTCACATTAATGGTTACTTTCAATATATATGTACTAAACAGGTGAAATAACATTTTTTGATCTTATCAATTTTTTTTTTCACTTTTTATTTTAATTCAATAATGAGTTCACATACCCATGTCGAGGGTTGACGTACCATTGGTTGTTCTTAAAAAAAATATTGCAAAAACGAGTGTGTTTTCTAAATGTCTAATTTATGCGTCCAAAACACGAAACATAACCTCTAAATGTACGCATTTTTTTATGTATAAAAAAATCCGCTTTCGCATTTCTTCAGGAAAATGATAATAATAATAATAATAATAATATCATCCCACGTAAAAAAGTTATCGGAAAACTTTCTAAAAATATTTTTTTCTTGAAATTTTCCATAAAAATTGACCAGATTTATTCACATCTATTCGACGTTCAATATTTTGTCTATAAAATAATTGTTTTTTTTTTGAAATTTTCCATAAAAATTGACCAGATTTATTCACATCTATTCGACGTTCAATATTTTGTCTATTTTCTTAATTTTCAGTGTTCTTTATATCGTTTATTGAATTTAATCAAAAAAAATATCGAATCAACAATTATTATTTTATACCATATAATATAAAAAAATAATAATTATAAATTTTCTCTTTTGAAGGAAAAATACCAAATAATTTTATCTTTTTTTCTAAAGTGTTAATTTCTTTTGGTGGCTTCTTTTTATAAACTCTCAAAGAATTCTGAAAAAAAGATGAAATGCCAAATATTGTTTCTTTATAATTCTCTCTATTATATACAGAAGCAAGTTTATAACGGGTCACAAAAGTTATGAGGCGCAAGACACCTGACGCGGAACAACTCGCGGCACATGCTGTTTGCGAACGTCACATCATCTTGGAATGAAAAGATTAAGAAAAAAAAAAAAAAAGATAATATACGTGTCATTCCGTTGAAGTTAATGGCCAAAGAAAAGTTCATTTAAATCGAAACAGGAAGCATGAAAATTTTTGATTTTATATGCTTCTTATATTTTTTATATATACACTTTATGTGTATATAATTATATGTATAAATGTATTTTATTTTGATTTTTTCTTAGAACCGTTTTTTAAAAATAATTTTTGGTTTTAAATAATAATAATTATTAAACCAAAAATAACCGTACAAGGCCTTTTTATTAAAAAATTTATTATATTATATTATATTTTCTGCAACGTTTTGGTAAGTAAAATCGCACAAAGAGTGCATTGTGTTGTTTTTTAAAAACAAATTGATTTGAAATAAAATAATTGTATTGCCTCACAATGTTTTTTTTCCAAGGAAATCTAGTGCAGTCGTGAAGATGTCAAAGAGGTAGAAACAAAAGGTAAATCGATAGTGTTTGTAGAATGTGATAAATTTTGTAATGTGGCTCAGTCTCTGTGAATAGGCACTTGTTGCGCAACACCTGTTGGCTTTTAAAATGAAACACACACACAACAACCAAGCCACGTGTGACTTTTCTCTATTTCCAATCGCCCCTATTTTCAATTTTTCGTTAATTTTTATCAATTACTATCATTTTTTTTTTTAAACTAAAATAATTTCTTTAAAAAAAAATTTTGTATTTTTATATTCAAAAACAAAAATTCTTCCTCCTCCAGAAAAAATTATACATTTTCGGTTTTTTCAAAGACCTTTTTTGATTAATAATAATTTTTTCTTATCTACTTCCGGCTGTTTTCTTTTACTCGCCCTTCCTTCCTTTATTCGTTTCCTTTGAAATTTTTTTTTCCCTATTTCCTGCGCGTGTAATACTCCATTCCTGATGGAGAATTATTATATATACAAAATATGTATGGAATTAGATGCCGAGATTTCGAGCCGAGTAATTAGATGATAGCATGGGGGAATAAATTAGCGTTAATTGGCATTGTAAGTTTGCAAGGAATGACGTCCTTCTTTATTTAAGATTTTTTTTTCTTTCCCTTCTTCACGCAGACACGACGACCCCTTTTGCTTCTTCTCTATCTTTATTCTCTTTTGCCTCGCAAGGTTTAACAACTCAAACGTCACGCTTGGCGAGCAAGATCGCACTTTCGTGAATTTCTCATGCGTGCGAGAGAGCCTCACAATATTATTTATATATATATATATAGAAAAAAAGAAGAAAGAGACCAGGGGGGATCTTTTGACTTTTAACTCACAAATAATAGTCTCGTTACGCATTTTACGCAAAAGAAAAGAAGTGGTTTTTTTTTCATTACTTCCTCTTTAAAAAATGTTTCCTGTTTAAAAAAAAAATTGAGCCACCAATTTACAGTGACCTAATTTCGAAAAATAATTTTCGAACCAACGGGAACAGTTGAAAATATTTTTTACGTTCTTCAAAAAAATTTTACTAAAATTAAAATTATTTATTAATAATAAATATTATCGATTCTGAATAAAAAAATTTCATTAATTGAAAAATATCTTTAATAACATTTTGTAATGAAACATTTAATATAGTTTTTTTTTATACGCTACCTTACATACTACGTTAAAAATTTAGGAAGTTATAATGACAACTGTACTTGTGAGTAATATAATTTTTGGAGTTAAAAGTCAACTTCAAAACGGTGACTTTCAATAGAATGAAAAATAGAATGACTTTTATAGAATCCCATTGGGTGTTAAAATTTCTTTTTTAGTGTAACATTTTCCAAACACTTTTATAAAATAATTCTGCAAGATCCTCTTCCTACAAAAAAAATAGTAATAAAAAAACAAAAATAAAATTAAAATTTTGAGAGGTAATCTTAGCAATATTGTTGCACAATTTGAAGTGCAATGACGGATGAATTTAATTCATCATTTTTTTTAACGAACTATATGTATAAATTAAAGTACCCCAGAAAATGCATGTACGAGCCTTGTTAATGAAGAATTAATCCATTTAGAAATGCACGAGGCACAAAAACTATCATCTATTTATAAAAATAAAATTTTTAAAATTTAAATAGAATCTAAAATTTGAAACTAATTTTCGAAATAATATTTCATAATTATTATTATATGGAAAATTTTTTCAGATAACTTTTAGGCGGGAAATCTTCAAAGCTATATATATATATATATATACATGTATGTGTATTCGAAGGCAGTGGACACAATTGCTAATGTATAGTTAGACCCCAGCTCTCTTTGATCGCTCGTGCCCCTCCTGAATTGTCCGATCTCATTGTTTGTGGTCAGCAGAGCAGAAAGCGGAACTTCCGGTTTTTGATCATGTTGCAGGTTGCAGACGGATACCTGCGTGCCTATACTATAACCGTTCGTTTCAAAACACCTGTCTCTTTTTCATTCATAATTTTTTATTCGTATCATCTATCCGGAAAATTGCCTCTATTTCTCTCTCTTATCCTAGAAAAAATCAGCTTAAAAGCCCTCTCTCTAATTTTCACCTTAATTAACTTTTTTTACACCACTATTAGTGTTAATTTGAAAAAAAAACCACGAATATCACGTGTTCTAAATTACCCTCTTCGTTAAAAAATTAAATTAAATTTTTTTCTAAATATTTCCGTATAGTTTAAATTCCTTTTAGTTTCAATTTTTTTTTTAAATTTATTTATTTAAGGTCGTTATAGGGGTATCCGGACATATTCCCGAAAGTCCAAATTTCTGAATGTAAAATTTTCCGAAAACCTTTTTCCCGAAGGTCTATAAACCCGATTTTTTTTTTTTTATTAAAAATATTATTTGTAGCATGTAATTTATCATTATAGTTCATTTATTATTAGTATTCAAAAAAATTAATTTATAAAAAATTTAAAAGGCAATGTAGAAAGACAGTTTTTTTTTAAATAATCGACTTCTTGATTATTTTCCCGGTATTCATTATACTGCAGTAATAAGCACATTTTGGAAGAATGCAGTAGAGTTAAATGTTATTAATTAAGTTAATGTTCATAAAAAATTGTAGAGCTTGTGTTATTCCTTTGGTAGAGTTGAGAGTTTGTTTTAGATCATTGGTCAATGAAACATCTTCTCTGTCCTTTTGATATTCCAGGCAGTCAACAAGAAGATGCTTGACTGATATGGTATCGTTGCACTTGGGACATTTATTTGGAGTAGATTGTTTCAAATTTTGATTATTTCGAAGTGAGAGAATTTTTTTCTTTTTGATCAGTGGAAGTTTAGAGAATTTTTTTTTTATTTTAATCAATGGGACTTGAGAGAATTTTTTTTTTTTAATATTCAACAGGACTTAAAATTTAGAACAGATGAAAAAATTAAAGCACTGACTTTGCGATACCGGAAGTGAGTTGGAGTCGACATTGCGAGCCGGAAATCGTCATGGGGACCCCTGGGAAACTTGAAAAAGTGAGCGGAACTAGAGACCCTGGGAACACGATTGACTCCTGTGTGGATTTTATACATACAGAAAGAGAGACTTTGCAATTACTGTATTTTATTTTCTATGTCGCAATTGAAACGAGATTTACTTGGGTTTATATATATATATATATATATATGCGTGACTGGTCATAGTGACCAGTGATCGTCATTCTTCAGGACTCAAAGCTAGAAAATCAGTTAAGATTATATATGTATATGTATAGACACATGTGTGGAATATAAATTTCAAGGACGTACTCAAATAATAATGAATGTTTCAAATTCCTCTAACTAAAACCTTGTACTTTCCATTGAAAGTACTTTTTTTGAAAACAAAATTTATGAATACTAAAAAATTTGAACAATTAAAATTTTTGAATTAAATAAAATTCTTATTTTAACTAAATTTTTAATCCAAATAAAATTTTTCGTTTAATCAAATAAATATTTATCTAGAATTGATAGAGAGAAATATATTTTTTTCCTGGGGTTTTATAAAGAAAAATTGCTCTTCTTTCATCTATTTCTGTTGACCTTATTTTTTCTATTTAAAATCACGATGATAGAAGAAAAAGAAATTTTTTTCTACTTTTTTTTCGGTGCGCGTCTATTTTTCACTATTATAACCTAAATTTCTTTTTGTTTGCAGACGATTATAAATTGCTATTTCTTTTTAACTTGACGAAACCTGTTTCTTTTGTAATAGTTCAAGATCAAATGGTTCCTATATGATACGCGACCAAAAAAAAAATTAGATCTAATTTTTATAAGAATTTTGTTTTTTTAAACTCTTTTTAAGTTCCCAGAAAATAAAAATGCAAATTTCTTTTTTGTTCTCAAAAGAAAGTTTAAAAAAAATTATAATTACAGTGACACTAAAATTTAATTGAGAAAAATTTCTTTTGGAGATTTGTTTCTTTCATTATTGTCACTAACAATAGAAAATTTAAAATAATTTGTCTTTTGTTTTACATTTTTTTAGATAAAATTTTACAGTTCAATTTGAGAATTGTAACAAAACAAAATGACGAACTTTCGCGCTTATTTCGTAAATAAAATCTTTAAAAAATCAATGCATATGTAACAATAAAATTATTTTTCCCAACTATTTCACACTTTAATTCAATTAAAAATGTATTCTTTTTTCATTCATTCTTCTTTTATATATATATATCTTAATCTCAATTTTAATTCTCATTGCGCTCATACATCACTTTCATTGTTTGATATATTCCACGAAAAAAAAAATTGGTCATAATTACAACAAAAGTCGTTTCAAAAGGATATTATATGTTATCTTAATTCCTGTAACAAATTTCATCATCATCATCATTTCAAAAAGATATCAATCGAAATTAAAATTGATATTCTTTTATAATGAATCATAATTTCGTAATACTTTTTAAAAAAAATTATTTAATTTATAGCTAACTGTAAATATGTTGGTTTTTTAAAATATATTTTTATAAAACTTTTGTAAACGGTAAACATTCTATTTGCTATTTTCGTTTGAAAAGGTCATTCTACAAATAGAATATGTTATTTTATATATTTACATTTAAAAATTATATTCTTACAAGACTTAAAATTGACACTATTTTACAAGCAATTTTATACTAATTTAAAAAAAAAGAAACAAGTTTAGAATTAAACAAAAAAAATTGCTTTCTTGACAATTTACATGCGCGGTTAATTATAGGTAATTAGAAACAAATAAAATTTGTCCTACAATTATTATATTCGTTATTTTATTTATTTTCCAAGAACAGAAGAATAATGAGAAAAAAAAACAATACATTTACTAAGAAGTGATTTTTTGTTTGTTTCTGTAATTCTGATATTCTTTTCTTTATAAAGATATATTAAAACATTCATTATTAATTTACATTTAAATAAAATTTTTACTTTAAAATAAAAATTGTTTCTAAATATAATATGTTTGTTTAGAAATATCTAATGATCTAGTTCTCCCATTAATAGACTCGAAAAATCTATAATTATAATTTTGCTATATACTATACGTATAAACACGTTTTATGCAATTTTCATCAAAAATCAAAAACATTTAAGATTAGAATGAAATTTATAGTTACTTTCGTCAACTGATTTACGTCTTTTGGCTTTAATCCACACAAATTGCCTATACATACATGTATATAATTTATTTATTTTATCTTTAATTTTGCCAATTATTTTTTTCTCTTTCTTTATATTATTTTATATCTTTGTAATTATTTTTGCCGCCTTTTTAAAAACGTTACATAGGGGGAATAATTTTACCGTTATTAAAATGTAAATTTAAAAAAAGTAAATTTTTTTCTTTTTTTTTTTTTTATCAAAAAACCCGCATTTTCATGTTTTTCGAATGTGAATCATCGATCAGTCAATTGCCATGTGTTTTTAGTCACGTGTATATACGTGTAACTTTTGCCGCAAGCATTTTCATTGGCCGACATAGAGAGCTAAAAATAAGGATTGTTGATACGACTTAGCAGGCGATCACTTTGCTATGTATTGTTACCTTATCTATGACTAATTTATACTTTTAAAAAAACATAATTTCATTTCCTTTGCGACTATTTCAGATTTATCACTAATGAATTTTTTTTTCAGAAAAATTGGATCATTTGGTCTGTGACTGTTCAATTTATATCAACGAGATCTTTGCACATTGATTATTGTTTTTTAATCATTAAATTATAATTTATTAATAAAACAGTAGTATAATGATATATATGTTTCATATAAGATATTTTATGTTGATATTATATTCGACTAATTGATTTTATTAGTTTTACTAAAAACGTTACGCACGTAACGCATAAGGTTTTGGTATGACCTTTTTATAATAGGATAAAATAAAAAAAAAAAAAAAAGTTGTAAATTCAGATGTTCATTACATGAACATTTTGCTTCCTTTTTACGATCAGCAAAAAAAATTTGCTTCCTCGTGGAGAAAGCAAAATTTTATTACCAAAATGTGAATTTTTGATTTTTTAACTTTTATTAATTTTTTAAATTTACCTCAAATGTATACTTTATATATATCTATCGATTCATCTTGACGTAAGGAATACGATTTTATTATATATAACCTTAAATTTTTCTATTTAAAAATTTTTTCGATTAAAAAAAAATTTTTGGAAAAAAGACGATAAAATTTTTTTTTTTGGGGTATTTTTCAAAATCCTTTAGTCAGATTTGAGATATTAATATGATAAATGAGCCTACCATATTTTATTTTAAAAAAACTAAAAAATTGCAATTTCTGCAATTTATTGGATTGGCTTGATACTTTGGTAAATTGTTGTCCTATATGAAAGTACTATTTCTACTAAAAGCAACTACTAAACTGGCAAATAATATTAACTTACAAGAAAATAAAAGCAATTTTATTTTAAAATTTCTATTTTTTTTTATCTCTACACAGAAAATTAAAAGGCATTAAAATAAGCTGCAACGCTTATTATTTTAATCCAATTTTACTTATTTTAATACCAAAATGGATTAAAATAAGCAAAATTGGATTAAAATAATAAGCGTTGCAGCTTATTTTAATACCTTATAATTTTCTGTGTACACCTTCACCCCAAAAAAACATGCAAGACAAAACAAAAAACATTTAAAAACAAAATAATATCACAGAAAAAAAACTTTATCTGAAACAGAGAAAAGTTTCACTAGAATAGTGAAAGATTTAACTTGAAACAACTAAAACTTTTGCTATTCTAGTGAAACTTTTTCGCTGTTCCAGGTAAAATTTTTTCCATGTATAAGAAACCTGTTTAAAAAAACCCAATTCGCCTCAATGATGAAAAATCCTTGTCTGAAAAACATTTCCTGCAAACAGAGAAAAAAAAGCGAGAAGAAACAAATTTTGACAAAAAAAAACAGAGAAGGAAAAATACAACTTACCTTGCAAAAGGGGAAGAATTTTCTGTAAATTAAAGGGAAAAAAAAAAAAATTAAAGAGGAGAGAAAAATGATAGGAAAAAAAGGAAATCAGGAGAATTTTGAAATAAAAAGGGGGAGGGTTTTTCATTAAATTTAAATTTATTCATTTTTGAAGTATACAAATCTACTTCGCTTTTTTGCTCTTAATCTTTCTCATGTAGAATTCGAGTTCTTTTCCTTCCAAAATATAACCGTCAGCTCTTCCGCATTGTCCGGGTCGACTGGCAACGCAAGCTGATTAAAAAAAAAGGAAAAAATTTTTATTTACAATTTTTATATTTAAATAACAAAAAATCTGTCTTCAGTCTTAAATAAAAAAAAAATCGTTCTTTCATTTTTATCTACTCTGTTAATTGTATTTTATTTACAGAATAAATTTTCTTTTTTAAATATCTAAAAAAATTTTAAATAATTTTTTTTTCTTACCGAGAACTCTTCCCGTTGCAAATTGATCCTCGAGAGCTTGTTCAACTTTAGCAAACTTTTGCCTTGACTTGTATTTAGCTTCGCATTTCTTCGACCTTTTCTTATTCAAAGTTTCCTCCTCAGCTTCCGTCTAAGGGACAAGAAATGTTTTTTTTTTTTTTTTTTCTACATATATACTAATAAATTAATTCTTTGTTCGGATATTTTCAATTTCGGTCAAAAAACAAAGAATTTCGCAAGTTTAAAAATTTTTTTTAGTAAATTAAAATTCCACGATTAGAATTTTTTTTTTTGCAGGTAAAGAGAAAAGTACTAAATTATAGAAAAAAAGAATACCTTTCTTTATTGTAATTAAAATAAAATAGAAAAATTTGAAAAAGATTCTTACCAATTTTGCGCCACGTTTGCGTCCAAGAGGAAGGGCATAATGTGCCTCGTACCATTGTCTAAATGGAGTTGCGTCAATGGTGACAATTGCATTTTTAACGAGAGTTTTGGTTCTCACCAATTCGTTATTTGAGGCATTGTAAACAACATCGATGATACGTGTTTTACGTGCACGACCCTCTGAACCCCAGGCAAAATTTCCTGTGTCGAGACGAAGTGCTCTGTATTTCTTGTTGCCACCGCGTGTACGAACCTTTTTTTTTCCAAAATTGGCGAGAAAAAAAAACAGAAAAGAAAAAAATGATTAAAAATTATATCTTTTTCTCTTTTACAAAAAAAAAAAAAAAAATAGGAAATTTTTGTTTTTCTTCAGAACGCTGTGGGAAAAATATCAACATCTCTCAATTCTGAGTAGGTAAGGGTAATCATCATTTAAAACAAAAATTACAATTTTTTTATACAAATTTTTTTTCCGTATAATATTTAAATAATCAAAAATTTTTTTTATTTCCTTCTTTCTTCACTGTAAAGAAAGGAAACTAAATTTAAAAATAACTTCTTGGTGGGTTTTTTAACCCTCGGAGCACACACCTCTTTTTTCGAACAAGTAGCACAGTCTGGGTCGCTGTGACCCTGTTTACTTTACAAAACTCCCCCATTTTTGAACTATTGGACTGATCAACACAAAAAAAAATATTTTTTTATTCATTGAACCTTGTAAAATAAGAATATGCAGTTTAGAAATATTATTAAATTATTTGCATATTGAAAAAAAATTCGTGAAGTTAACTAATTAAAAAGAAAAAATTGAATTTAAAAAAAAAAATGTAACTTTTGTAATTTTTAATATTTTAAGCTAAAAATTGGGATTTATATTCTCGAAGTGTGTTAGAATAAGGGAAAAAATACCACCTTATTTTATTTTTTAAAAAAGGTATTTATTTTGTAGTTTAACGAGGGTAACTTTTAAGACGATAAAAATGTGATTTTCGACACAACTTTTTAAAACTATACTTTTTTAATAACATATTTACTAGTATTTTATTATTTTCTTTGGATTATCATGTTACTTATTATTCCTTATTAGTTAGTTACCACTATATGGCCTTAGGTTCGTGTTGTATTGCCGACTTTTCAAATTACACTTCATTGAAATTAATGACAGAGTCTGTGTGACCCAGTATGTGCTCCGAGGGTTAAGAATGTTTTTCCAAGTTTTTTATTCTTACAATTAGAATATAATATTTTTAAAATAATAAAGAATTTTTTAAATTTTAGAACCAATCTTAAATTTAGAATTTCGTTTTTTTTTGTGTTCTTTTTTCGTGACTCGGAGTGAATAAATATTTAGTTGAAACAAAGCTGAAGTATACGCAACGTTTATGATAAACGATTTTTAAAGAAATAATTTTTTAAAATGAAAAATTCTTTAATATTTTGACTAAAAAATATTTCTTGTAGTTTTCATTAATCAACAAATTAGAAAAAATATTTTTTTAGACAAAAAATTATAGAATTTTTCATTTTAAAAAAATTATTTTTTTAAAAAATCGTTTATCATAAACGTTTACATACTTCAGCTTCGTTAGTTTAAACAACAAAATTTTTTATTTATTTCAACCAATAATTTCTGGTACTTGAAACAAATAATTATTTAATAGAAATAAATTTGTATTTGTATCAAATAAATATTTGTTTGTATCAAATAAATATTTATTTGCATCAAATAAATATTTATTTGATAATAGTCAAGAAACCAATTATTTGAATCAAATAAATTTTTTTCCACACTATTAAAATGTGAAAAAAAAATTGCAGTTTTTCAATTAAGACGGAAAAAAATGTACAAAAATTATATTTAA
This sequence comes from Leptopilina boulardi, assembly GCF_019393585.1. Taxonomy (NCBI): domain Eukaryota; kingdom Metazoa; phylum Arthropoda; class Insecta; order Hymenoptera; family Figitidae; genus Leptopilina; species Leptopilina boulardi. Next base: position 280,141 of record NW_026137973.1, read on the forward strand.
AATTTTTTTTTTTGAATTTATAAAAAAGAGAAATAAACATTTTTATCTTACGGTGTGAATACGTTGAGGACCAAGTTTTGTATTGGCAGCAGGACGTCCCAATTCGAACTTCCTCTTCTTTCTGAGTGGCTTTCTTTTGCCACCGGTTGCACGCCTTTTATGCCAGTGATCACGGGAAATACCTTAAAAAAAATGTTTCGATTTTTTTCTAATTAGTAAAATATTTGTACTACGTTTTTTTTTTTTTTTGAAAAATAATTTTTTTTTTGCTTTTTATTTTGTAGCAAAAAAAAAAAACTTCAGTACGCTGTGGGAAAAATTTCAACACCTCTCGTTCTGAGTAGGTAAGGGTACTCATCATATTTGGTTCAAAAAAAAAATTAAATTAAATTAAAAAAAGAAAATTAAAAATTTTTTAATAATAAAATTAATAAAACAAAAAAATTTTTCTTACAAAAATTTCAATACGCAAACACAAATTTTATTATAATGAAAAACTTTCTCTTTTTTTGAAAAAAATATTACGAAAAAAAATTCCAAGTAATCTAAATTATTTCCTTTCTATCACTAAATCACAATAAAAATTTATTCAATACGCAAATATATTTTTTTAAATTAAGGAAACAGTAAAATTTAAAGAAAAATGTTTCACTGAATTAATTTAAATATAAATAAATGTAATTAAAAAAAATTTTTAAAAACAAATTGACTTCTCAATTAAAAACAGAAGAAACCGGAAATTATATTTTTTCCATAAACAGAATAACCGAATTTTCAAATTCTGAGAAGAAATTTTTGTAAAATTTCCAAGAGCGAAAAAAAATTACGATTTCCTTTACACGAACATAACCTCACTTTTCGCGTCATCAAAGCAACAATTGAAAAAACAATACATTTTCATTATTTCAAAATAAACGGAAAAACAATTATCGATTACAATTTATTAGAAAATAAAAAGAAAAACATACAATTTTTATATTAGTTATTTTAAAAAAAACCTGAAATATTGACAATAATGTCAAATGTACGAGACTCGGCGTTGATTCATTTTCTTTCAACATTATAATTTTTCACAACAAAAAAACAACACAAATAATACACAACACTTGTTTATAATAAACAATAGATTCGTTTGCGAATTAAATTTTTTCAATATTAACAATAAATAAATAGGATGTTGATTGATTTTATAAACATGTGGAAAAAATAACGACACTCACCCATTGTGCTTGACGTGAAAAGAAAAAAGAACACGAACAAACTGAATTGATATAGATATGAGACAAGCGGAATAATTTGAGATTGATTCAAAACGCCGATTGATGGCGCAACAATGCAGCGGGAATTTTCAAATCATAATTGCATTAATATTAATTATTTTTATTTATTAACAATTATAAATTCAAATTTTCAAAGGAATTATTTAAAAATTTAGTTATTTATTATTCCACCACCGGGATAGATACTAGAAATGTTTTTTTTTTAATATTTTTTATTTTCTCAAAAGTGTCATATTTCGGAGGTTCCAATATAGGTAAATTGTAAATATGCCCTAAAATGTATGTAGTAAAAAAAATCGTATTTTACGTATTTACCATTGTAATTTACCGAAGAAAGCGTAATTACACAACCCTTGTTATAAAAACCGAAAAATGGATTGTGTTTTTAAATAAACTAATTATAATATAATTTTGTAATTAATTTCCATTATACAAAATAGATAGATAATAATAAATGTCTTTTACATAATGTACGGACTTTTAAAAGTTCGTAATTTTCATTTAGTTAATGCAAAACCGGTTGACAATTTAGTGCAAAATTTTTACTTGTGTTCTTTTTGCAAATTTTATCATCAACAAACTTTAAAATGTGAGTAAATAACTATTATTTCCGAAAAAAATTAAATGTCTAATATTATATTCTAATACAAAGCTTCTTACCAAATATTCTTTTTTTCCCCGTGTTTTTTTTAAGGTTATGTTTTTAATCTTATTTTGCATTTTTTTTTAGTTTTGTTGCTTGATTCACTAATTAAACAATTGTTTAATGTAATTTTCCTTCTATTTGTAGTGTTTAAAAATTTTTTAATATTATTTAACGTTTAAAAATGTAAATTATAAACCTTCAAACTATTTTTAAGGTTATGTTTAACATGTGTATTTTTTTTGCAAAAAAATATATCGTTGACAAAATATTATTATTAATTTCACAATAATTATTGTAATTAAATTTTAATTTTAAATAATTTTAATCATTAATTAATAATTAATTATCAAAATAATTTGTAAATAAAAAAAAAAATATTAATTTATTTTAAAAATAAAAATCTAGTTCTAAAATGTCAACAATTAAAAAATTATTCAACAACTGCGAAAATATCAGAAATAAGCATTCCAATTCCAAAGAAAATAAAACGTAAAAGTGGAAAATTTCTCGAAATATTGGAAGGTAAGGCTTTATTTTTCAAAAATAGAATTTTTGTTATTTAAAAATTTTATTTTCTAAAATTTTTTATTATTTATCAGTTACTGAAGCTGCAGCCACAAACAGAAGGACTAAAGTTAAAAAATTAAATGCTGAAAATTTGTCAAAATTTGTCGAACCAAATAATGTAAGTTTCTTTCTAAATATTATTCTAAAAAAAATCTTTATAAATAAATTAAAAAAAAAAAAAAAAAAAAACCAATTTCTATTTATTTAATTTATTAAATTTTAATATTTTTTAAGGTCGAAATGGAAAAAATTAAAGATAAAAATGTAGCAAAGAAAAAATTTAAACAGAAAGATATTTCAAAGGTGAGAAAAAAAATTTTTTTTTTTAAATATAATTTACTATAAAAAAATTTAATTAAATATTTTCTCTAGGTAATAGAAGAAATTAAATTATTTACAAATCAAAAAAAATCAAAAGTGGAAGAAGGTAAAACGAAAAATTCAAAGCCTGTTGTTGAAGAAAAAGTAATGAAAACAGAAAAAACTTCATCAACAGTAGATAATTATTTAGAAGCAAAACAATCTAATTTATATTCATTTTTTCAAACATGCATTAATTGTGGAAAAGGAAAGCAAGCATTGAATCTTTTACTTCATTTTGAAAAAAGTTCACAACCACAAAGGCAAATACATTTTAAAAATGTGAAATTTTATAATTTATTTTTTCGCTATTTAGCGTCAATGGGAGATTTTAAAAATGTTTTATTGCTAAAAAATTTAATGAAAAAACATTCTATTTTAATGAACGCCGAATCTTATGCATTTATATTTGAATGTCTCGCTAGAAGTGATAATACAAAAAAACTTGGTTTGTATAATTAATTTAAATTAAAAACAAAAACAAAAAATTATTATTTAATTTAAATAAAATTTTTCAATTGCAGAATTTCTCAAAACAATTAAAACTGAAATGATTGAAAATAATATAAGTTTAAATTCAATAGTAACATCGCCATTATTTGTTAAAGATCAATTAGAAAAAATTTTAGAAATGATTAAATTGTTAGACGAAAATTTTACACCACATTTTCAATTAAAAACAATAAAATATAATAATCATTTACTGGATAATATTTTCAATGAACGTAATTATGAAAGTCCAGCAAAGAATTTATTTAAACTTGACGATTTGAAAGCGAGGGCAAAAAAACAATTTGACATTGAATCAATTGGTGAAGTTGAAATTCAAAGTATTGATAAACAATTGGAACCAACGAAGAAAATTCTACAAAATGTGAGTTTAAAATTATTTTTTTTTTTTTAGTTAATATTTCTTTATTTGTAAAAAAAAAAATTTTCAGAAGGAGGAATTAAATGAATTACATGAAAAATGGCGAATTGATATAAGTAATGCATTTAAGAGAAATTTGTCAACACTAAAATTAAGGGAAAAAGATTTAAGAATTTCTGATTTAAATCCATATCTCACTGTTTTTGAGCCTGAAATTTATGTTAATGCTATATTGAGAGAAGTTAAAATTCTCATACAATCAACTGAATCATTTAGTCAACCGATTACTTATTTAGCGAAAGATTTGGCTTTAAGTATATTTAAAAAATATGAGGTATTTAATTATTATTATTATTATTATTATTATTATTATTATTATTATTATTCATCTATAAAAATAGACGTACAAAAATTATTATTACTAGAAATAATAATTTAATATTTTTTTTTGCATTTTGAATAGTATAAAATTCAACATGAGGAAAAATTACACGACAATATTTTAAAATGTTATGAAGATTATTGTAAATGGTTTTTATATAATGGAAACGCTGAAAATGGTCGTATAAAATGGTTACATTTGGAATATCAATTAAAAAAAGAAGGTCAATGTTCACATTATCCAATTTTACAATGGCCATCAGATGTATTAAAAGAAGTTGGAAGATTTTTGTATGATATTATATTAAAAGATTTAAAAGTTAATATCACAATGAGAGATGGGAATAAAATTGCAGTCCCTGCATTTTATGTGATTTTTCGAAGTAAATTTAAAGTAATGAAAGAGGAGGTAAGAAATTCCTTTTTTTTTTTGCATTTTTCCAACGGGAACAAAATTTATTTTCTATTTATACACGTATTTAAATAATAAATTATTTTATTAACTAGCAATATTAAACGCGCGCAAGCGCGTCAAATTGAGTATTTAATTATTTGTTATAGAGAAATTAAAAATTAATATTATCAATAATTATTTAAATTTATTAGAATATTATTCCATATTAAATGATAAAAATAAAAATTATATGTTTATAGGCTTCAGATTATTAATTATTAAATTATTAAATTTTAAATTCAAAGTCTTTTAAAATTCAATTATTTTCCAAATTTTCAATTTAAAATCAAATGAAATTCAATTATTACCCAAAATTTCCATTCAAAATCAACTAAAATTCACTTATATTCCAAATTTTCAATTTAAATTCAAATAAAATAAAATTATTTTCTAAAATTTCATTTCAAAATTAATTATCAAAAATCAACTAAAATTGAATTATTATTTAAAATTGTAATTAAAATTTAATTATTTTCCAAAATTTCAATTCAAAATCCAAGACAATTCAATTATTTTCCAAATTTTTAATTCAAAATCTTTTAAAATTCAATTATTTTCCAAATTTTCAATTTAAAATCACATAAAATTCAATTATTATTCGAAATTTTAATTGAAAATCAACTAAAATTAAATTATTTTTCAAATTTTCAATTAAACATCAACTAAAATTGAATTATTCTCAAAAATTTAAATTCAATAATTATCCAAAATTTCAATTCAAAATTAATTATTATCAATATTTTCAATCAAAAATAAACTAAAATTCAATAATTTACAAATTTTTCTTTTTAAAATTAACAAAAATTCAAATACTTTTCAAATTTTTCTATTGAAAATTAACAAAAATTAAATTATTTTTCAAAATTTCAATTCCAAAATCAACTAAAATTCAATTATTTCCCAAAATTTCAATTCAAAATCAAAGAAAATTTAATTATTTTCTAAAATTTCAATTCAAAATTAATTATCAAAATTTTCAATAAAAAATCAACTAAAAATGAATTATTATCCAAAATTTTAATTGAAATTTAATTATTTTCAGAAATTTGAAATCAAAATTAAAGAAAATTTAATTATTCTAAAAAATTTGAATTCAAAATTAATTGAATTTTCAATAATTTGAATTTAAAAGCATTTAAAATTTAATTATTTTTAAAATTTTCCATCGAAAATTTTTTGAAATTTAATAATTTCAATTATAACTCTAAGGGAATTCAATTATTTTTAAATATTTTTATAATATTCTTTGAAAATTCAACTATCTGAAACCATTTTTCAATTAAAAATGATTATATCAAATTATTGTATTTTGTCTGTAATTTCTAATAAATTTTTTAGTGAAATCATATAAAATTTTAATTAAAATCACTTGAAGTTCAATTAATTTCAAAAATCTCAATTTTAAATTTTTTGAAAATTCAATTAAATTTAAAAAATGTTTTCCAAAAAATTTTTTGATAAACTATTTTTAGTTCTGTAAAATTTTATTATTTTTTTGAAAATTAACAATATCTTTTGAAATTTAATTATTTCTAAAATTTTCAAGTTTAATTTGACACGTCATAAGATTACTATTCAAAAAACACGTGAAATCAATAAAAGATTAACTTCAAGTTAGGACAGAAGGACAGACCAAGCATTTTATTATTATATAATAATTAGTTTTTATTTTGTAATATATAAAATTTATTAAGAATAATTATTTGATTGGAAGAAAATAATAATGAATATTTTGAAATTATTCTTTGTGGAAATTAAAAAAAAAAAAAATTGAAATAAAAATATTACAGATACAACCTCATCCATTATTGACGAAAATGAATCAAGGGTGTAATACAGGAAAATTAAAGTTTAGCTACGATACATTGCCTTCTTTATCGCCACCGAGACCATGGTTTAGTATTGACAGAGGAGGATATTTGATTAATAAAACGTCGATAATTCGTCTTCCCTTTAGTTTCGTGAGTAATATTTATTTAATATTTTTATTTGGATAAAAATTGGAAATTTTATTTATTTCAAAATTGTATATTGTTTGTTTTGGTTTAACAACTTAAAAACAAAATTTTTTGTCAATAGGCGGAACATTTTAATCTAATAAAATCGAAACCAAAAGAACAAATTTATCCATTATTAGATAGTTTAAATCAATTGGGATCAATTCCATGGAGAGTGAATACGGCAATTCTTGACATAGCAATGAAGGTACAAAAAAATAAATTTTACTTAAATTGCAAATTGCTAATCTATTTATTAATTAATTTATTTTTTTAGTTAATTATTGAGTTATTTATATTTAGTTAGTTATTTATTTTTGAAAATAGGTTTTTCAAAACGGTGGTTCGAAAGAATTAAATGTACCTGAATCACCTTCTATTTTACCTGATCCGCCTGTTAACAATAAATTAACATCTGAGAAGGAAAGACGTGAAAATGCAAAAAATGCCGCTTCTTTAAGAAAGAAGAAAAATGAAATGCACTCATTGTGGTGCGATGCTTTGTACAAATTATCGTTGGCAAATCATGTAAGTTTTATAAAAATTATTAAAATTACGTTTAAATTTAAATAGAGAAAATTTTAATATTTGCTTTTTTCTTTTCAAAAAAAAAAAAAAAAAAAACAGTACAAAGACGAAATATTTTGGCTTCCACACAATATGGATTTTAGAGGAAGAGTTTATCCAATTCCACCACATTTAAGTCACATTGGTTCGGATTTTTCACGATCAATGTTAGTGTTTGCATTAAAAAAGCCCCTTGGGCCAAAAGGTCTCGATTGGCTGAAAATTCATACGATTAATTTAACTGGTTTCAAGAAGAAGGAATCTATTAAAAATAGACTTCTTTATGCTAATGAAATTCTTGATAAAATTCTCGACAGTGCAAATAATCCACTAACGGTAATATTTTCTTCTCTTTGTTTTTTTTTTTTTTTTTTTTTTTTTTTTTTTAATTAAATCAAATTATGAAAATTTAAAAAAAATAAATTTAAGGGTGAAATGTGGTGGACAACATCCGATGAGCCTTGGCAAACATTGGCGGCTTGCATGGAAATATCAAAAGCTTTAATGTCACCAAATCCAAGTAAATATATGACTGGATTTCCAGTTCATCAGGATGGAAGTTGTAATGGATTGCAACATTATGCGGCACTTGGACGCGATCAAATTGGAGCCGAGAGTGTTAATTTGTTTCCATTTGAAACACCGCGCGACGTTTATAGTGACATTGTTGTTCGTGTAAGTATTTTTTTTCTTTCTCGTCGAAAAACAAAAATTTATTTAATAAATTAAATTATCATTAAATTTTTATGTATATTATTCTAATTTAATTTTAAAAAAAAAAATCCTTTCTATTTAAAGGTAGAGGAAGCTCGTCGATTGGATGCTGAGAAAAATGTGGAAATTGCAAAAATTTTAAAAGATTTTATTGAAAGGAAAGTGATTAAGCAAACAATTATGACGACCGTTTATGGTGTCACAAGATACGGCGCTAAATTACAAATATTAAAACAATTGAAAGGTATTTTGTCTTCTTTTTTAAAGTAATTTTTGTTTTTAAATTTTCTTTAATTAATATTTAATTAATATTCGATTTTTTTTTTGTTTTGTTCTAGATTTGGATAATTTTCCCGAAGATAAAATTCAAGAGGCAAGTTCATATTTAGCTGATCAGACATTTCACTGTTTACGAACAATGTTCACAAGCGCAAGAGAAATTCAAGATTGGTTCACTGAATGTGCGAGATTAATTTGTACATTTAGAGGAGCGCCAGTTGAATGGGAAACTCCATTAGGATTACCTGTTCTTCAACCTTATATTAAATTTGATGCGAAAATTACGTAATTATTTTCTTCTTAAAATTATCGTTTTTTTTTAATTATTTTTTAAAAACTTTCTAAATTAGCTCTGATAATTTTTTGTTTCCTTTTTTTTCACAGCAAAAGTCCAAATACATTAAAACAAAAAAATGCATTTCCGCCAAATTTCATTCATTCTTTGGATTCAACGCATATGATGCTCACGAGTTTATATTCCGAACAGGCGGGAATTTCATTTATGTCAGTACATGATTGTTTTTGGACTCATCCATCAACTGTTACTAAAATGAACGAAGTAAGAAACTAGATAATAATAATAGAATAATTAATATTTTCATAATTTTTGACTGTATTTTCTTTTTTTCAATTTCAGATTTGTCGAAAGCAATTTATTGCCCTTCATTCGGAGCCAATTTTGGAAAATCTTTCCGAATATATGTTGAATAAATTCAAATATTCTAAAGAGTAATAATGAATAATTTATTAGAATAATAGTAACAGTAATAATTTTAACAAATTTTAAAAGTTTCTCTCTCTTTTTTTTCCAGGGAAATAAAAAATTGTAAACTCTCAAGATTTGTGAAAAACTATGAAAATTTTAACAAAGTCTTGGCACAAGTACCACCAAAAGGAAAATATGACATTAAGAATGTTGAATTATCAACGTATTTCTTTAGTTAGAAAATATTGTTGAAAACAAAAAAATGTTAATAATAAAACGTGATAGTAAGATATAATTATTGTAAAAAGAAATATTTTAATATTAAATTCATTTAAATCTTTGATTTGGTTTATTAATTACAATTACAGAAAAATTAACAAAAATCCTTTTTTTCTACGAGACAATTATATCGTAGTTTCGAAAAAAAACAGTGTAAAAGAACCAGTCTTTTATATTAGAAAAAAATATAAGATGCAATGAAATTACTAACTTTAGAAAAACCTTTTTTCTACCAAATATAAGAAAAATAATAATTATGCCTAAAATTTACGGCTATGTACAGTTTTTTTTTTTTAATGAAAATTGTAATTATAGTGAATAAAATAGATTTGATCAAATTTTTCACCTTTTTTAAGCCTATATACATTTTTTTTTTTTTTTTGCCATATGGTCAACCGTTTAAGAAATAAAATATAACTATGTTTATAAAAATTATGAAGATAATCAGGCTTTAAAAAATCTTACGACTCGCACAACATATTGCCGACATATTGGACATTCTGACATTTGTTTACCACAATTTATACAGCATGCCATATGACCACATTCTAAAATAACGCATTCAATTGGTGCATCCAAACATACTTTACACAATGTTTCGTCATCCATTGTTTCTATATTTGCTGAAAGAGAAATTTTTATTAATTTATCAATAAAAATTAAAAATTCCTTATTTTTCTATAGAAAAAAAAAGAAATTAACTCACTTTCTCTTGTTTTTCGATGTTCCTCCCATAATCTACTCGCTCTATCCAATAATTCACATCTTTCAACGCAACCTTTAAAATCAACACGATTCATACTTAATAAATCTTTCAATTGTTTCACTGTTAAATATTCTAAATCTGAGATTTCTTTTATATCCGATAATTCCACTATTTTTGTCCTCTGTTTTTAAAGGGGGGAAAAAAATATTAGACAATATAATAATTATTAAATAATAAAAAAAAATAAATATTTACCGAATGAGAATCAGAAAATGAATCAGTATCTCTGATAACTGATGTTTCGGAGATTTCATCATTTTCAATTATCACAGGCTGTGCTTCTGTTTCATTAATAATTTCATCGCTTCCTGATAATTCTTCAATTTCAACTTGACTCTCATTTCGCCTTTGTTCATCAATTATTTCCGGTTCTGGAATTCTCTCCGGTCTTGGCTCTTCTGTTATTATTGGCCTTTCAATATTACTTGGTGGACTTCTTGAACGTCTCGATGATAAATCGTTTTGATTTCTCTCTAAAAAACTGTTTATCGATTTTTTTTTTTTTTTAATTGCAAAAAAATAATTTTCTCTTAAAATTAATAATAAACAAAATTTATTTAAAAATAAACCGGAAAATAAATAATATATTAATTATTAAAATTATAATAATAATTATTATTATTAGTATTTTTGTACAAAAGTGCTTGTATCGTTTATTTTGAAAATAAATAAATTAATTTAAAATATTTTTTTTTGCAAAATTAGAAAAAATAAAGTTTTTTAAATTGATTTTTCAAAATGAATTTTCTTACTTTCTGCTTCTGTCGAATGGTCCACTTTCAAATCCACCATTATTTGTGTGACAATCGCCTTCATTTGCAAATACTATGAGTAAATTTACTAAATCTTCTTTTTCTAATAAATAAAAATTAAATTTAATTAAATTAATTAATTAATTAGAATGATATAATTTGAAATATAATTGTTAATTTTAAATTAAAATATTTTAAATGTTGAAACATTTGTAATTTACAAAAAATTAGAATAAAATAACTCCAGTAAAATAGAAATAAATAAATATTAAATAAATAACAAAGTAAATAAATAATAATTATAAAATGGAATAAAAATAAATACAGTTAATAAATAATAATTATATCAGTAAATAAATATAAATAAATAAATAATAAATCGATAAATAAATAATAAAAAAAAAATTTCAGTAAAATAAAATAAAAAAATAAAATTTCCATTAAAAAAAAAAAGGAAAACAAAGACAATTTTCATTTTTTTTTCTCACCTACACAACCGCGAACAGAAACTTTCTTTGCGACGAGATATTGTCGTAAATCACGTGATCGCATTTGTTGAATTTGACTACGAATAACAGGTCTACGTGAAAGCATACTGCAATTGTCACAACATAATACTCTGTCTACCCTTCTAATAAGACAATCTGTACAAAAAAATCGTAGACAATCCATGCATTGTTTCTAAAAAAAAAAAACAAAAGACAGAGAAAAAAACAATTTTTAGGTTATAAAAACAATTAATTATTAATAAGAGAAAATATCTTTCTCAATTTAGATTACGAACAATTTTTATTACAATCCCAATAAAAAAAAAAAAAAAAAAATCAATTGATAAAAACATGATTCATTGATTAGATTATTTTCTATCAATTTTCTATTTTTCTATATTTACTTCAAATTTTTATTTTATATTTATTTTAAAAATTATTTTATATTTTAAAATACGAAAAATTAATTCGTTAATTTTGATTAACTAGTTTATATTTCATGTAGAAAAAAAAGGAAAGGTTAAAAAAATCGATTCAATATTAATTTTTGACGCAATTTGATCATTTTTTATCAGAGAGACAAAAATAGAAATTTATTTTTTTTTCAAATAAACATTATAATTATATTTAATAACTTACTTTTCTCTTGAAGAGAGAAAATTTTGTTGAACAAGATTCACATGCCATCCCGCAGCAAAACATGCACAAATTTGTTATTTACAACAAAACAGTTGTTGTTATTTATGACAAGAAAATCGACTTTATTTTTCTTTTTTTCTCAACAAAATAGTGACGGGGCGGCCATTTTTAACATTAAGGCTTTACACACAAGTAAAAATTAAAGCAAAAAGGATAGTTTACAATGAACAACGTCTGAAATGTGACACTTTTTTACGCCTCGCCAGGGATGAGAAGTACAATAAACAGAAATCTCTCAAATGTGATTTTTTTTTCGGAAAAAAATAGTTAAAGTAGATAACTTCATTACTTACCAACAATAAATAATGATAATTCAGGAATCGGTGTGTAAAAAATTGATAAATTCAATTTCTTGTTTTTCATCAAAAAACACATGTGCTTTGACGTTTGTATATACATATATAAATATATTATTACTTGATAAAGAAATAGTTTTCTTTTATAATAAAAATATTTCGCGGTACTTAATTTTCCCTTCCCTTTACGGATTAAATTTGCAAATTTTTCCAAAATTTAGAGGTTATGTTTTAATACTTTCACTTTTCCGAGAATTTTCAATTTAAATTTATACTCTTATTAAATACGTAATATTTTTGCGAAAAATCGAAATTAATTGATACACGCGCTTAATAGTGAAAGGGTGACGTTATTTTATTTTTTTCTGTGAAAAATTCAAAAAAAACATTGAATTTTGTTTTTTTTAATTACATTTTGATAATTGCGTTTGTAATATATATATATATATATATATATGTACATAGGCGTGTTGTATATATATATTTTTAAAAAAACCTTGTGACAAACGACGTGAGTGAAAATAAATCACCTTGGCTACATATTTTCTTGATCAGATTTCTTCGTGATTTTCGCAAGCGGTGAGTTTATTTAATTAACATTATTTTTACATATATTTTTTATTAAAATAAATCAATTTTCCATATAGATTTTATTTCTATTTATCAATTTTCTTTCATCGTTTTTATATTACATTTAAGTTATTATTTATTCTCTCTCTCTTTCTCTCATTTTCCTTAGTCATCATTTTCCTAAATTTTATTCTATTTTTAGAAATTTTGAATTTATTACCATTTTTTTTTTTTTTGATTTTTATACTAACCTCAAAAAATAAACAAAAAATCGAGACTTTTCTGTTTCGTTTTTGTCTGATATTTATTATTATTATTTTTATATTATTATTATTAATATTATCATTATTATTATTACCTATTATTTTTATTTTTATTTATTTAGAAAAGTTTATTTTAATAAAAACCTGAATTTTTATTGGTAAAAAAAAATTTTTTTTCTCTGACATTAAATTATTATTATATAATTTTTGTTAATTTATTTTATTTAATTTCGAAACAATTCTTTTTATTATTAATTTTTGCAGCAAAAAAATGTGATTGAATTTTTTTGATAAATTATTTATTTTAATTATTTTTCTTTATTTATTTTTTTAATTAAATTTAAAAATTATTTTTCTTTTAACTGTTAAATTTTCAGCAAAAAAGAAACAATGGCCGCATTTTTTGTAAAACGTGCTTTAAATACAAATCAACAATTTTTCTGTCGATCATTATTATTGCCAATTACAACACCAATGCAATTGCATTATGCTAATTATGGTGAAATGACAAATGGTCCAATAAAAATACTCGACAATAAAATTGCAAACGGTGAATTAATGAACGATGAACATCAAAGAAAAGTTATTGAGGCATTAGAAAATGTTTATCATCAAATTGAAAATTATCAACCGCCAACGAGACATGGATTATTTAGTAAATGGATTGGAAATAAGGGAAATAGTAAAAAAAAGAAAAAAACACCCAAAGGATTATATCTTTATGGAGCAGTGGGTGGAGGTAAAACAATGTTGATGGACCTATTCTATAATTGTTGTCAGGTATCTCGCAGTTTCGACACAAATCTCGAATCTCATGAATCTCATTTGGAAAGTCGGAAAAAAATATTAAAAAAAAAAACGATTTAAAAAAAAAAGTAGAAATAAAATGAAACAAAAAATTTTTTTAAATTCTCCCTCACTCAAAAAATAAAGTAAAAAACAATTTTTAATTTTTATTTTTATTAATTATTTACACTAATTAATTATTTAATTTTTCTATTTATTTTTCTATTTATTTTTCTATTTATTTTTCTATTTATTTTTTCTATTTATTAAAATATAATTTATAAATACTATTTATTTACAGTAGTAAATAAAAAAAAAAATTATTGTTATTTATTTATTTATTATATTATTTGTTATAATTATAAATTAGTTATATTCGTTGAGATAGAATTTTTTTTCCCCCCTTCTTTCAAAAAGACTTTTCAATTGAGATTCGTGTCTTCTTTATGGATACATTTCCAAATAAAAGAAAATTCATTTAATTTTGTAATTTTGAAATTTCTTTTAATAAATAGAAATTTTTTGTTTGTATTTGTTTTTCCTACAGTTGGAAAATAAACGAAGAGTTCATTTTCATTCGTTTATGTTGGATGTCCATAGTAAAATTCATGAAATTAAAAAAAATGTCGTTCGCGATAGAAGTAGTACAAAATTACAGCCTTATGATCCAATTCCTCCTGTTGCTGAGGAAATTATTAAAAATGCTTGGCTACTTTGTTTCGATGAATTTCAGGTATTTTTCATGTTTTTTTTTAAATTTAATTTAATTAAATTTTTAATTCATTAATTTAATTAAAACAGGGAAAAAATTGTTTTTTATTTTTTAGAAAATATTTATCTTTCTTTTTTTTAGGTAACAGACGTGGCGGATGCAATGATATTAAAAAGATTATTCACCGAATTATTTAATAATGGTGTGATAATGATTGCAACGAGTAATCGTTCGCCTGATGATTTATATAAAAATGGATTACAAAGGAGTAATTTCGTTCCTTTTATTCAAGTATTAAAAGATCATTGCACTATTCATTGTTTAGATTCGGGAATTGATTATCGTGCAAAAGCCGGATCCGGAAAGGAGAAGAATTATTTTGTGTTTGTTATTTGAATTTATTTGTTTTTTTGATTATAATATAGATATTTTAAATTTTGTAAATTGTAATTATTATTTACAAATTGAAAATCTATTATGTTAATTATCACTATTATTATATTATTTATTTTTTCTTGTTAATTACAGAAAAAACGAGGATTCCGATAAGGATATTGATAAAATTTTCAAGTATTTGTGCTCAATGGAAAATGATATGATTCGATCGAAAATTCTCACGATAAGAGGACGAAATGTGACGTTTAAAAAAACTTGCGGACAAGTTATGGATTCGACATTTGAGGAATTGTGCGATAGAGTATGAAAAACAGAATAATTTTATTTAAAAAAAATTATTTTTATATTTATTGATTAATTAATATTTCTATTATATTTATTTTGTTATTTCTTATTATTTGATCATTTTTTTTTGTTCTTATATTTATTTATAAATAATAATTATATTATTATAATATTTTTATAAAAAAAGTATTTTTAAAAACTAATTTACAATTTAATTGTGATTCTTTTTTGTTTAAAGCCACTTGGTGCAAGTGATTACATTGAAATTTGCCAAGCTTTTCACACAGTAATTATCAGGGACGTTCCACAATTAAATTTAAAGATAAAATCACAAGCGAGAAGATTTATCACTCTCATTGATACACTCTACGATAGTCGGGTAAGAGACTTTATTTTTATAATAAAAATTAATAATTTATTAACGAAAAAAAAATTTGTTTAAAAAATTTTTTTTATAATAATATATAGAATATTTTTTTTTATAAATATGAAATAAAAATTCCATTTTTTATAAATAAATAAATAATAATAATTGTAATTAGTGAAAAAATTTTCTTTTTTTTTTTATTTCTATTTATTTCAGGTAAGAATTGTCGTTTCTGCTGCGGCTCCTCACACGGAACTTTTTGCACCTGAAGCTGATGCAGAATATACAGATGAAAAAAGAGCATTGATGGATGATTTGCAAATTTCTCACGGCTCTGTAAGTAACTTTTTTTTTTATTTTTATTATTTATTTCTTTAAATTGGAATTTTTATTTTCTTTTTCACTCAAATTAAAAGAAATATTTGTAAATTTCGTAATTTGTATTTTTATAATTTTTAAATTAAATATAAAATT
This sequence comes from Leptopilina boulardi, assembly GCF_019393585.1. Classification (NCBI taxonomy): domain Eukaryota; kingdom Metazoa; phylum Arthropoda; class Insecta; order Hymenoptera; family Figitidae; genus Leptopilina; species Leptopilina boulardi. Next base: position 296,096 of record NW_026137973.1, read on the forward strand.
TTTAATAATTTATTTTCTTAATTTATTTTATTTATTTATTTACATTTTTTAGTTTTTAGTTTCTTTTTTATTAAATAAAAAATAAAATTTTGTATTAAAAAAAAGAGAGAAAAAAAAAATTTCCTTTTTCCAAAAATACAGGAAGATCATAAATCGAATATTTTCACCGGCGAGGAGGAATTATTTGCATTTGATCGCACAGTCTCACGATTATCTGAAATGCAAACCACGGAATATTGGCAAGAATGGGATCGTCATAGATAACGAAAATGTAATTTAGAAATACATACTTATATTATTATTATTATAGTAATCGCGAGTCGATGATAAATAATTATACAGCTTAATTTACATAGTTTTTTTTTCTCTAAAAAAAAAAATGAAAAAAATTATTCACATAAAATATTTTTCGTCACATTAAAATTCTAATTTTTTACATTTTGTAGATTAAAATATATTTTTCGTTATTTATTTAATTTATATAGCCACAGTCATATTGAATGTAAATGTAATTTTCCTTTCATCGAAATAATTTAAATTTTCTTGTTAGGAAAACTCGATTTTTAGTTTAGAAAAAAACAAATGTTTTTTTGTATATCTGGAATTTTTTGGAATTATTTAATAGATATTTAAAATAATAAAAGTGAGAGAGAGAGAGAGTCACTAGAGGCTAGAAAAAAAAATTTTGAAATTTTTTTTTAACTTTGCAAATATAAAACGATTGAAAAAGTTATTGTTTGTATTTTCATTTACCATTTTGTAGATAAATTGTTGAACTTTTTCTTTTGTTAAATTAATAATTAGAAATTATTTTTATTTTCTATTGTTTATTTATTATAGTATTATTTATTTATTATATATAAAATAATACAATAAGAAATAATTTTTTGCTGTAATATTCAATTATTATAAAAATATTTTTATTTATTAACTTATTTACAGTAAATTTAATAATATTAAATAAAATAATATTATTTTGTTATTGTTATTATTAATATTATTATTATTAAATTACTAATTAATATCAATAATTTGTAATAAAAAATTTGAATTAATTCGAAATTTTCCCGCCAGGTGCCACGTGTCAGGATCGACATAACCTCAAAAGTTTGACAGACGTAAATATTTTGATATATATACATGAATTCGTGTGCGAAAAAAACAGTTTCAATCAATTTTTATCGAAATAATTTAATTGTAAAATCATTAAATGATGTTTAAATAATTAACTACAATTGTAAATAATGGATATCGAAACGGAAAAAGTGATTGAATTAGTATTTCCCGAAGGAATACCAGGTTATGATTTACTTCATTTGCAAATTTTTTTTTCTTTCTCTTTTCTTTTATTTAAAATAATAATAAACTCGCTTTTCAAAAATTGTATATTATTAATTTGGAACTTTTTTTTTTACAGAATCTTGGAAGGAAAATCCCGATTTTTATCAATATTTATCAAAATTGGGAGGTTTTGACATCGATCAATTGAGTGAGTAAATTTTTTTTTTTTTTTCATTAATAATTATTAAATATAAAAAACTAAAAAAATAATAATTGACAATTGCTTTACCTTATAGAAATAAAACAATTGAGTTTTATTGTTTAACAGGCGATAAAATAATTATTGTTAGATTTATAAAAATAATTTTTTACAGATAAAGAACCCGATCATTTAATTGATGAAAAAAATGCAGTTCTACAAAATACCCAGGATCTTGTTTTTGCAAATTATAAAACATTTATACAAACCGCTGAGAGTTCAAGGGAAATTTTCAAACAAGTACATTTTTTTTTTTTTTTACCAAAAATTATTTATTTTTTCACTGGTCAAAAGATAAAATTAATTTTAAACAATTTAATTTACAAAAGAATTTTAAAATGTTTAAAAAATTTAATTTCTCAAAAAGAAAATGAAAATTTAATTATATAGTATTTAGGTGAAAAAAAAGTGCGTTATGTATTAAAAATAAAATAATAAATTTTTTTTCCAGTTTAATGAAACAGAAAAAAGATTGGAGAATTTAACAAAAGATATTCCACGTTTCATTGAAAAATGTCAATTATTTTGCGATGCATCAAAAGATATAAATTCACATCGACGTCTCAATAGTTTGACATTAAATAGAAGTGGTGAACTTTTGGAAATTCTTGAAATGCCCCAACTTATGGAATCGTGTTTGCGTAGTAATCAATACAATGAGGCATTGGAAATATCGCAATACGCACGACAATTGGGCGCAAAACATGGGGATATTCCTATTATTTCAGTGAGAAATTTCATTTCATTAATAATTATTTATTTATTCAATTTTACGATCAATTCCGTATAAAATAAAAATTAATTTAATTTTCTTTTATTTCTAAAATGAAATTTTAAAATTTAAATAAAAAAAAATGTTTTTAATGATATTTCAGTCAGTTGTGGCGGAAATTGAAAATAGTTGGTCAAGTATGGTTGGTCAAGTTGTCGGTTCACTTCGTGGTGATTTGCCATTACCTCGATGTCTTCAATTAGTTGGTTTATTGCGTTCGATGGATGCATTCACGGAATCAGAATTGCGAATTAAATTTCTTCAAGCGCGAGACAGTTGGCTTCAAGGATTACTTTCGGCGATTCCAAATGAGGATCGTAAGATTTTCCCTTTATTTATTTATTTAGTTTAAAAAAATAATTTACAATTTCTTTTTTAATCTAAACAAATTTTTTATATTTTCATAATGAGAAAGTATTTTTTATTGCAGCAAATTTTCATCTGACAAAAACAATCGAACTCTCGAGGATTCATTTATTTAATATTATCACTCAATATCGTGCGATGTTCAGCGATCAGGATCACATCACATTGGGACGTGATATTTCAATAAACGAGTCGGCGATTTTTTATCATTGGCTCGAAGAGAAAGTGAGGAAACAATTTTTTCCTTTTTTTTTTTTTTTAATAACAATTATTTGTCTTTTTTAATATTTCAATTACAATATTCTTTGGAAAAAGAAAAATTAGTTTTTAATTTTTAAACTATATTAAATTTTTATGAATTTATTTAAAATAAATAAATTTTATTAACAATGAAAAAATAAAATTTGCAGATTTCGCAATTTCTCGGAACATTGGAACAAGATTTACCGGGTGTAAATTCCTTGGATTCAATTCTCGGGCAGTGCACGTATTTTGCACTTTCGTTTGGAAGAGTTGGCGCTGATTTTACTGGGCGAATGTCGGATATTTTTGTTAAAATAATTGGCGATAAAGTCGAGGCAAATATTTGGAAAACAACGAGAAAATTTGAGAAAGACATGGAAACATTTACGCTTATTAATAAAGTTCAACGTGCGGATGTTAAAATCGAAAATGTCGCTCCATCTGTAAGATATATTTTTTGCATTTTAATTAATTTTACTATTTCTATTTTTTTTAATTAATTTAATTTCACTTCTAATGTTTTAAACAAAAAATAAAAAATTTTTTTAATAGTAAGTGTTTTGAGTAATAAAATAAAAGATATATTTTCTTTTTTTTTAACAGGAAAATCCTCCGGAACAATTGATGGAATTTTATCCGCTCGCTGAATATTGTAATGGATTAATAGCAATTTTCAATGATTTTCGACTTTGTTCGCCAGTTTCGCTTTCGCAAAATTTCACAAAACTCATGCAAGAATCACTTTCTTGTGTTGCGAGGGCAATGCTTATTTTTTATAAACAGGAACAACAGGTATTTTTCCTTTTTTTTTTCTCGTCAAAAATTTCAAGAAATAATTCAAAAAAATTTTTATTGTCTAAATTGATTTATTCATTGATTTAATATAGATTCATAATTATTTTTGAAAATTTTTTGCAGGCTTTCACCGTCAACGAAAGGGAAAATATGTTAAAATTTGTCGAATGTCTCAGCGAACAATTAATTCCCTATGTTCAATTTTGCATTCACGCACTTTTTCCCTCTCAGCAAATATCGACACATCTTGAAATTTCTCCCGTCCAATCGCAAAAAGAGGTAAGAAAAAAAAAATAAAATAAAAAGGGGGTAAATTATAAAATAAAAATTTCAATATTTCGTAAATTAAATAATTTTTCTTTTTGTAAATTAAAAACCATTTCTTTTTTTGTTTCAATTAAATTAAATTTTTTTTCTATTTACAGAGCGTGACTTATTTAAACGAAAAATTAATTCTCGAACCACTTGCAAGTTTACTTCCAATTCGTGATATTCCAAAGGATTCTTTCCTTCACGAATTTCCCGTTGCCATCGAAAAATTCAAATCAAATGAGCCGGAAAATTTAATTCCAAAAATTTCGAATATTGAAAATGTCAATGATTTTAGTAGTGAGAAAATAGGTGAAATTCCCGATGAAAGAATTTCCAATGTTGATGTTTTAAATTTGAAAACAATTTCAATGGAAAGAGAAAGAGAAAAAGAAGAAATTTCAATTCCCGTGAGTACAATTAATGAGTCAGTTTTATTACAACCGATAGAGGCGAATGAGTCAATTCTAAAATTAGATACAATGCAATTGACCGAAAAAGAGAATGAAATCTAATTTTTATTCTGTGATTTTTCTCTAATTTTGAGATTTTGTAAATAAAAAGAATAAAATTCCAATTTTATTTACTTTTTCTTTAAGGAAATTTCATTCGACGATTTTGGATTCTTTTTAAATATTTCCAAAACGAAAACTATCAATTTTTTTTTTTTAAAAAAAACTATTTCATTAGGAAATAATTTGATAAATTTGCAAAAAAAAGGACAAAACGTTTTTTTTTCTAGATATTTTGAGACTGTTTTTATTTATTGAGCTTGTGTGAATAAAAATGAAACTTCTACAAACTTTGACTGCAAACCTTAATAACTAGTACAGTAATTTGTAACTCTTTACAAATCGTTAGATAGACTAAAAAAAAAGCACAAAACTATTCTTAAATATAAATGATGAAATTAAATTAGAAAATTCTTTAAATTGCATTTTTAACATTATTTTTTCAAATACGAAGAAAACAAAAGAATAATGATTATTTACAACCGTTTCATTATTTAAAAAAAAAATATGTTCCTTTTCAGTAACTTTTAATAGGTTTCTTTTCTTTGCAAAAAAAACAAAACAAAAAAATGTTCTTCCTTATCGAAAAAAATCATTTTTATAAAAATTATTTTTTTTTAGAAAAATTTTTTAAAAATATTTTTCTATTATCTTTTTTATAAAAATGATTTTTTTTGTTAAAAAAAACCTTCTTTCCAGAAAAAATTCTTTTTTTTTCTATAAAAAACTTTTTCTTGTGAAAAAAATAGGTTTTACTCTATATAAAAAAAAAAAATTGTTTTTTTTTCTTTTTTTTCTCTAACAATCTACAAATTCTGGATCCAAATATTCCACTTCAAAATTCATTTCATCATCCGAATCAAATTCAACCTCCTCATCATCAATAACACCAACAATCTCATCATTTTTTCTCAATATTTCAGTTTTTTTCTCTTCTTTCTTCGTTTTTCCTTCATTTTCCAAATTATGAATATTTTTATTTTTTTTCATTACATTTGGAATTGAAATAAATTTCTGCTCCTGTTGTAATGCTTGTTTCATAAATGTGACTTTTTTCTGTAATTTCTTTTGATGTTCGCGATTACTCATTGTTGTATTTATTGTCTCATCTTGTGTGACAATAATTGATTTCTCAATTTCTTTCACTTTATTATTTACCTCTGGTTGATAATCAAATGATAATTGTTCGGCTTTTACATTAACATTATCTTTAGTAATAATTTTTGTCACAGTTGCTTTTTTATTATTATGTTCAGTTTTCATTTTTCTCACTTCGCGTAATAATTTTTCATATTCATCTTCATTTGTGTCTTCTGTATTAATGAGTTTTCGTTTTTTCGTTGATATTGAATTCTTTATTTTTGAATCGTCATTAAATGTTGTTTCTATTTTTTTTGGCATTGTCATTAAACCTTGAAGTTTGAGTATTTGCTCCTGTTCCTCTTGATGACGTTTTTTAAGTGTTGCTAATTTTTTACTTAATTTCTCACAATCCTCTTGTGCTTTGTTGTAAAGGGTCTTGAGATTCGTTAATTTTGGATCGAGGCTGCAAAAAAAAAAAAAAAGAAATTACAAATAATAAAATTAATAAATAATAAAAGTGAATATAAAAAGAAAATTACCTTTTTCTAGTTGATTTTTCCCTCTCAACAATTGGACTTGTCACTTGACTTGAAATTGTATCCAATGTTGAATTTGTTTTTATTAATTTTGGTTTTGTTTTTGATTTTGGCGTTGATTTTTTTTTATTCTCTATCGTTTCAACGACAATTTCACCCGATGGATTTAAACGAAATATTACGGATTTATTTAAACTTTTTACTAAAACCTCCTCTGCTTTTTGTTTAATTACTTTTTTTGCTTCCTCTTTTTTACCAACAGGCTCGTCATTTAATTTATTTATCGAAATTTTCAAAATTGGTCGCCTTGCATCGACTGATGGTGAATTCGATTTTGTTGCTGTTATCGTCGTCGTCGTTGTTGTTGTTGTATCATTTTTTTGCTGTTGATTTAAATTTGATTTTGTTTGTAAATTTTTTTTATTCTCAAGTATCTCTTGTAATTGTGAAATTTGTTTAGTTGCCATAATTTTTCCATTTGTTGTCGATGATTTTTTTGAAATTTGTTTCGATGATGATGTTGATTTTTTTGCAACAATTGGTGATAATTTTGGTTGAATTGGCGTTAATTTATTAAGAATCGGTGATGTTTGAACTTTTACCAATTGCGAGGGAAATTGTATTCGTTGAATTTGAACTGGATTTGTTGTTGTTGTCGTTGTTGTTGTTTGAACCGGAAGTATTGATGGTGTTTGTAATTGAATTGATGATGTTAATAATTTACCCGGTGAAATTTGCATTAAATTTGAAGGAAAATTTGTTGGTTTTGGTAATATTGGAATTTGTTTATTATTTGAATAATCGGGTATTAAAATTGTTTCAAATTTTGGTGATTGAATAATATTTTTAATTTCTGTTATTTCAGAAGTTTTTTTCTCTTTTATTGTTACTATTGGTTCATTAATTTTTCGTTCCTCATCAGGAAATACACTTGGTACAGCATCGGGTTTTAATATTGGATAACGACCAATTGACGATGGTTCAATGTCTTCAATTAAAAAATGTGTACTACATATTTGATCCTGAATTGTTGGTGAAAAATTTTTTTGATCAATTTGTGATAACCATGAGTTCATTAATTCATTGTTGTTAAACGGGAATCTGAAAAACAATTTTTTTTATTTGATTTATTTAATTTTTTAAATTTAGAAATTTAGAAATTTAGAAATTCTAAATAAAAATTCTAATCTTTTGCAATCAATATTATTTTAATTTACAACCTATTTTTTCTATCTAAATGTTACTAGTTTCGTAAAACATTTTAAATTTTAATTTAAAAAAAAATCGGAAAAATAATAGATTTACGAATCTAACCTCAAAAAAAAGTTTCGCAAAAATATTCGAAATTTACTTATTTAGAAATAAAATTAACAGGAAAACAATTATTATAAATCGAAAATTGCCAATTTTTGTAACAATTTTTCAAATTTTCTCCTGTTTTTTTTTGTTTCTTTTTCTTATTTCATGAAACAATACGAACCTAACCTCAAAAAAGAAAAAATTAATAATTTTGAAATTTCTGACTGAAATTAATGTAAATAACTTACTTGAAATAAGCCACTGGCTTCCACTGAATACTTTTGTAGCTCTGACAACCACGAATAGAGCAGCTTTGCATTTTTATTGCAATTTTTTCTTCTTTTGGACAATTATTAAAGCGACATTTCTGCTCGCAAAGAATATTTGTTTATTTATATATAAATATCATGCACATTCACTACAAAGTTTATCACAAATTCACGATTGTTTATTTATAATCACCATTCAATAATTAACAATTATAATAACAATAAAATTGTTAACTTTTTTTTAATGAAAAAAGAAAGACGTTTAAAATGACGTGACGTCATAACAAAATGAAATTTTTCGTGTCAATTTTCACACACACTTGTCGAAAACAAAATTATCAATACCGGAAGCAATGGAGAATGCACTTTTTTTTTGCTATTGATTACTTTTAATTTTCAATATAAACTTTTAATTATATATTTAATTCACATAAATATGACGTTTTTTCTATTGAATAAAAATTGATGGCGTCTTTACATCGTCTCGAAATGACAACTTGAGTCAAAAATTTGAAATTTATAAGAGGAAATGTTAATTTGTAAAAGATTTATATTGTAAAGTAGAGAAAAAATTAATTCAAATAGTTAATAATCATTGCAAGAAAGTTAATAAATTGTTTTTGTTGTAAGTGGAAATTAAATTTACGTGTAGTTTAAAAAAGAAATTATAGGCGCACTTGTGTTTTGACTAGAGTAGTGTGTTAGAGTGACGCCATATTTAAAATTAAAGATGGCGGACAATTTTATAACGGGTGAACAAGAAAATTTTGTGCAAAAATAAAAAAAAGTTAATCGGAAGATTTAATTAAATTTCTTTAATGTAAGAGGTAAGAAATTAAATGAATTATTGATTTTTTAGTTAATATCTGTTTGAATTATTTGTTGTACATTATATTTTTCCCCGTGCGGATTTTTTCATCCATTCCCTCGTTTCTTATACACGTGACATAACCTCAAAAATTTTGACAATGAACACATGTTTCGTTTCTTTATAGTAAAAATTGTTTTCTCTTTAGTAATACAAAAATTTTGTTAGTTTTGCAAATTTACCAATTTTTTTAATAATTGAAAGAATTTTTGGTTAAAAGAATTTAATAAAATTGCAATTATATTTTGGTAAAAAAAAATTTATTGCAATAGGAAACAAAACGAAAGTGGAAAAATGGTTTTTCCAAAAAGAAAGAAAAACAATAATTGCAGTGGTTGGAAATCGGTGAATTTAGAAGGAACTGTTTTTAATTCAGAAATTGGAGATTTAATTGGAATTGAAGAATTGACTAATTATAAAATCGAAGATGAAAAAATTGTGCCTTTAACAATTGAGGAGAAAAAGGTAAATAAAAACTTTTATTTTAAATAATTTTTAGATATAATTTATTTACCATAAAAACTTTATTTAAATTTATTATTACTATTATTAATATTATTATTATTATTATTATTTATCACTATAATTTATTTTAGTAAAAATTGGTTTCTTAAAATACTTTTTTCTAATAAAAATTTTAATTTCTAATGTGTTTTCAATAAATTTTATTTCTTTTTACATATTTTTATTTTTTCTCGAAGTTTTTTTTTGCAATTAAATTTTATACGAAAAATTTAATTCGTTTAAATATTTTCATTGAAATTTATAATTAAAAATTTTTTAAAGTCGAATAAAAGATCGAGAAATGTGGAAATCGATCGTTCAACGAAGAGAAAGAAAAAGGAATTAAATTTAAAATCAAAAAAAAAGAAAAAGAAAGAAGAAAAAATCGACAACGACGACGACGACGACAAAGAGGAAAATAATGTGGAAAATTGTGAAAATTTAATTGAAAAAAATGAATTAAATTTCAATTCAGTAGAGTGGACATCGCTTGGAGTGCCTGAGATTATTTTAAAATCATTGCGCGAACAAAATTTCGAAACACCAACGCAAATTCAATCATTAACATTGGCACCGGCAATTTTAGGAAGACGCGATATTCTTGGCGCCGCTGAAACTGGAAGTGGCAAAACTCTTGCCTTTGGTATTCCAATAATTCATGGAATTCTCGAATTAAAGAAAAAACAACAAAACGAGGCCGATAATGAAAAAAATAATAATAATAATAATAAATTTATTGCCAGCAAAAGTGGAAAATTCATAGAAACGAAGAATGAAAATTCTATAAATTCGGAAATTGAAAATTCCGATAATGAAAATTCCATGGATTCGGAGGATGAAAATTTCGATAATGAAAATTCTGAAGTATCGGATGATGAAAATTCTGAAAATGAAGAAAATTTTGACAATGAAAATTCAGAGGATTCGGAAGATGAAAATTCCGAGATTGAAGAAAATTTCAATTTAAAAAATGAAATGCAAATGGGTTGTGTAAAAGTGATAGATAATATAAAAATTAAATCCAATGTAAATTCAATGAGAAAACCATTGTATGCATTAATTTTAACGCCAACGAGAGAATTGGCGATACAAATAAAAAATCATTTGACAAAAGCGGCAAAATACACGGATATTCAAATTGCTGTTGTTCTTGGTGGTATGGCAGCTGTAAAACAGGAGAGAATATTAAAAAAATGTCCAGAAATTGTTATTGCAACACCGGGAAGATTTTGGGAGCTTGTAAGCGAGGGAAATCCACATCTCAATCAACTTGATTCAATAAAGTAAGTTGAAATATCTTTTTCTTTTGGAAAATTTTCAATTATTCGCTAAAATTAATTTCTATTTAATTATTTGTTATTTAAGTATTATTTAATAATTATTTTTATTTATTAATGAAACTTATTTTAAAGTTTTTAATTTTCTGTTTCTTATTTTTGTGATAGGTTTTTGGCGATCGACGAAACAGATCGAATGTTAGAAAAAGGACATTTTCAAGAATTACATTCAATTATTGAGAGAATAAATATTGATGAGAAAAAAGTAAAGGAACGTCAAAATTTTGTATTTTCCGCAACATTAACAATGGTTCACGATTTGCCGGATTATTTACGAATGAAAAAGAAACGTAATTCACGCAGTAAAATATTTAAATTAACACCTGGACAAAAATTGCAACGAGTCATTGAAATGTTGAAAGTGAAAAATCCAAAAATCGTCGATCTTACGAAAGAAAAAGGTTTGCTTTTATAATACATTTATTATTTTACAAAAAACGAAAAAATAATATACAAATAATAAATGGGAAATATTTTATGAAATAATGTGGAAAAATTTTTTTTTTTTTTTTAAGGAACTGCTGGAAGTCTCACTGAATCGAGAATTGCTTGTACGATCGATTATAAGGATTATTATTTATATTATTTTCTAAAACGTCACGAGGGACGAACTTTAGTTTTTTGCAATAGTATCGGTTGTGTGAAAAGATTGGCGACACTTTTTGGTATTTTGGATTTTAATCCATTGCCACTACATGCAAATATGGTGCAAAAACAACGACTCAAAAATCTCGAAAGGTAAATAAAAAAAATTCTAATTCTTTATTTATAACTATGCATTATTTTCTAGAATTTTACAGAATTTAATTTTATAGAATTTTGAATAATTATTTAATCGAAATTAAGAAAAGTATAGTTTTAAAAAATGTTTTCATTTGAAAAAAAAAAATCCAATGAAATAAAATTGATTTTAATTTTAGATTTCAAGCGAATGAAAATGGTTTTCTAATTGCGACGGATGTTGCCGCGAGAGGTTTGGATATTCCCAATGTTGAGCACGTTATTCATTATCAAGTTCCTCGAACGTCAGAGGTAAATTTATTTTTAAATTTTCCAAAAAATATTTATTTGCAGCTATTTTATATGGAATTTTAATTAAATTTGATATGAATATTTTTTTTTAGAGTTACGTTCACAGAAGTGGCCGAACTGCACGAGCACAAAAAGAGGGAATCACTGTTTTGTTGATGGAACCTTCGGAAAAAGATTTGTATATGAAAATTTGCAAAACTCTCGGTCGTGGTAAGAATTTTATTATTTTTTTTTTAATTTCTCTTATTATTAATTTTTAATTTTTCTATTTTTTCTATCATTTATTTAGTTTTTCTTGGGTTTTCATTGTTTTATTTTTTAAATTTTAATATTTGGTATGTATTTTTCTTTATTTTGTTATTTTTTTAGAACATGATATTCCAACGTTTCCGGTGGTCGAACGTTTATTGCAAACGGTGAAAGAGAGAGTCGATATTGCGAGGGAAATCGACAAATTGGAATTAAGTTCCCGTAGAAATAATTTGCAGAAAGATTGGATTCGTAAAGCGGCCCAGGAAATGGACATGATAATCGAAGATGCCAGAGAGTAAGTAAAATTTTCCTTATCAATAAAAAAAAAAATTTCATTTTTCTTGATTTGCAAATTTAAATTTAAAAAAAGAAAAAAAAATTATAATTGCACTATTTTAAATTCAATTATAAATTAAAAATTTTAATTCATATTATTAAATTAGTAATTTAATTAATCAATCAATATTTATTATTAATAAATAATAATAGTTAGAAAAAATTATTGAAAAATAATAATAGCTAGTTAAAATAATTATTTATAATAACAACAATTAATAAATATCTAATTTAATTTATAATTATAAAAAAATAATAATTTATAAAATACAGTAAATTTATATATTTGAATATTTTAAAAAAATATATAATTTGGTTTAAAAATTCACAATTTGCATTATCAAAGAAATAAATTGTTTATTTAGAAATTCAACAACAGAAAATGAAGAAATTGCAAATATAAAACGTGCCCTCAAAGCAAAACGCAATCAATTAATGAATCTATTGTCGAAGCCACTGTTTCCAAAAGGATTTTCCGGCAAATATCCAGATATGGATTTACATAAACAAATGAATGAAAAACCAGAAAAGGCAATAGAATTAATGAAAAATGCAATTAAAAATAAAAAAATAAAACAACAACAATCAACGAAAAAAAATGAAAATGGTAAAATTGTCAAAAAATTGTCGTCAACAAAGAAATTTAAGAGAAAGAAAAACAAACCTGTAAAATAAAACAGAATGGTAAATTGAAATGAAATTCATATGTTTTTTTTTTATGAAATTATGAAATTTTTATTTATTTCTTTTTTTTTATTAGAAATCTTTTTTTTGTTTTTTTTTATTTTTTATTTATTTATTAATACAAGTCTTGATAAAAAAAAAAATCTCATAGGTTTTCTATTTTCTACAAGTTTGTGTTTGTCTTATAAATTGAGCCGTTTTTTTTCCTATACGCAATTCTAGTTATTTTCATAGAAGAAATTCTTTTTTTATTTATTTAAAATTATTAGAGTAGATATTTACAATGGATTTTATTATTATTTTCTTTTCTCTCCCTTCAATTCGTTTATACATTTTTTTTCAATTTATACACATTTTTTCCCAATATAATTTTTTTTAAAATTAATTAATTAAGAATAATAATTAATTATTTTGAATTAATTAATAATTATTCTTAAATAATTAATAATTATTCATTATCAATTTTTTCCATTTTTTAAATTACAAAAAAATTTCAAAATTCGATTTTTTGAATTTTTTTATGGCAGGGGGGAAAATATTCAAAATTGCCATTTTGAGTTTAAAATTCCTGAATATTTTTCCTAATATTTTTTTCTTGGAAAATTAATTTTTTTGTTTAAAATAAATAAAATAATTTTTTAAAAAATTTTTAAAATGGAAATTATATAGTTTTTTTTTTGGTAAAATATATTTTTATTTCATATTTTAAAATTTGAGATTTTTTTTGTGTTTCAGAATTTTTTTTTTGGCGAAAAAGTGAAGGAGTTAAAAATCAAAAAGTCCAACGCACAATCGAATATTTATCAGTTCAAAAATGATAAAAGACACTATTCTCAAGTTTTGGTAAAGTTAATTTATTTATTTATTGAGATCTATTTCAAACAGAAATTAAAAAAAAAATCAATTCAATTATTTAATTAAATAATTGTAGATAATTTTATTCATTTTTTAGAGATAATTTCAATTATTTCATTATAATAATTGAATATCTCTAATTTAAAAATTTTAAAGACTCAAATATTTTGAAAATAATTTCAAATTATATTAAATAAGTATTATTATTATTATTTGGATATTATTTAAATTATTTCATTCGATAATGAAATTATTAAATTTTCATTTTTTTTATAAATATTTTTTTTTTTGTAAAATTTAAATAATTCAGAAAATTTTGACTCGGGTGGATCAATTTTGAAATTTGGCGGGAAAATTCAAAAGTTCGATTACTATCGATAGTTCTGTCGAGAAATACAAAAAGTTCGATTCGATTTCAATTTATTATGGCGGGAAAATTCGAATTCGACTTTTTTAAATTTCGTGACTCAAAAAAATTCTCTCTCTCTCTCTCACACACACACACACACATTAAAAAAAATTGCAAAATTGAGCTAATAAATCGAGTTATATATAATATCATCACTTGAATTAATAATTGGATCACTGTGCGTTATCATTACTGAATTAATATAACGTCCCTCTTTTTTTCCCTGTTCACTTTCATATGTTTCTTTACTTTTAACAATTATTTTTATTCTCGCTTTAACATGATGATTTGTTGTATTTTTAAAATCCGAATGTATTTGAAATCGTGGATGTATTTGTGGTTCAGTGTCAATTTGATAACGTGGTTGTATTTGTTGTAAATAATTTTTATTCTCTATTCTTTCAATATCATCATTATTCAATGATAATTGATTTTCATTTTGAATAAAACGTGGTTTAATTTCAGGTTGAAATTGTTGTTCTTTTTGAAAATTTTCATTTTTTAATCTCGGAATAATTTGTTGATTTTCATTTTGTATTCTCATTGATTTTATTGGGGAATTTTCAATTTTAAATCGTGGTAAAATTTGTGGATGATCAATAATTGGTGATTCATTGCGAATTCGTGGTGGTATTTCTGGATATTTTTGTATTTCTGTTTCTTTATCGGTATTAATTCGTAATCGAGGTAACACTTGTGGTTGATTATCATTTTTTGTTGAATTTGTACTTTTTCGTATTCTTTCCTTACGAATTTGTGGTCGGATTTGTACACGCGATTGTCGTTGAATTTGTGTTTTGAGTTTTCCTTCTTTTTGTTGATCAGTAGTTTCGATTTCAATTTTTGGATCTTCGCATATTTCGGCGTAAATATCTTCGGGTTTTGATTTTGTTTGTTTTGGCGGTAGAGGAAGGGGTGTCAGACTATCACGAACACGGGAATAATTCGGTTGGACTTCAATGTCAGCTGAAACTTCGAGGACACTTGTTGAAACGGATCTTTGAACTGGTTGTTTTGTGGAATTATTTGAATGATGATGATGATGATGATTTTGTGATGTTTCAGGCTCTAGACTTGAGTAGCGTTCTTGTGCTTTCATTGCGAGTTCCGGTCGAATGGCAAATGTGAAGGAAGCGGATTTTTTCGCTGGATTTCGACTTCGATTTGCTTGTGTTAATTTTGTGATTCTATCAAGGAATCCATTGCCCTGTTGTCGGGTTTCACTTCGTTCGCGTACTGTTGTCTTTTTTAATTGTTCGATTCCATCGCGAAGACTTTGGAGAATTGGTTTTGTCTCGGTTTTCGGTTTTATTTTCTTTAGATGCATCTCCTTGAGATTTTCACTTGAGTCGTGCATCTTGAGCGGTGCAACTCGTGGTTCCGTTGCTCGATCGCCAACGGCACGACTGAAATTTCAAGAAGTTAGGATAAAAAACACCAGAATAATTATTGAAATAATATGAATTAGGTGAAAAAAGAATTCAATAAAGAACCGCGTTAATCGAAATTATTAATCGAGCTTCCCAACCCTGGTCGATTTGAAGTTTCCTATCTGATTTCGTAGTTCATCCTCATTGTCGTTATATGTTCAGTATTTTGTCAATCCTTCTTGTTGGAAGGTTGGAAAAATTTTTTTAGTCTGATAACTTCATTAAAAACTTGTTTCAAACAAGAAAAAAGTGTTTTCTACAGTCGAATAGAAAAATATTGTTTCCATTTAGATTCCGAATAAAGTCATTTTAATTTAGAAAAAAGTATTTATGTTACGTCATTCCCCCTGTTAGGTGGTTATTTTGAAGCTGATATTTATTTTATCTATTAATAGAAATATTAATACATACGTCGATAAAGTAAATATCTGTAAATAATTATGTTACAAAATCGGTTTTTAGGCGGGAAATTTAAAATTACCTGCACGCTGTTAGTAGTCCCTGCATTTTTGGCGAGGCAAGTAATCTCGCTTCGGAGGGATAACCTAAACGTGCTCGTCTCACTCTTGGCGCTCCATTTCCAGTGACCATGAGTTCAAGCATTTCCGGATTATAAACTGGCCTTTCCGGTACAATACATCCAAGAACAATTGGTCCACGTGTCGACGATTCCAATTGCATTAAACCTCCATATTCCCGAGGTAAAGGCACTGGTAGAGGGCCGGCTATTAACCTAACCTAAAAAAATCACGTAATCGAGAATTATTTACCAAATATTTTAGTAAATCCCTTTTTACATTCTCATTCTATTGATAAATTTGAAAATATTTCTCTATATTTCCAATATTTTTTTGGGAGATAAATAATTCTTACTCTAAGTGGAAGTTGTCGTGAGACAAGATGGTGGACTTTAAAGAGAACAGCATCACTGCCAGAGTCCACATTTTCGTTTTGGCAAACGGCATAAAATTCTCCTCTTGCCGATAGGGGAGCAAAAACTTCACGGCCATGTGGATCTAGACATTGAGCGTATTGGTCCTTCTCAGAACAACTACTGGAAATGGCGAACGACATCGAACTGTACTTTTTCGTATCTTGAAAAACAGCCACGAGTCGAAGAACCTCTCCCGCTCTTATCGTTGTTTTCGTATAATGAGCTCTGAGGTTTCCATTTTCTGAAAAAAGAAATTTATTATTATTGTTTCACGTTGATTAATTAAAAGAACATTTAATTTCATAAAATAAATTATTATAAGATATTTATTGTTTTTGTCATAACCGGTAAGAATTAAAAATGCATTTTTGAGTTTATTTTTAATCCAGTAAAAGTTGCGTGGGTGATTTGGACTCCGAAGTATGATGAGAAAGAGAGAGAGAGAGGAGGCATAAAGCAACCTTTCGCTTACTCACTTTCACTCTATACTCAATCCTCGTTAAATTAATTCAAAATATTTAAATTTTTTCACTTCATTTTCTGCGCAATTAAAAATTTACTAAATCACTTTGTGATAATAAATCAATTTTTTCAGATTCAACTTCAGGAGTGTTCGAATTCCTTTCTCTGTATAGTTATAACTTCGGGAGTGTTCGAATTAATCTTAAATCGCGATCGTTTTAGGGAAGTTATTAATAAACTTAATTGAGTATTTTCGAAATTTTTTATAAAATCGCAATTTGGAAACTGGAGTGGAGATCGGACATTGGCGAATGGAGTCTTCGGTGAGTTTTTCTTATAAAAGTATCTTATAAAAGTGTTTGGAAAAATTATTATTAAGGCAACACATATGAAGAAGAATGGTATATTGCCAACGTTTCGATCCCAGATCGGCTTTATTATAAAGTAAAACAAAGAAACTCAAAGTATCTACAATGTCGTAAAAGTTGGTAAAAATTATTTGGGGTTTAGCAAAAAAATAGATAGTATTTGAAATATAATTAACTTTTTGCCATGAAAATACAATTAGAGACAAATCTTGAACAATTTTATAATAATATATATTTATTGAACACCGGAGCGTGTAACGACGAGTGCGAATAGGTCAAAGATGCGGAACTGTAAAACGATAATGACCGGTTTTTGAAACGGGCGCGTTCATTCAATTTTTATCGTATATCGTGGTAGTATCTAATCAATTTGGCGGGGGATTTTCTATTCAATAGTAAACGCTTACTTGATTTTCATGGTGCAATGACTTTCGCGAGAGTTGTGTGTGTGTGTGTCTCGTTTCAATTCGGGTCAAGAACGTTTGCACACTGACATTTAAAATCCGGCAAACGCTCATTTTAGAGTTAAATATTTTTCCCATTAGCAAATTATTTTTTTTCGATATTCATATATTTTTAATTAATGAAACATACCCATTTTTGAATGTGTTAGCGTGTAGGCCCTTAATGGCGCAGTTAGGAGAAAAGCTGGAACTCCAGCTCTTACGAGAGACTCGACTCTTCGATACACCCTTGCATTGCCACTAGAATTATTTCCACTTATCACAGAAAACCATCCTGAAAAAGAAAAAAAAATCCATTTAAAATTGTCGTTAATTACATAGATTTTTTTTTTAAATTTTGTAAATGTAAAACTCGTGAATAAGAAAGTTAATTAAATTGAAATAAGAATTAGTTGGAAAAGGGTAATTAATTCACAATAGGACTTAATTGAAGATCCCGTAATCGGTCGTCGTTGTTATATACAAAAAGAGAGGCAATCACTACGGTTTAACTTCAATTTAGAAACGCGTCGTTAAATTTCTTCTGTATATTTTCTTTTATATAGCCTTTGTGTGAATATATATGTGTACATTAACTTTATGAGATACTTTCTGGCTTTATGTGTAACATAACTCGACGTTTGAACTCCTAATCAAAAAAAGTTTTAAATATATAATAAAAAAAATTCTATTTGGCAAAATTATTAGCGGGAAAATTGGAATAATTTTATTCTCACATTTTTCAATGTCATTTTTAGTTAAAAACTCTCTTAACATATATTGACGATAACATCTTGGAGGATTTATAAAGATTATGCTAATGAACCACGATGATCTTGTTCGTCGTTGCTTGCACATAAGTTACGCTTGCGTTTAATCTCTTTATCAGGAAGAAGAGCGGGAAATAGCGTATAGTACACTTGGAAATGCTAATTAATAAATGACCTTTATCCACGCGACGTTTGTTCTCCTTTTTATTGGATTTTATTATCGTTTGAACTTTTCTTGTACACACAAATATTCACATATCTATATATATATATATATATATATAGTTGGAAATTTCGCGATAAGGCCAAATAAACTCGCGAAGCGTAACACCATGGAGCAAACGACTCAATTAGCCTCCACTTCGGCTTACAAATCTCCCCATTCCGTGTGCGAGGGAAGAGGAGAAAAACTTGTTTCTATAAAATTGCCTTCTGGTTTTAATTTCGCGACGCCTGTTTTTTTTTACTTCTAATCCATTGCGAATTGTCAATTAGAAATTGTATTTTGAGGTTGTTTTCAAAGATGAGTTTTTAAGATGAAATATCGCGAAAATAGAAATTATTGTTCCGAGAAAGAATCCCTCATCCTGGCACGAAGTGTGTAATGTTCAATATATATAAAGTAAATCAGATATATAGTTACTATTGATATAAAGTAGGGATTGATTTATAGGTTGGGAAAAGGGGGGTAAGAGGATTTAAGATTGTAGGATTATAGGTTTAAGCACGTGATGCTTGTAAAGTAATTATTTGAGATGATACTGTTTTCCTCGTGTGGTTATACGTGTGTAACGCATCGTTAACTCTTCGTATATATACATATATATACGCGTATATATATAAACGTACTTCCGAACGACGTTCTTCTCGTGCAATCAAATTACCAATCGCCTCAAGAAACTTTTCCACTGGAATTCTGAGCGATATTCCTCGCCTTCCTTCTAATCTTCTAATAAGATTTAAGCATTGGGATTCGTGCATAGGTAATCCATGTCGTGTTGGCACGTAAGAGCCACCCCCCCTCCCCCTTTTCTATAAACGGTCAAACATCCGTTACGCGCGTTAACGTATTCATAGACACGCTCTTTGAGATTTAACGTTATTCAGACGGTTAACGATGGATAACATCTGCATAACTTTTCTTTAATACCATCTCGCGCGCACATGTAATCCAATGACTTGCTTTTATCCTTAATCCTTCTTCTCTTATATAGAGAGAAAACATGGTTCTCCTTCATTTTTTTTTATAATATACAAACATAATTAAACACCCGGGAAATGGAGATTAATTAAATAAAAGCCAACTGACGCGCGGCAATTAAATTTAATATTCCATACTCGGATTTATTTGTCATCCTGGAATTAGTTCCGTTAAGGACTTTTAACATTCGGGAAAGAAACCCACGAATTGCGTTAAAGAGTTCGTTTATAGCCCCCGTGAAGTTTGTTTTTTTTTCTTTGAATCAGATAAAGGATCCTTCGATGAAATCAACTGGCGCCATCGAATGCCAATTAGTATAGTAAAAAAAAATCATTAACTCCAAAAAAGACAAGTTTAGAAGAAGAGGAGACAACTTTAGAAACAAAAAATGTTTTGTTTTATATCGAGTCTATAATTTAATTTTTTAAATTTCGCAAAATTAATGCCAACTTTATTTGCGAACATTTTTTTTTCGAAGTCTATCACTATATATATATATATAGGTATATGTGTCTTTAAAAGGATTTCGAATATATCCACTTTCACTTTTGTTTATACCATCAAGACCTCCTTTTCCACATTTATAGAAGTTGCGCGTTTTTTCAGGGCGAACCCATACATCCCTTGGGAATTAATGTGTAGATATGGATAGGTTTTTTTTTTTGCTTGCTGGCTATTGGAAATCTCTCTTGAGAAGAAACTTTAAGTTGCACCATATAGCAAAAGAGAGAGAAAGAGATCGGCATCGGATATAGGCATTCCAAGTTGAACGATTGCAGCTTTTTAGAGGGTTGATTTCGAAGCAGAGAAGACGAAGAGACGCGGTCTTGACTTTGCTTTGCGGGCATTCGGACACTGGAGGCATTCTTAAATCAATTAGCAAGCCACCAAAAGAACCAGGCGACCTTCGATCATCTCTCCTCTGTTCCATTTGCTCTTCAGATGCGCGTTGAAGAGTCCTCTGACGATGTGATTCTTGAGTTAGGATCTCTCTCTCTCTCGCTTTTTTTTTTTGTTTGACAACTTAGAAAAAGTGTCTTTTCTTCCCCTCTAACTCTTTCTTGGCCTTTTGTTCATATTGACCACACGTTCAGTATTCGATAAAGTATATAAATATAAATTTATAGTAATGTAGGCTTTGAGACGTGTCCAATTATATATATACGAAAGAATATAGTATCTTCATTGAAAGATATAAACTTCGAGAGTGGTACTGTGATAATAGTCCATAATTTAATAGGTTCTCGTATAGGTGTACTATATATAAATAAATTTTTTACTCTCTTGAAATTGATAAATTTTGCCGCGAAAAAAGTAATTACTGCGTTTGTTTAATTTTGATACACAATTAACTTGTTAGTTTTTCGCAAGAGTATAAGTTTGCAGTGCAATATTGCAGTAATTTTGCTACAAAGTTGCAGTGCAAACTTGCAATAGTATTGCTAAAAGGTTGCAAGAAAATTTTTGAAAAATTTAAAGTTGGGAAGGTAAAGATAGTTTTAATATAGTTTGCCTAGTTTGCCTACTTAGAAACTAAATAGTATCCGTCCAGTTTGCCTATGTAGAAACTAGATAGTTTTAATATAGTTCAAGTATCTAGAAAGTAGATAGTTTTCTACATAGTTTGTATATTTATAAACTAGTTAGTTTCCATATAGTTCGGCTATCTAGAAAGTACTTAGCAGTAGTTAGTAGTTAGTTTTTATATAGTTTACATATCTAGAAAGTAGTTAAGTTTAATATAGTTTGCATATCTAGAAAGTAGTTTGTTTCTATATAGTTTGCCTATCTAGAAAGTAGATAGTTTTCAGAGTTTGACTATCAAGAAACTAGATATTTTCCATATAGCTTTAGTATCTAAAAACTAGATACTTTACATACAGTTGGCCTATCTAGAACCTATCTAATTTCAAAATAGTTTGCCCGTCTAATAACTAGATAGTTTCTATATAGTTTCAGTATTCAAATATTAGATAGTTTCCATAAAATTCGCCTGCATAGTACCTAGATAATTTCTATATAGTTCGTCTATCCAAAAACTATAGTTTCCATACAGTTTGTCTACCTAGTAACTAGATAGTTTTCATACAGTTTGCCTACCTAATAACTAAACAGTTTACATACAGTTTGCCTATGTAGAAACTAGCTAGTTTCCATATAGTTTGCCTATCTAGAAACAAGATAGTTTCCATACAGTTTCCATAAAGTTGGCTATGTAGAACCTAGGTTTACATATACTTCGCCTACTCAAAAAGTGTGTAGTTTCCATACATTTTTCCTATATAGAATCTTGGTAGTTACCGTATAGCTTGCCTGTCTGGAAACCAGTTAGTTTCTATATAGTTTGCGCATCTAGAAAGTAGTTAGTTTCTGTATAATTTGCATCTCTAGAAAGTAGTTAGTCTCTTCATAGTTTTCCTATCTAAAACTAGGTAGTTTCCATATAGTTTGTCTATTTATAAACTAGATAGTTTCCATATAGTTTGTCTATTTATAAACTAGATAATTTCTATATAGATTGACTATCTACAAACTTGTTGGTGTTAGCGTTATATTTCTAGCTAGTTTCGGTATAGTTTACCTATACAGTGCTATTTTTTTAAATTCCATTAATTTTAGTCCTAGTATAATAGTTTCTTATGTTTTTATTTAAATCTGCAAATTTTAAAATCGCTTTTACAGAGCTACAATAATTTTTCAAAAATATATTTCACCGTTTTCGAATTTAAAATTTTTTTTTATGTACATTTACAGTTTTGAAATGAATGTTATTATATATACACAAAACACATATAATTTCTTGATGTGCATAAAACACTATAAAAAAATAAATGTGTAACCCTTGTCGTTTAAAGTATTAAAGATAATCGTGTATGATAAAATTTTAAATCAATCGCATTATATTCTATTATATGTATATAGAAAATGATAAAACTGTATATATAATAGTATACGCGAGATATATTGCACTTTGTGTCGTATAATACAGATTTTAGAGCGTACACACACACACACACTTATATATATTTAAAAAAAAACAGTGATTTAGGAGTATAATAAATCTGATATAAAAACAACTATTGACATAAATTTTGAAAATACGCATACTATTCATAGAATGCAATAAGCGCGAACGTTTATGGTTTGTATCGTAATTCCTTTTTTTTACTGCCTTTGGTGAAATGGTTTTTGCATTATGAGGGGGAAAAAAAAGATAATTTTGGACCGGGAGATAAAAAAAAAAAAGAGAGAAAGAATTTTAATCAAAATTTCGTATAGTGACAAATATCTTAAAATAGATGGAAGAATTTTTGAAATTTTATATAGTTTAGTTTTTGTCTTGAAAAGAAATCGCAAAAATTTTCAACTTGACGAAGCACATCGTATATACACGATTTTGCATTTAGAAATACGATCATCTCTACTTCAGCGCCCTTTATTTTTTTTGTCCTACGGCTACCCATTAATGTTGTGAGGTTAACAAAAAAAAAAACATATATTCATCAGATTTAGAGTCTCAATGATTTATATCGCTTAGGGAGAATGGGGTGGGAGGGGGGTTAGGTCAGCGTCTACGTTTTGCTGCCGCGCGTTGAAATTCCTCTATAGATATATTCCTTCGCGTCTACACATCACCAATATCTTTTGATATAATATTAGCTTGGCAAGAATCGAACCGTGACAGTGGCGTGTGGTTTATGCACAATGTTCAGTGTGACTTACAACCTTATTCGAGTTCTCGGTTTTGCTCGAGATGCTTATATATTGTATATATATATATACGAACTCGCTATTATTTCCTCCGGCAAGTCTCTTCGCTCGTTATATTATATCTTCGGTGTTATTTTCATCTTTTCGCACCTTCCAGAGGGCAATCTTTATTTTTTTTTTTGCACGTATGCGCGCATCATCGATGATAAATCATCATTGACGCGATCGAATTACGAGAGGCTTATAAAAAAAAAATAATAGTTTTTTTTTTTTAAAGGAAAAAATAATATTCTTCGTTTGAAATGATTCGTCTTAATTTTAGAACTATAAATAGAAGTATAAAATAATAGAGTGCGAGGATTTTTAATTTCTTAAATCTTTGGTAAAAAAATTTGCTATATAGAAACACATACTCAAGAAAACATGATTTACACTCGTCCCGAATATAAATGTGCGGTTCGCGAAATAATAATAATCTGCATCTTTCCCACGCCCATCACTATGTATAGGTATATAACATATATATATATATATATATATATATATATATGTACGTCGATTTTAAAATGAAAATGTAAAGGTTCACGTTTGCCAGAAGGAATGCGGTATAAAGTTCATCGCGAGTGCGAGGCTTATAATATACTTGAAATGAAAATAAAAAAAAAAAAAAAAAAACGCTTCAATAAATCTTTCCGCGAAAACATTTTGAATAAATAAATATAAGTTTTCTCTCTATACTCGATACGAAATGTATCTTATTTCTAAAAAAAAAAAATGAATTTTTATTACCTTTTTTGAGCAATTAGTCAAGACGTGAGATTTAATTTTAAATCTTTAATTCCTTATAGATATATACATTTTCATGTATATATATAAGGAATTAAAGATGCAGAATTTGAAGAACGTTAAAAGGAAGATTCCTTAAGTTTCCGCAAGGATATTTATCGATGTCCGGATCTTGAAATCGGTCCTGGTTTCCGCCTTTAGTAAACGAGGGACGACGACGACGAGTACGACGAAGACCGGACAGGGAAGAGGTAAATGTTCCTCGTGTAAAGTTTTGCGAGTTCAATGAACCCTCCGAGAAAAAGCGAGAGAGAGAGAGAGAAATACCATCAGAATAATTTTGGACCGTGGCCGCGCAAGGATGAAGGGCATTGTCCTCCAAAGTATAGTATATGTGTGTATAGAAAGAATCGAAAGGTAACATCTTTTCAGGGGGATTAGTTTTCTATAGAAAGTTATAAGTGTTATGAAGCAGGGGGTCGACAAGAGGTACTACTTTCGTGCCATCTGGTATTTGTATATATATATATACTCGTAAAAGCAAGTCAGAAAATATCGAAATCATTTCTTCTTTCATCCTTTTTCATGTTTATGAGCAATGTGGGCGAATTCAGAAGCAATAAACTCTGATGTAATCGAGTAATCGCAAAAACGGAAAAACTAAAATCCACCTTTAGATTCAAGTACATACATGAGGACAGAAAAAATATAATCGTACATTATTTATCATTTATGTAAATCTATCCTTATAAAACAGTTTGTGTGGTTTATATTCAATTTTATATTATGTATATTTCAATATATAAAGGAAATAGTAGACGGAAAAATAACTAAAAAATTGTATTTCACGTGGGGAATTTTTTTTAGATTCAAAAATTCGCGCCCAACTACAACTCCCTCTAGGGAAAATATAGTTTGTATTAATAATAAATCCGTTGTCGATTTTACCCCGTTATGTCAGGATATTGACATAACCCCAAAAATTCACAGAAACACTAAAGCTGAAAAGAACGTTCTTTTTAAGGTTTTTTTTTTTGAGGTTATGTCAAAATCCTGACGTTTTTGGGGTAAAATGAACAGCGGATTTGGTTTCAGCGACCCTAAAAACGTATAATAATATTAGTTTGAATTATTTTTCGCATTTTTGAGGTTATGTCAAAATCCTAACGTGATGGGGTAAAATATTCTAACTGTAATAACTTGTATATTAATCCCTGTATCCGCCATTCGAATTCGTGTTTTTTCAATAAAAAAATGATATTTCAGAATATTAGACCTCTATTAAGATTAGAGTAACTTTTTTAAAAATTTTTTATAGGTCATTATATAGTAAACGTTAAAACCTTAAAACACACAGAAGATGCTCCAGATGTGATGAAAGAAAACGGTTTAGAATACCTTTATGTTTTAAAATACATATATATATATATATACATATATATATACAGAAACGATAAGAGCCGTGTCCTTCTTATCTGCCTGTAACTTTTTCTCATGCACTCGTAAAGTTCTTTTATCAACAAACTTTCGCTACTATAAAATTCTTTCGGTAATTTTATCTTTATAAAAGGGTCATAAAGTCTTATCAAATATGTAGGTTTTCGTTGCGCGTGGTTTTATATAAATAAATAAAACAGCTCTCATGACCCATGGAGAACGTCGACCCTGGTTTACGCGCCTAATAAATTACTGTATAAACTGGATCCAAGTCGTCGTTTTCCACACACAGGGGTTTATACACGAATGGTAGTTAAAAGCATATAAGGTGGGGGGGGGCTCGGTGATTTGTGCGATATCGTACACATTCGTGCTATCAGTCCTTGGAATCGGATGCTCGGTTAAATCTTTCTCTCTCTCTTGGTAATTTTATCCCGGTTGAAGGTTCGAATTGCTCTCTCTCTCTCTCTCTCTCTCTCTAGATTCCATTTTGCCATCGCAAAGAGCGCTCATGAGTTCGAGGCGCGTTGCGTTACGTTTTGTGGCCGTCCTCCTCCTCTTATTTCTAGGCAGTGTGCTACTTGTTCGACTTGTTCCTTTTTGCGATTGAAATACACTAAGAAAAGAACCGCGCGCTCGCGCGAGAGATCGAATCGGGTTTATTACAGAATCGTTGGAATCCAGCTCTCTTTGAAAATATATATATATATATAGTTTCCAATGGAAGCGAGAGCATGAGCTTTTGTCAACTAACTTATTAAGTTAGTTCTAAGTTAAGTTATTTTGGATTAACTGAATCAGACTTAACATAGTCTTTTAAACTTAACTTACTTCCAACTTAATTTGTTTTCACTTAACTTCTTTAAATTGTAATTTTTTTAACATAACTTCTTCAAACTAAATTTTCTGCCAAGTTAACTTGGTTTCAACTTAAATTGGTTCTAACTTAACTTTCTGTCAAGTTAATTTTTTTCTAACTTAACTTTCTGCCAAGTTAACATGGTTCTAACTTAACTTTCTGACAAGTTAACTTCGTTTCAAACTTAAATTTCTGCCAAGTTAACTTGGTTTCAACTTAAATTGGTTCTAACTTAACTTTCTGTCAAGTTAATTTTTTTCTAACTTAACTTTCTGCCAAGTTAACATGGTTCTAACTTAACTTTCTGACAAGTTAACTTCGTTTCAAACTTAAATTTCTGCCAAGTTAACTTGGTTTCAACTTAAATTGGTTCTAACTTAACTTTCTGTCAAGTTAATTTTTTTCTAATTTAACTTTCTGCCAAGTTAACTTCGTTTCAAACTTAAATTTCTGCCAAGTTAACTTGGTTTCAACTTAAATTGTTTCTAACTTATCTTTCTGCCAAGTGATTTTCGTTTCAAACTTAACTTTCTGCCAAGTTAACATGGTTCCAACTTAACTTTCTGCCAAGTTAACTTGGTTTCAAACTTAACTTTCTTACAACTTAATTTGTTTTGATATAACTTATTCAAATTTAATTTGTTTTGATATAATTTCTTCAAACTTAACTTGTTTTAAACTCAAATTTAAATTTTTTTTTGAATCTGACACTAAATTTTTAATATAACCGACCCACGGATTCGTAATCATATATAAATATATTAATATTTCAATTAAAAAACGTGAATTTCAATATAATTGAAAGTCGTCTTGCTCATCTTTTTTTTTTTATTTTTGAAAAAAACAAATTATTTTGAAACTTGTTTTTATATAAATAAATTTTCTTCCGATGGCAAACATTTAAATGATACATTAGAGATTATTATTTTAATCTTATATTTGTAAATTTTAAACGAAATTGCGCCCAGGGAAACAAAAAAAAACTATATATAAATATTGAGGTAATTAATCTTTTGTGACCTTGCCATCGTCCTACGAGTTACGTTTAGATCATCTGCTAGTTACTTTCCTTCTTTTCGTAGCGTATTTCCTTTCACTGATGTGGAATTCCAACGCCACCTCATCTGTCCTCGATTCGAGAACACTTCGACAACTCTATATATATATATATATTGACGCATAAATAGAGATTTAATCAATATTCACAACTAAAAGGCGAAAATCGACCTCTATTTTGTAATTAAATTATATTCATTCCTTTTTTTTATATATCTTTTGCATCTCTGACGTCATTGATGAAAAAAAAAATTTTTGCTTCTATTTCACAAGACACTCTCGCTTCTAGTAAGATATTTCTCAACACAATTTTTTTTCATTCCATAATAAAATGTCGTAATTATACAATTTGGCGGATGTATATAAAATAATATTAAAAATTACTGTTTCCTTCTTTTTTTCCGGGTTTTGAAAGTATATATACATCCATTGAAGTTAAGTTTTTAATTCAAACTGAACTTTTTTTCATTTAAGTTCTTAACTTGTTTTGCCTTTATGTTAACACTTTCAGACTTAACTTTTTTTTAAGTTAATTTTGTTTAAACTTAAATTTCTGCCAAGTTAACTTGGTTCCAACTTAACTTTCTGCCACGTTAACTTCGTTCCAAGTTAACTTCGTTTCAAACTTACCTTCTTTGAACCTAAACTACCTTCCAAGTTAACTTGGTTCCAACTTAACTTTCTGCCGCGTTAATTTCGTTCCAAGTTAACTTCGTTTCAAACTCAACTTCTTCGAACCTAACTACCTTCCAAGTTAACATGGTTCTAACTTAACTTTGTTTCAAACTTAACTTTTTCGAACTTCACGTTCTTCTAAGTTAACTTCGTTCCAACTTAACTTTCTGCCAATTTAATTTTGTTCCAACTTTACTTTCTTCCAAGTTAATTTTGCTCTAACTTAAATTTCTGCCAAGTTAACTTCTTTCCAACTTAACTTTTTAAAACTTACTTCCAATTAAATTTCGTTTGAATTAAACTTTTTTCAACTTAACTTCTTCAAACATAACATCCTTTCAAGTTAAATTTGTTCGTGCGTATTAGTACCCCAGGGTGACTGTCCCGTTCTAAATCATTCCTGAAGAGTATACATGCAATATAACAGAGGGCTTTTTTTCGAAATTTGAAAATTTAGAGTTTATTTTATTATGCATCAAATATTCGCACACTGATCGTAAATTCGAACTTGAAAGAACAGGTTATCAGGGGCGTAACAGTAAATTGAGTAGGAAAACATTATTTAACGCCTACGAATTCTAGATGAGTTTATATAGATGATTTCAAAGTTTTATTATATATACGTATATAAAAGTTGAAATAAACCAAGAAATGTTGAGGTGTTAGTTGAAAGCGTCACCAAAGAATTGCACACACATATATATATATATATATAGACTTGCGGTGTGTACCGTTTCATTTGTCTCCTACGGTAGATTCCCGAGTGGACATTTACTCCTTGTGGCATTCTTTGCCTCTTTACTTTGCGTCATCATGGAATTCCATTTTCTCAATAAGAGAGACAGAGAAAGACAACGTTATATCCTTCTTGTCATCCATCGACTCATTTTGCTCGCAACTCACCTCTTTTGAGTCAACAAACTCTCTTTACAAAGATCGATGACTTAATTTTATACTCTCTCTCTATATATATACATATATAACGACATGACAGGACAAAAAAATATTATAATAATAATATAATTAAAATTAAATTTTAATCGTTTTAAGAATAATTTTTAATAATATACAAATATTGTGAGAGGATATTTGAATATAAAATTTCTTTTTGCTAATCGTAGTATATATATATGTAGATATATAAGAAAATTTATATAAGTCACTGCATGCGGTAAAGCCCCAAGGGTCTTTGCACAGTGGTGAACGCGTTAATAGGTTTGCCAAGCCACTACACTTAACGCCTTTTGCAGACTGCTACCGAGACTAGCTTCAAGGAATATACAAAATGAAAATTATTATCATTAGTCTACTTTATTTTCTTTTTCTTTGTTTTTTAATTTCTATATATATATATATATATATATATATGATTCCAGAATATTTCTTGGAAACATATGGCTTTTTTGAGTTTATATGCGATAATTTTATTTTTATACGAAAGAAAAAGAATTTTTGGCTCTTGGTGGTAAAAATTAGGTTTAGGTGTTTAGAAATTACTATTTTTTGGAATACAAGGTTTTTGGATGGGGCAATTTTACTTTGGGCTTGATTTTAACTTAATTTTTTTTAAATTGACTTATTTAAATTTAACTTTTTTCGAAATTAGGTTTTTTTAACTTAACATCCTTCCAAGTTAATGTTTTTTTAACTCAACTTCTTCAAAACTTAATTTTTTTTAGCTTAACTATAATACAAACTTAGCATTCTTCCAACTTATTTTCTTTCTAACTTAACTATTTTCGACTTAACTTCTTCTAACTTAACTTATTTTGTGAGGTGTTATTTATTTTGACTTAACTTATACTAACTTAACTTATTTTGACTTACCTTGTACTAACTTAACTTTCTTTCAAGTTAATTACTTTCCAACTTAACTTGAAAGAAAGTTAAGTCAAAACAAGTTAATTTGGAAGAAAGTTAAGTTGGAAAGTAGTTAACTTGAAAGAAAATTAAGTCGGAAGAAGTTAAGTCAAAACAAGTTAATTTGGATAGACGTTAATAACTTTTCAACTTAACTTCCTTCCAAATTAACTTGTTTTGACTTAACTTCTTCCGATTTAACTTTCTTTTAAGTTAACTATTTTCCATACCTTTTTAAGGTAACATATTGTCATAACATCTGTATACAGTTTTAAATAAAAATAATCAAAAACTTAGAAATTACCTTTGTTATACTAAATATGACCCCCCGTTGGAGAAATTGATTCGAAACAACCATTTAAGTATATTTTGATCTAATATTCCAGCTGCTATACTTTCTCTCTGTCTCTCTCTTTCTTTCTTTCTCTCTCTCTAGGTTACAACCCATAATTTCTAATTAGCTAATAACCAACGCTTATAACCACCAGCAAACTCTAGTAAACCATTGGGTGTATATACCAACACAACAGTGTGGCTCTAAAACTCTCTCAAAGGCTTTCGTAATTCTCGAGTCGAATATATTTTTTTTCCTTGAACCGGGAAAAGATATATATACGCAGTTTCGTATCGTGAGCTACTCTCTTTTTCTCTTTTAGATGCGCGTTTTTCTCAGTAGCTCTCTCTAATGATACCAATCCGAATAGAAATAGTAGTAGTAGTGCAATGATCAACAACAATCATTTTGTACAACAGTTACCGTTCGAGTATATATATATATATATATATAAGTTCAGAGAGTCGTCGCCCGTGGATATATATCACTTCGAGGAAAATTATTTAAGGCAAGAAAATCCTATCATTTCTTTTCCTTAAAGCTATTAAGAAACTTC
Organism: Leptopilina boulardi; assembly: GCF_019393585.1. Taxonomy (NCBI): domain Eukaryota; kingdom Metazoa; phylum Arthropoda; class Insecta; order Hymenoptera; family Figitidae; genus Leptopilina; species Leptopilina boulardi. The sequence goes on from NW_026137973.1 coordinate 326,979, forward strand.
TTCGGCATATAAAAGGAATTCCTCACACGATTCTCCATTAAAAGGATAGGCGCGCGTACTATTCAGCATAGAGCAGCAGAAAAGAGTTAAAAACATTGATTCTTTTTCCTACTATAAACATTTTCAATAACAAAAAACAAGAAAACAAAAAAAAAAGAGAAGGGAAATATTTTTCAAAATATGGGAAAATTTTTCATTTAATTTAGAGACGGTTTTTATTTAAATTCACTGTTTTTTATATTAACATTTTCCAACTTAACTTTTTTCCTACTTCAATGCTTCTTCACTTAATTTGTTCCAAATTTAACGCTACGGCTAATTAGTTTCTAGATAGCCAAACTAAATGGAAACTATCTAGTTTCCAGATAGAAAAACTGAATGGAAACTATATAAAACTACTAGGTTTTAAATAGACAAACTGTAGGGAAACTATCCAGTTTTTATATACTTGAACCATATGAAAATAATGTAGTTTCTAGTTAGAAAAACTATATGGAAACTATTTTATTTCTAGATAGGAAAACTGTATGGAAACTATATAGTTTTTGAATAGGTCAAGTATATGTAAATCTAGGTTCTATATAGGCAAATTTTATAGAAACTCTCTAGTTTCCATATAGGAAAACTATGGAAATTATCTAGTTTCTACACAGGCAAACTGTATGAAAACGATTTACTTACTAGGTAGGCAAGCTGTATGGAAACTATACAGTTTTTGGATAGGTGAACGATATATTAATTATCTAGGTTCTATGCAGGCTAACTTTATGGAAACTATCTAGTTACTAGATAGGCAAACTATATTAAAATTATGTAGGTTCTAGATAGACAGACTGTGAGGAAACTATCTAGTTTCTAGATAGGCAAACTGAGTGGAAACTATTTAGATTATTTAAAAATGTTAGGCATGTTATTCTATCTAGTTTCTAGATACTTAAACTGTATGGAAACTATTGAGATTATTTAGAAAGGTTAGGTATGTTATTCTAAAAAGTTTCTAAATAGAAAAACTATGTAGAAACTATCTAATTTCTAGATATTTGCTCTATACAAAAATAATCTAGTTGCTATATAGGCAAACTATATGGAAACTATCTATTTGCTATATAGGCAAACTATATGGAAACTATCTATTTGCTAGATAGGCAAACTATATGGAAACTATCTAGTTTCTAGATACTGAACTATGTATATAGAAATTGTCTATTACTTTCTGTATAGAGTAGATAGAATTGAAAATTGATTCTTTTTCTTATACTAAAAGCAGAAACAAAAAAAGAGGAGAAATATTTTTCGAGATGCGTGAAAATTTTCATTTTATTAAACTAATTTAGAGGCGTTTTTTTTTAAAAAACGAAAGGTCAATTTTTTTTAATAGCGCCCGCTTATTTTGAGCACTTAAATTAAAATTGGTATATTTCTAAAATTTATTATATGGCTTTAGAAATTAAATTGCTTGAAAAATAAAAGTCAATTTAGTATATGGACGAAGTTAAAATTTTGTTTTCTTTTGATAATAATACCTGCATAAAAGTAAAGAAATCAATAAATTAATTGAAATTTTTTTCATATATATCTTACCCGGATATCCTTCGGGAATAACAATTTCGGGTCCAACTTTAACGTCATGACGATAGCGATGCATCAATAATGTTGCTGTCACTCTCAATGAACGTTGCTGTTGTTTATAGAGTAAAATTGGCCGTCCCGCTGTACCCTCCAATCTAACAACTCTTGGCAGTGAGAATCTATCGAGAAATTCTCTCAACGGTGAAAAACTGCCTCCACCTGTACTTGAATTACCCTCGGCTGTTGCCTCCCTTGAACTAGGCAATGATTTTGGCAACGATGGTATCTCCCCACTTGATATCGTTGAAAATTCTCCATTTGATGACATTTTTCCTTTTCATTTAGAACTTAAATAATGTTTTTTTAATTTCAATATATTCAAATTTAATATTTTATAATATTAAAAATATAAATATTTAGAAATTTTTTTTTTTTTTGACAAAAAAGAGAAAAAGTCACTGAAAAGCACGACACTTTTTATTTTAAAGAGAAATAAATTAAATTGTCGGAAAAAAAGTAACTGGCGGCACTATTTTTTTTAAATTAACTTCTTTTTTAACTTCAGTTTTTTATTAAATTGATTTTGAAAATTTTTTTCTAATTTTTTAACTTAACTACATTCCAACTTTGTTTCTAAATTGGTTTTATATCAAAATTAACATTTTCTGATTTCACTTCTTGAAATTTAACATCTTCTAAGTTAACTTTTTTTTCAAATTAACTTTTTTCAATGTTAATTTTGCTCGAACTTAACTTCCTTTCAAGTTAATTTTGTATCAACTTAACTTTCTGCCACGTTAATTTCGTCTCAACTTAACTTTTGTCCACGTTAATTACGTTCTAACTTAAATTTCTGCCAAGTTAACATCGTTTCAAACTTAAATTCTTCGAATTTAACTGCCAATAAAGTTAATTTGGTTCCAACTTAACTTTCTGCCACGTTAATTTCGTTCCAAGTTAACTTTCTGACAAGTTCATTAGTTCCAACTTTAATTTCTGCCACTTTAATTTCGTTCCAACTTAACTTTCTGCCACGTTAATTTTGTACCAACTTAACTTCCTTCCAAGTTAATTTTGTACCAACTTAACTGTTTTCCACGTTATTTTTGTACCAACTTAACTTTCTGACAAGTTAATTAGTTCCAACTTAACTTTCTGACAAGTTAATTAGTTCCAACTTAACTTTCTGCCACGTTAATTTCGTTCCAACTTAACTTCCTTCCAAGTTAATTTTGTACCAACTTAACTGTTTTCCACGTTATTTTTGTACCAACTTAACTTTCTGACAAGTTAATTAGTTCCAACTTAACTTTCTGCCACGTTAATTTCGTTCCAACTTAACTTCCTTCCAAGTTAATTTTGTACCAACTTAACTTCCTTCCAAGTTAATTTTGTACCAACTTAACTTTCTGCCTCGTTAATTTCATTCTGACTTAACTTTTTGCCAAGTTAACTTTGTTTCAAACTCAACTTCTTTGAACTTAACTTCCTTCCAAGTTAATTTTGTACCAACTTAACTTCCTTCCAAGTTAACTTTGTACCAACTTAACTTCCTTCCAAGTTAATTTTGTACCAACTTAACTTTCTGCCTCGTTAATTTCATTCTGACTTAACTTTTTGCCAAGTTAACTTTGTTTCAAACTCAACTTCTTTGAACTTAACTTCCTTCCAAGTTAATTTTGTACCAACTTAACTTCCTTCCAAGTTAACTTTGTACCAACTTAACTTTCTGCCACGTTAATTTTGTACCAACTTAACTTTCTGCCTCGTTAATTTCATTCTAACTTAACTTTTTGCCAAGTTAACTTTGTTTCAAACTCAACTTCTTTGAACTTAACTTCCTTCCAAGTTAATTTTGTACCAACTTAACTTTCTGCCAAGTTATGTTTGTACCAACTTAACTTTCTGCCTCGTTAATTTCATTCTAACTTAACTTTTTGCCAAGTTAACTTCGTTTCAAACTCAACTTCTTCGAACTTAACTTCCTTCCAAGTTAATTTGGTTCCAACATAACTTGGTTCCGACTTAACTTGTTTTGACTCAACTTTTTCAAACTTAACTTGTTTCTAATTTTTTTTTAAAACTTGTTTACATTTTATTGAAAATGATATACATATATTATAGAAGTGAAAATTATCCTTTGTTGAAATAATAGAACAAAATTTAAAAGAGGAGAAACTTTCTTTTTTTATTTCACAGCGAGGAAAGAAACAATTCTTAAAAATTATTAACACTTCACTGATTTCAAAGTCTTGAGGATAACATTTGTCTCAAACCATTGCTCTCACAACTCGACAGTGGTTTACCGCTTAATAATAAGTTTTGAACGGCACTTGATTTTCAATTATGTCACTATAGTTCGAGTCGGTGAGATAATATCTTTCAGTTGAAAAGAAAAAGAAATCGGAAATCAATTTTTAGTCTACTTTTATTATTATTATATTATTATTATTATTATTATTATTATTATCATGTAATCATCATGATCAAGTTAAAATTAAGTTTCAGTTTGTTCATTTTAATTCATATTTGATCATTAGGATCCACATTTGATCATTATTTACATTCATTTTTGCGATCAATTATTATTATTATTATTATTATTATTATTATTGGTAGATGTTTATCATTCCTGTTACTTGATTCTTTTGCCAGTAAAAACAATAGCAAACAAAAATATGGTTTATTTCTATTACCATTTTTTGTTTTTTCGATTATCAAGCACTCGTGGGTGATTTAAGATGGACAGTTGGAGGATGGATCATTACTCGATTGGCCACACTCTCTTTCTCTTTTTCTCTCTCTCTCTCTCAATATAAGAATATCGCGAGCGCGCGACCAACTATCAACGACGCAAAAGGCACTTATATCTCTTCTGTATATATATATATATATATATATATATACCTCCTGAGTTCGAACCCCCTTGGCGTTTATGATTTACAGTTCGTTTCCTATACTCAAGATCATCATCAGATGAAAACGAGCAATATCTAAAGTCGATTTATATCCTTCGAAACAGTGAGAAGAGGGAGTTTGTGTACCTTTAGAAAACTCCCCTTTTTTTTTATAAAACTGTGTTCTAAACTGTTATATTGATCCAAAATCACTTGTTTCCAAATTTTTGCAAATATTTCCACATTCCCATTTTGAGAGATTTATGGCATAACCTAAGAAACAGGAAATTGATTTTAAATTTTAAGAGTTGATTTTAAAGATTTAAAATATGAAATCACATCTACATATATATTAAAACTTGTTAACAAGAAAGGAGAAAAAAAATTGTAGATTTCTTGAGTTTGAATATTATATATAAAACTTGTTTCTTTTCTCAAATGCGATGTTTGATCAATCGTAAAATACAAAAATTAATATATATACCTGTGTGGGAAAATTTCTTGGTAATTTGTAACGTCATTAACTTTTTTTTTTATTGAGAAACTAGGTTCTATCTAGAAAACCTATTTTAAGCCTATTCAAAACCTACTCTAAAACTATTCTAATACTATTTTAAATCTATTCTCAATCTATTCTAAACCAATTTGAAACCTGTTCAAAAACTATCCTAAAACTATTCTAAATCTATTCTAAATAATATGCAGATGCACTAGATTGTTTCCATATAGTTCAAGTATCCAGAAACTGGATAGTATATCTGTCTTGACAATTTCCAAATAAACTAGATAATTTCCAAATAGTTTAACTAATTAGAAACTGGATAGAATAATGGACCTAACCTTTCTGAATAGTCTAAGTACTTTCCATATAGTTTAAGTATCTAGAAACTAGATAGTTTTTATACAGTTTGCCTATCTAGAACCTAGATAGTTTCCAAATAGTTTCAGTATTTAGAAACTTGATAGTTAAACTGCTTTTACTAGTCTAGATCGTATAACTGTTCTAGCATTTCTGTATAATCTCTATAGTTTCTATACAGTTTAATTATTTAGAAACTAGATAATTTCCATATAGTTTAAGTATCTGAAGACTAGATTGGTTTTATACAGTTATTGCCTATGAAGAAAAAAATATAGTTTTAGTATTTATAAACTAGATAGTTACTTTATAGTTTTAATATCTAGAAACTAGATAGTTTCCATGCAGTTTACCTATCAAGAAACTAGATAGTTTCCATATAGTTTAATTATCTAAAAACTAGATAGTTCCTATACACTTCGCCTATCTAAAACCTAGATAATTTCCATATAGTTTGCCTATTTAGTAATTGTATACTTTCCATACAGTTTTTCTATCTACAAATTATATAGTTTCCATACAGTTTCCGTATTTAGAAACTAGATAGTTTCCATAAAGTTTGACACATATTTTTTAGTATATAGAAACTTGCAAGTCGTAGCGTAACATTTCTAGCTAGTTTCGGTACAGTTCACCTATCCAGTGCCTATATATAGAAAATAATATAACTCGGAACAGTAACTGTATACAGAACTGTGAAATATTTCCACACAAGGTGCGGTACTACCAATTTATGATTTGTGTATATTATCACAAATTGGTAGTACCTGTATATATCTATCCAAAGATTGAAAACGCACTTTACAAAGAACAAGATTCCTTAATACCCCTTCCTCTCCCCCCCACCTCTTTTCCAAGCAACACAAGAGCAAAAGTGAACTAAATATTGCAAACATCTAAAAATAAAATGAAGTTTTTATCGTTACTATAAATTCCCCTTCTTCCCCCCCCCTTATGTGTTGTTGGTAAATGGAGTATATACTCTGATGACTATACACAAGTCTCATATATGTATAGTTGTGGGGGCCTTTATTCCAATACACGTATATATATATATATATATATAGCGATAGGCCTTCGATTGGCCGGGGCAATAAATTATCCATCGTAAATCGTCTCTCGACAAATTGTTGGAATACCCCTTCTTCTTCTTGTTTCCTCTATCTATCTATATATATATGTGTATGTATGTATATCCACCCCGTCGGGAATTGACTTGCGGTTGAAAGAGAACAGACGACTTTTCTTTTCTTCTCTTCTTTCTCGACTATTATTTATGTAGATTCGAACGAGTTACCGATATTCGCCTCTCTCGAATTCTGAACAAGTTCGTAAACCTTTCTATGTTAAAGTTTCTCTCTCTCTCTCTCTCTCTCTCTCTTACTCTGACATGCTTAGAGTGTACCAACTCTCGTATATATAGAGTTTGCCGTAGGGGTCAATCGTCTCAAGGTTTATGCTCACGTTGGGGTGAATTTACATTCATGTATATATAAATATAACATTAATAGAAAAAAATTGCCGACAAAAAAAAAAGAAATTATCGACTAAACCTATATAAAAAAAAGAGAAATTTAAAAAATTTAGGAATCTTTTTTTGGGGGGGGGGGGATTTTTTAATTTAGGGAAAAATTAGAGAAGACGTTAAGTGGAAAAGAAGTTAAGTATGAAAAATTTAAGTTTAAAGAAGTTAACTTGGAAAGAAGCGAAGTTTGAAAATGTTGAGTCAAAATAAATTAAGTTGGAACCAAATTAACTTGGAAGGCATGTTAAGTTTGAAACGAAGTTAACTTGGCAGAAAGTTAAATTAAAAGCAAGTTAACTTAGGAGAAAGTTACGTTGAAACCAAGTTAACTAGGCAGAAAGTTAAGTTGGAACAAAATTAACTTGGCAGAAAGTTAAGTTGGAATCAAGTTAACTTGGAAGTAGTTAAGTTCGAAGAACTTAAGTTTGAAATGAATAAGTTAATTTGGCAGAAAGTTGCGTTATTGGAACCAAGTTAACTTGTCGGAAAGTTAAGTTGGAACCAAGTTAACTTGGCAGAAAGTTGCGTTATTGGAACCAAGTTAACTTGGCAGAAAGTTAAGTTAAAACAAAATTAACTTGACAGAAAGTTAAGTTGGAACCAAGTTAACTTGAAAGTAGTTAAGTTCGAAGAACTTAAGTTTGAAATGAATAACTTAACTTGGCAGAAAGTTGCGTTATTGGAACCAAGTTAACTTGACAGAAAGTTAAGTTGGAACCAAGTTAACTATAGGCAGAAAGTTACGTTGGAACCAAGTTAACTAGTCAGAAAGTTAAGTTGGAACAAAATTAACTTGGCAGAAAGTTAAGTTGGAACCAAGTTAACATGAAAGTAGTTAAGTTCGAAGAACTTAAGTTTGAAATGAATAAGTTAACTTGGCAGAAAGTTGCGTTATTGGAACCAAGTTAACTATAGGCAGAAAGTTAAGTTGGAGCAAAATTAACTTGGCAGAAAGTTAAGTTGGAACAAAATTAACTTAGCAGAAAGTTAAGTTGAAGCGAAATTAACGTGGCAGAAAGTTAAGTTGGAACAAAATTAACTTGGCAGAAAGTTAAGTTGGTAAAAGTTAATTTGGTAAAAAATTTTGTTGGAACAAAGTTTCATTGATTGAAAGTTAAGTTTAAATAAGTTTAAGGTTACGTCAAAAGTTGGAAAGAAGTTTATTCAGCAAAAAGTTAAGTTTAAAACAATTAAGTTGGAAGGTTGTTAAGTTTCAGTAAGTTAAGTCAAAACAAAGTTAAGTTGTAAATAAGTTAATTTGGAAAAAAAGTTATGTCAAAAAAAAGTTAAGTCACAACAAGTAAAGTTGTAAAAAAAGTTAACTTGGATAAAAATAACTTGGAAAAAGTTAACTTTACAGAAAATTAACTTGAATAAGGAAGTTAAGTTTGAATTAGTTAAGTATAAGTTAAGTTGTAAAGAACTTAACTTGGAAAAAAGTTAAGTTTTGAAAAAGTAAACTCGAAAGAAAGTTATATGTCAAAAAGAAGTTGAGTTTGAAATAATTTGAAAAAAATGGAAAGAAGTTAAGTTGGAAAAAAGTTGAGTTTAAAGAACCCTAACTTTAGTTTAATAAATCTAAAACAGTTCTATTGGATAAATGTTATACGTTCCGAATAAATTTGACAAGTTTGAATAACATAAATAAAATTAAACTAAAGTTTAGAAAAAAAGTTAATTTTTAAAAAATAGTGCAATTCTCACATCGAATGAAATAATTTCAAAACTCTTTCACAAAATACCAAAAAAAAAGAAAACTTGTTTAGCGATCCTTATAAAATAAACTTCACTTCATTTATAGAAACAAAATTCACTCTATTCCCAATTGTGTTACACATTCAATAAAAAAGAACTGAAACTCAAGAAATCTCACAATTTTCATTTTGACGAGTAATTGAATTTTTCGAAAGAGTTAAAAATTACTCTTTAAAATTTTTGATAAATAAAAGAAATAGAGAGAAAAAATGTTTTGAGTACTTTTTTCGAGTAGGTCCGAACGAACCGGCGGACGCGAAGTCACTGACGCTTGGAACGAAGTGAGTGGAGTGTAAGAGGTTGGTATCACGGGAATATACCTGTGTGTGTGTATATAACAAATACCAATGGGATATCCGCGACGCATATATATATATATGTAGTCAACAGAGGGCAAATAACGTGGTTACATATATATATATATATATATATTCACCGTTCTCTCTCTCTCTCTCTTTCTCTCTGGGGCTTTACTCACTCAGAATTCTATTGTGTTGAGAAAAAGACTGCAAATGTAAACTCCACAAGGGCGGACAGGCGCTTTTAAATAGTTTGCAATGGAATTTGTAATCGTGCATTATCATTAATAGTGTCTGTAAACATACACGAAGTATCTGTGCACTGTCAAGTTATTTCTTCTTTTTTTTTATTTTCTTTTTTGAAATACATTAGTTGTATTTGTTTAAAAATTGGGGTTAAATTGATTTTATTATAGGGTAAAAATGGTAGCTGTAACATTGTTTACTTTTCAAATTCACTCTGTTTTTTTTTTAATTCACTTTTTTCCAAATTAAGTTATCTCCAACTTCAATTTTTCTTAACTTACCTTCTTCAAAAATTAAACTTTACGACCAATAAGTTTCTAGATAGTCAAACTATATAGAAACTATCTAGTTTTTCGATAGGCAAACTGTGCGGAAACTAATTAAGTTCTGTATAGGCAAACTGTAAAAAAACAATTTAGGTTTTAGTTAGGCAAGCTGAATAAAAACAAACTACGTTCTAGATAGGCAAACCGAAAAAAAACTATCTAGGTTCTAAATAGGTAAACTGTATGGAAACTACATAGGTTATAGATAGGAAAACTGTACAGAAACTATCTAGGATTTAAATAGGCAAACTGTATGGAAACTATCTAGGTTCTAGATAGGCAAACCGGAAAAATAACTATCTAGGTTCTAAATAGGTAAACTGTAGGGAAACTACATAGGTTATAGATAGGCAAACTGTACAAAAACTATCTAGGTTTTTAATAGGCAAACTGTATGGAAACTATCTAGTTTTTCGTTCGGCAAACTGTGCGGAAACTAATTAAGTTCTGTATAGGCAAACTGTAAAAAAACAATTTAGATTTTAGTTAGGCAAGCTGAATAAAAACAAACTACGTTCTAGATAGGCAAACCGAAAAAAAACTATCTAGGTTCTAAATAGGTAAACTGTATGGAAACTACATAGGTTATAGATAGGAAAACTGTACAGAAACTATCTAGGATTTAAATAGGCAAACTGTATGGAAACTATCTAGGTTCTAGATAGGCAAACCGGAAAAATAACTATCTAGGTTCTAAATAGGTAAACTGTATGGAAACTACATAGGTTATAGATAGGCAAACTGTACAAAAACTATCTAGGTTTTTAATAGGCAAACTGTATGGAAACTATCTAGTTTTTCGTTCGGCAAACTGTGCGGAAACTAATTAAGTTCTGTATAGGCAAACTGTAAAAAAACAATTTAGATTTTAGTTAGGCAAGCTGAATAAAAACAAACTACGTTCTAGATAGGCAAACCGAAAAAAAACTATCTAGGTTCTAAATAGGTAAACTGTATGGAAACTACATAGGTTATAGATAGGAAAACTGTACAGAAACTATCTAGGATTTAAATAGGCAAACTGTATGGAAACTATCTAGGTTCTAGATAGGCAAACTCTATGGAAATTATCTTGTTTCTACTTAGGCAAACTATCTAATTTTTTAAATATATTTGCTCTACACAGAAATAATCTAGTTGCTAGATAGTTTGCATACAGTTTGCCTATCTAGAACCTAGATAATTTCCATATAGTTTGCCGATGTAGAACCTAAATATTTTTCACATAGTTTGCCTATCTAGAAACTAGATAGTTTTAGAATAGTTTGAGAATAAGTTTATCAGCCAGAATCAATAAATCTACACTCTTTTTTCCGCGAATTGAAATAAATATAACTTTTGTTTGATATAACTATTTGAAAAATAAATATCGCGATGAGTTTCCGCAGGAAGAAAAAAGAAGAAAGAAGGAAAAGAGAATATCCCTTTTTCGTGACGTGATAAATTATCCAAGACATTATGTTTATTATATGCAGTCACTAGTAATGATTCGCCCCATTTGATTTCATATTCTGTATTCATCATAAGCACCTCTTGGCTATGTAGCATTCTAAAGAGAGGGAGAGAAAGAGAAAGAGAGAAAGAGAGAGAAATAGAATAAAAAGTGAGAAGGCAATCATCTTCCCACGGTGTGCGCGAAGACGAGATCTTGGAAAATGACGCCAGAACGTAACCTTGCAAGGACGAAACTCACCGTTTTAGATAGAATAAATGCTGATGTTTATCATTAGCGTTGGATTGCGGTTCTGCGCGCTCTCTTCGACACAGACGCGCAGTCAAACTATATATACAGTGCGCGCAGTGGGCACACACTAAATATTTGAAATTCCATTTGTGCGCTATATAGCAAAAGAGAGAATATATATATATATTTTGTGCTACAGATTTTAGATTGCAAAAATATTTTTCTCTCCCCTTCCCCTTTGTCTTTCGCAGTTTCTTACTAGATATATATATAACGAGTATTTTTCAAATAAATTGTCGTTTAGTACTTTTCTCGGAATACTTCTTTCTTCATCCGTCATCTTCTGTATGGGTTTATTGTATAAAAAATCACTTTTACACTATTTTTTAAACTTTTACCACTTTTATGGAACTTTTATCCTTTTTTTTTCACTTCTTCTTTTCTTTTTCTTTTTTTCTTCTTTTCTTCATCTTGTACTTCTTTTTCTACGTCTTTTCTCTTCTACGCATTTTCTTTTTTTACGCCTTTTCTTCGTTCTTTCTTCTCCTTCTTCTTCTTCTTCTTCTTCTTCTTCTTCTTCTCGGCCTTTTCTTTTTCTTGTTCTTCTACTTTTTTTTTCTTTTTCCCTCTTCTTCTTTTTTCTATATATAAATATCTAGATTTCGTTTTTAAAAAAAAAAAAAATCCGCAAGGTCTTATTCGTGCCCCTCTAATGTAAGATCTACCATAAACGTTAATGAACATCTAATATTGCTTTTATCATTTTCAAATCAGACATATTGAGCGTGCTTTCTATATTATATACAATAAAACATGTACATATATATATATTATTCAACTATTATTTATTACCAGATAATAAAATCGTATATGAATTTTAATAAGACAGGTTTCGAAGACAAGAAAACTGGCCCCTTATATATATATATATATATATATATATATATATATATATATATATATATTCATTTTTTTCCTTATGTTATTTTCTCCTCTCTTGCAACAGAGAGATAACGACTCGATTTGAATGCAGTTAATCTCAGTTATAATGAAGAGAGTGTTACTTCCTCTCTCGCACACACACACACATACACACATATATCGGGACGAGTTGTAAATGAAAAAGGTCTTTTACGATCGAGGTTTGTTGTATTCGAGTTTATATATATATATATATATATATATATATATATACCAAGTGGTGGAAGCAACTTTCGCTCGCGAGCCGCGGAAGAGTCATTCATCCATATAAGAAATATATATATCTTTTGCGCAAGAGAATCGATACTCTCTCTCTCTCTCTCTCTCTCAAAAATAAAGAAGTCAATTCATAGCTTCAATTGACGCGATTAAATTGCGTAAAACTGGTCTTCGCAGGTGTTGTATTGTATGATATACACTTTTGCCCATATTTTCCTCTTCTTGGGCATTCGTAAAAGTCGTTGTTCTTTTCTTTTTTTTTTTTCTCTGATGTTTCTTTTTTTTTTCTTTTTTTTTTTTTTTCTTCAAACCATAAAGCGAGAAGACCAGACAACAATAAGATGAAGAGTGTTCGTTCGTTTAAAGTGGCAGTGGCGACGATAAAAATTCCAAGTACCTTGCAATTACATCTACACTGATATATATATATATATACATATAGAGCCATGTGTTTGTGTGTACGCGAGCTTCAAGCTGCGAGAGAAGTCAGCAAATACGTTTTGGATTTGAATTTTTTTTTGGAAAATTTTTGATAAAAAAAAAATATTCTTGTTTTGAGAGGAAAATTCCGCTTCAAAAATAGTTTTAAATTTTATACTCTTGAAGGAAGAGTATAATAATAGATAAATAAATAATAAATAACAGAGAATATTTTTCTCTAAATTATTTGAAATGGATTGTATATATTAAGTGTGGACTATTTGCACCTTCCTCTCACATTGAGAATAATATTTTTAGAATTTAGAATAATCTCTTTTATTATAAAGCGAAAAAAAATATTCTGAATACTTGGCAGCTATTTTAGAATATTTTATACTCAAATTCAGTAGAATCTTAAAATTAGAATATATATACTAAGTACCATAAGATTATATTCTAATTTTAAGAATATTATATACTGAATTTAATTATAAAATATTCTAATATACTTTGTTTATTCAAAAACTGAATAGTTTCCCTACAGTTCTCCTATATATAGAATCTAGATAGTTGCCCTACAGTATTCCTATACAGAATATAGATAGTTACCATAGAGTTTGCCTATCTGCAAACTAGATAGTTGCCGTACAGTTTGCCTATGAAGAAACTAAATAGCTACCAAGTTTATATTCTCAATTTTAGAATATTTTTTTTTTGATTTAATAGTATTCGTATAGTTTAAAGAGTATTCCTCTTATATTAAGAGTACTCCTTGTATATTAAGAGTATTCGTTTTATATTAAGAGTACTATATAGTCTTATGAAGATAGTCCTCTTAATTTAAGAGGAAATCCTTTAGAGCAATATTCTATACATAAAAACATGCATCAAAATAAGAAGAATACTCTCAAAACAAGAATATATTTTTTTTTGGTATCTAGAAATTGTAGCTTTCGATTTCTTAGATATTTGTTTTCTCATATCTCTATATATATGTAAATACATATATATATATCTAGTTTCACAACTCTCGAATATCTCAACCGAAAAAGAGAGGATTTTTTTTTTTTGTCAAAACTCATTAGTATATAGGATATTATCATCATCGTTTATAGGTAGCAGAAGGAGCAACAGCAGCAGCGTTGCTCTAATCGTCCTTGTCATCTTAAAGTGCAATCGTCACTTGGAAACTGACGCTAATGAGCCTCGTAATGTAACGCGTTGAATAAAAAATGCTCTGCGCGTGCGTCCTAATTGGCCAAGCGATCCATTCTCGGCTAGGACGAATCCTATCGCGTTTGTATATATATATATATATGTATACTCAAGCCTAGGTTGTTCAGAGGCGCGAACATTCCCCTCTTCTTTGCCATAAATAAATTTCTTTTGCCTTATATATATGTATACATTTTATTAGTATAACAAATGTCATCTATTTATTACTTCTTATATATCTCCGGTGCAAATCATTTGATAATTTCTATCTAATTGTGATGAATTTATCGCGCTATATATAAATATACAAATAAATAAATGTATATATATATATATATATATATATATATAAATAATTGTATGTATATATAAATTTGTTTATTTGTGTGTAAAAAGAATACAAAGTCTTTTTAGAATGCGATGATGAAAGTGTTATAAAGGAAGAGTATTTTAGATTTTTTAAAAATCCGCCGGCTAAAGAAGTAATAAATTAACAAGTTATTTATTACCCAAGCAAACGTTTCAATATGAAGCAAAATCTCTTAGGCCAATAACTCTTATCGACAATCTCTCTCTCTCTCTCTCTCTCTCTCTCTCTCTCTCTCTCTCTCTCTCTCTCTCTCTCTCTCTCTCTCTCTCTCTCTCTCTCTCTTTTACTCTCTTGAGTGTGTATATATATATAGTAGATCTCCATTTCCATATTTTTCTTTTTTTTCCATTTCTTATTTCCATTCTGAGTGGCACTATGGTGTGGTAGAGAGGTAGTCCGGGCAAGTACTTAGTAGAATAACGAACAAGTAAATGAAGTTAAGTAAGGCAATGCAGCAGGTGCTACCGAGCAACTTTTCCTTTTTTTTCTATCTCTCTCTCTCTCTCTTTTTATTTTTCCTCAAGCAACTCCCTCTGACAGAAGTTGAGCACTTGGCAAAAGAAGGCGACTTCGCGATGCCCATTGTGATGTCTGTTAAAGGAAAGTGTTTGCGCAGCAAAAAGCTCAACTCTTCTCGTATATATATATATATAGATATTGAGTTTCAATGATCAAATGTGTATTTTATGTTATTTCACGTTTTCTTAAAGTTTTACACGATATTTATGACCAAAAGCGTCGCCTTATAAATATAGTTAAAAAAATTATGTAAATTAATTAATTAACATTTTTTTCAAATTAGAATCATGTTCCAATGTGGAAATATTTCAGTATTTTAAATAATATTATTGCGTACAAGTTATCCTATTTTCTATATAGCCGTGGATTAGGCAAACCGTACGGAAACTATCTAGTTTTTAATAAGTAAACTGTACGGAAACTATCTAGTTGCTATATAGGGAAATTGTACGGAAACTATGTAGTTTCAAAATACGCAACTTGAACGGAAACTATCTAATTTCTAGATAACTGTACGGCAACTATTTAGATTCTATATAGGAAAACTGTATGAAAACTATACAATTTTTAAATAGGCCAAGTATATGTAAATCTAGGTTCTATACAGTCGAACTTTGCAGAAACTGTATGGAATCTATCTAGTTTCTAAATAGGCAAACTGTACGAAAACTATCTAGTTTGTACGTAGGAAACCTGTATGGAAACAATCTAGTTTGTAGGTAGTCAAAGTGTATGCGAACCATTTATATGCTAGGTAGGTAAACTAAATGGAAACTATACAGTTTTTCGATAGGCAAACTCAGTAGAAATTATCTAGGTTCTATGCAGGCGAACTTCATGGAAACTATATGTAAATCTAGGTTCTACATATGCGTCCTTTATAGAAACTATAGTTTCCATATAGGAAAACTGTATAGAAATTATCTAGATTTAGATAGGCAAAGTGTATGAAAACTATCTAGTTTCTAGATAGGCAAACTGTATGGAAACTATGTAGTTTTTACATAGGCAAACTGTATGGAAACTATCTAGTTTTTACATAGGCAAACTGTATGAACACTATCTAGGTCCTAAGTAGGCAAACTGTATGGAAACTATACAGTTTTTGGATATGCGAACTAAGTAGAAATTATCTAGTTTTTATGTAGAAGAAATTTATGGAAACTATTTAAGTATTAAAATACTGAAACTATATAGAAACTATTTAGTTACTATATAGGCAAACTATATTGGAATAAGATAGGTTCTAGATAGGCCAACTGTATATAAGGTGTATAGTTTTTAGATACTATAACTATATAGAAAATATCTAGTTTCTACATAGGCAAACTGTATGGACACTATTTAGGTTCTAGACAGGCAAACTATACAGAAATTTTCGAGGTTCTTAATAGGCAAACTGTGTAAAAACTATTCAGTTTTTAGATAGTGAAAGCAATATGGAAACTATCTAGTTTGAAGATACTCGAACTATAAGGAAACTATCTAGTTTGTATATACTCGAACTATATAGAAACTAGCTACAAAACGTAACGCTACAAACAACAAATCTTAAAAAATTAAAATACGCACATTTATCTGCAAATTGAGATATTTCCTTAAATATCCCATTTATCATTTACTTTAAACAATAGATTCATTAAAAAGCATAACCTATTAAAATTGTCGACACAAACGACTTTTGTAATTAGCATAAAATTATGAAAATGTAATTTACATTCCAATCGCTTTTTATTTTAGATAAAAAAATATTTTCTAATATTTTATTTAAAGAAAATTATTTTTTATTAATTTATTTATTTTTTTGTGTTTTTTTTTTTAATTTTTTTATCATTTTGATATATTGTATACCAAAAAAAAAAATCGGGAAAATATATTCTCTGCAGAGAAATAGATGAGGAACAAAAATATATGTCCCATAATAATATAGGCGTAAGTTGATTTTTTGTTTAAAGAAGACGACAAGAATTCGCAAGGTGCTAAGTGTCTTTGGTTCAAAACGAAAAAAAAGAATTGTTTATTCTCCACCTGAACGAAGATCACATCCTAACGAGAAACCCAACTTTTTTTTTTTATAGTGCTTAACGCTTTTTTTTCAAGTCCGAGAATTTTTAGACCTAACGGTTTTTTGCTATAAGAGATCGAAATAAAAAAAAAAATTGAATAAAAATTTTAAAAAATACAAAAATTTATTAACTTTAAACTCCTATAATTTGGAAAGAAGTTAAGTTGGAAAAAAGGTTAAGAAAGAAAGAAATTAAGAAAACAAATGAATTTTTTCATAGAAAAGTCATTATTTACATCTTTTTTTTTGGAAAGAAAAATAAAAATATTTTTATGGTGATTAAATTATCGTCTCTATAAATTAGTATTAAATTAATGGTTAGTATTCAATTAATAATAAAAAAAAAAAAAGTTTGTTGGATGTCATGTTTCCAGAAAATAACCAACAAGATTAAGTGCGTCCTTTTACATCATGTTCTTCTGACATAAACGAAAGTAAAATCTCGTCCCCTCGGTGATTTTCTTTTTTTTTCCCCCTCAACATGGCCTGCGAGTTGTAAAATAATTATATATCCATACATGAAAAACCAAATAAGAGAAATAATTGCATCTTACGGTTCTCTATAGCAAAATTCTCGGGAATCTTCTGTTCTTTTTTTTCGCGGATGAGGGGGGATTCGATCGTTGAAATGTACCTTATCTGAGTCTATGCGGACGTTCATGCAAATGTGGAAGAAAACGGTACTGCAAAAGTGTCTTGGTAGCGCCTATATGAGACTGGTAAAGATTTTATTTATTTATTTATTTTTTTTTTTTAGGGGGAGAAAAAAGAAAATCTTTTCTCAATAAAGATAACCTTAACCCAGGAAAACGAGCCTCTCCTCTTTAGTAAAGGTCGCCCATTTCAGTTTGTTTTAGAATCTCATTCCTTTGAATGTAAGTGACTCATAGTTGAAGGTATAGAGTGTATATATAATGCAAGCAATCTAATCCATTTTCTCTGAATGTGTTGAGTGTCTATTTCATTCCAAACGGTTATTCTGCCTTCTTTATACATTCTTCTTCGCTTATATACTATATATATATATATATATAGTTCTTATTGCACTTTTCTTATTGTTTTAATTTGTATCGAGAAAATATGAACACAACCAGAAGTTGTTTGCTTTTATCTTGTTCATTTTACAAAACTTGTATTCACTTATTTTGATTAGGTAATCATTCAGTTTATCCAACATTGATATTTTTTATGACACACGCACTAATCAAGGGAACATGATAAGATATAATATTTTCTACGATATAGTCTTTTTTTGTGCCGTGAATCTATCGTGAGAATAGTCATTTTTTTTAATTTTGCAGATTAGTTAGAGGACGCTACCACCAGGTGGCGTTAATAAAAAAGCGCCTATTTTCAAAAATTTTTAACGAAATCTTTTTTTAAAAAAAAAAAACATTCCTCATTCTCATCTACCTGCCAATGAACCCTAACCGCGGTGCGGTGAAGCGAGAGAAAAATTGAGAGAATGCGAAGAAAAAGAAAAAGCATCTCGTTTGCCTGTCTCCTATACTCGTTCTGTAAAAACTGGTCAGCCTACACTTCAACGAAAAAGGAGGGGAAAAAAAATTCTTATCCAAACAATATATAATATAAAAAAAAAATTATCTCCTTTTGTCAAAAAAGTTCATCTACGTTGTAAAACAAAAGTTGAAATAGTTAGGGGACGCTACCGTCAGATGGCGCTGATAACTGAAAAAGTGCGCTCAATTTTGAAATTAAAAGTTCTGTTCTATTTTTTTAAAAATACGTTCCCATATTTATTTAAACAATTGTAATTTCGAAAAATTAGTAGATTAGTACACAAATTTTTAAATTTTAAAAATACGCGCGCTATTTCGATGATTTACATTGGCGCCATCTAGCGGTGGCGTCCCCTAACTATTTTTTTAAAATAATTTTTGTTTGTACCGATCTTACACTACAAAATTTACTACTCTATAAAAAAGTAACTAATGCAGATTATATTTCGAATGTGAGCGCGCTTTTCTCAGAATTATTTGCGCCATCTAGCGGTGGCGTCTCTAACTATTTTTTTAAAATAATTTTTGTTTGTGCCGAGCTTACACTACAAAATTTACTACTCTATAAAAAAGTAACTAATGCAGATTATATTTCGAATGTGAGCGCGCTTTTCTCAGAATTATTGGCGCCATCTAGCGGTGGCGTCTCTAACTATTTTGTATAATTTTTGTTTATGGCGAGCTTACACTGCCAAATTCGTCTATTTTTAAATAAATTTATTGTCTTATATTGAACTAATGCATAGACTATTTCGAAATTCGCGCACTTTTCTGACAACTTTCTGCGCCATCTAGCGGTGGCGTCCCCTAACTACTTTTTCCAAAGTTTTAGCTATTGAATCTCCCTTACATTTAGGTATCGACTGTTTAGTCACATTATTGATATTTTGGGAAAAATTTTTTTTTTCTTTTTGACAATAAAATAGAATCGAATTGATCATTTAATTATTTATGAGCTATGATTTTTGAAAGCATTGATTAGGCTGTTCTTCGGTGGAGAAAATGCTATCTTGGACTTGTCGGAAGCAGACTTAAGATTGAAGATATAGCCAACTGTGTGTGTGTATGTGTATGACTCGAAATAACGTCTATGGGATGGGGACTTTTTCTTTTCTTGTGGATAGGATCGTTGATCGGAGATCGTTTGGGTTTCGAGTCCCAAGCATGTCGGCACTAACTTGTATTAATGTTGCCGATCAATCCTAATGGACGTGGTCGCATCAGCACCGCACACGCGCATTTGCATGCATACTTTGTGCCTCTAATATATATATATATATATATATATATATATATATATATATATATATATATATATATATAGTTATATTCTCAGCTTATGCTCGCGCGCTCTCAGTTCAGGAATGGTATATACTGGTATAGTGTGTAATAAATTGCAGGTCATCGACGATCTCTTCTCTCTCGTGTGTCAAACTTTATCGAACTGACCACGTTCCATTGCAAATTGTATATATATAAAGGCTCTCTTTTCAAATGACTCGTGACCTAACTGTTTGCGACGCAGAGACAGTTCAGAATCTAAAATCTAATTTCGTTTTTTTTCTGTTTTCAAAGACGGTTTTAATGTATAGAATGACTTGGAAAATAGTTCTCTTTGTCAATTTCGATTTTTTTTTTAATAATACTTTTTGATTTTGAAAAAAAGTTCTCGTCAACGTATGGCGCAATTTTGTATGTCACTTTTACCCCGTGCATTCAAATTTTCGTCTTTTTTTTTGCAAAATTTTTATTTTTAATTTATTTTTATTAAAAAAAAATATATATTAATCGCTGTGGGGCAAATTTTGCCAATTTTTTTTTTTTAATTAAAAAATTATGACATAAGAGAAGTATGCATCATGTATGACACTATTGTAATAGGTTATTGATGAGAGGAGGGGGTATGAGAAGGCGTTACCAGGAAAACTTGATTGCCGGTTACAGAATTAATCCTGAATTCAGTCACGCCAATGCGATGCGGCGTAATCAGGCGTAAAGCATGTTTCAAGACGAATCATTCTCATTTTTGAAAAATCACTACTGTCTTTTCATTGGAAAATATTGCAAAACCTTGTCTTTTCTTCATAATTCTTTAAAAATTATTTTTAGTTAATTTTGTCGTTTTTAATTTGGAAAAGCGTTTTTGCCCCCTACAGTTTAGGGCTATAACTAAATAATAATAATAACAATAAAATAATAATAATATATTATTATTATTATTATTAAATGAAATTTAAATGACAAAATTATTGCAGGTTTCGAATTTCAAAAAAAAACGTGCGCTTTTCTTTAAACATTTGCATTAGCGCCATCTGTTGGTGGCGTCCCTTAACTATCTGGGTACAATTTTTTGTTTGTGGCATGCTTATACTGCAAAATTTACTAGTTTGTACTAAACTAACTAATTTAGGCTGTATTTAAAAAGTTGGCGCGCTTTTCTTAGAATTTTTAGCGACATCCAGCGGTGGCGTCGCCTAACTAGTTTTTTTTTATAATTTTTGTTTATGGCGAGCAAAATTTACTTATACTAAACTAATGCAGACTATTATAAAATTTGGTGCCCTTTTTCTCACATATTTTTGGCGCACGGATAAAAAAAACTTTATCTGGAACAGCGATATATTTCTCTAGAATATAGCTAAAACTTTCTCTATTTTAAAGAAACATATATCGCTATTGCAGTAAAACTTATTGCTGCTCCAGATAAACATTTCTTTCGTGTAATAATAATAATAATTAAATACTTTTTTTTTTATCAAAATTTTTAGAATTTATTTTATATTATTATAGCCTCTAAAGAAAAATACGTGGGAGTTTTTAAAACATTACAAATGCAAAAAAAAGTTTTATTTAATACCTCTTCAAAATAGGAACTATTAAAGTTTAAATAAACATTTCTCTAAAGTTGTAAAAGAAAATTTTTTTTCCCAACCAAAAAAAAAAAGAGTAATCTCTTTCTCTGTCTCTTTAGAGAGAGGGAGGGGGGATGGGGGATACTTATATACGGCAATGAGAAAGAGAGATGTGTGTTTGATAGACTTTATGAGACCCACGGGGTTTATTTTACTTCCTACATTTCCCGCGACTATCTGAGGTAAAATTATATGGTATCCTGGTGGGCCTATCTCTAACTTCTCTCTCTCTCTCTCTCTCTTTCTCGTCTCCCGTAAAAGCTGTCACAACCTTTAGAGAAAACGTAAGAACAAAAATCTTAAAATGTCCACGTTATCTTCTCAGCGAACGTTAAACGAATGGTTAAGACGTTAAAAACATTTTTTTTTTAAGTCAAAACATTTCGATAGTTAAAATAAGTGTATTTTTTAAAAAATTATAATTAAAATATATTTTTTTTTTTTTTGAATAAAGAATAATGGACGAAATAAGTAACGAAGGTAGGCAAGAAAGGAGAAAAAAAATCTCTGACGAAAAACAGGAGAAAGAGGCAAAGAAGAAGAAGAAGGGCTTTGGATCATAAATGTCGGAAAGAGGGAGGACGACCTATACGCGAGCCCTTAAGAATTAACCAGCATTTGCATTGTAATACGCAAGGATAATCACTATGATTGCAGTGGGCGTTGCAAATTCTTAACTTTAATAGCCTGGTCCAAAAGTATGCTGCGCGTTCTCTCGGTACTCTTCTTCTTCTCTCTTATACATATATATATATATATATATATATATATATATATATATATGCGGTGCGCAGGGCCGCGCGTGAAACTTTTATCGCCTCATACTCACCGGGTTATAATTTTTCTACCCGCAAAAGAGAGAAAGAGAGAGAGAGACAAAAATGATGCAAAAGATAGGCTCTTACAAACGCTACTTTGTAAGTGTAAGTTATGCGTATAAAATAGCAATATGTTATAATAAATTTTACTACATTGCACTACATAAAATTCTTCTCTCCATTATCTATATGTTTCACTAATAACATTTAATTGTCGAGGTAGAATTTTTAAAAATTGACCCGCATCCATTGGAGAGAAAGAAAAGAGAGAGAGAGAGAGAGAGAGAGAGAGAGAGAAAGAGGGAGAAATTTTTTTAATTAGAAATTAAACTGATAAAATTAATGTAGATTTTGAATTACAAAAATACGCGCGCTTTTTTTGAAAACAGTGCCATCTAGTGGTGGCGTCCCCTAACTATTTGGGCACAATTTTTTGTCTGTGGAATAAGCTTACACTGCAAAATTTACTCGTTTGTATAATTGAACTGATGCAGACTATTTCAAAAGTTAGCGCTCCTTTCTGATAATTTTTGGCGCCATCTAGCGGTGGCGTCCCCTAACTATTTTGTATAATTTTTATTTGTAGCGAGCTTACATATATTTTTTTTAAAAATAATTTTTATTTAACGATTTTGCAACATACAATAATTTTAGTAATCGAGTATTCACTTTATATGAAGGGTAAAAGTAGCAGATATGTAGTATATATATATAAGTTATACATTGTAACCCAGTCACACACACACAGCAATTTTTGTATCTTGACATTTATGGATCAATGTCTCAAAAAGAGAATGAACAGCATTCTTCATTTCTTTTTTTTTATGATTTTCTTTTCGCCCTTCAAGTAGAATTTTCTATATACTATACACAACTAACACACATATGGAAGATTTATACACCAATTATGAGTAAATCTCTCCCGAAGGAACAAAGCTGAAGGCGTTGAACAAAAGAGAAGCATGAAAAGAGAGAGAGAGAGAGAGGGTTATACGCGAAAGTAATAAAAAGTGGACTTTTTTGAAAAGAAGTTTTTTTTGCAACCTTGGCATGCCATCTTAAGACGTACGGGCATAAATTGTCCGTTACGTGCGCGCGCGCTGTATATATGCTCTACCTCTTAAGCCATGGAAGTTTTAGACTTTGTGGTTCCAACTTATACGGGGTATGGCGACGTATATAAAAGCTTCACAAGACCCTCCGGCACTTAGTGCACACACACACACACACACACACAGACACAAAAACACCTTTAAGTTGATTCGCCAATGTAACCTCACTCGGAAAATTCACTCTCAGAATATGTCCATTATTTCTGTTGCGTGAAATACATTTTTCACGCATCATTTATCATTGGCATTTTTTTAAACTCTTAAAAATTCCATTTTTAAGGTTAATAAATATTTTAGCTGAAACTTGTAACAATATAGTTAGAATTATTTTGAGGAAGTTCTAAATGTTAAGGTCAAAATGACCTAGTCTAGGGTTTATGGCTCAAAATTCAAAAAAAACTGTTTTTGCCTCCTCATATCGTAAAATTCTGTATTTAAAAGTAAAAAAAAAAATATTTAAAAACATCCATTAGTTTCGGAAGGTTCTAATTCAATGACCTAGTCTAGGGATTATGGCTCCAAATACAAAAAAAGAGTTTTTTCGGTTTATTCTGATTGCAAAATCTAGTATAGCTAAAAGTATAGAAAATATTAAAAATTATCCATCAGTTTCTGAAGGTTCTAATTCATGGGGTAAAAATGACCTAGTCTAGGGTTTATGGCTCCAAAATTCAAAAAAACAATTTTTTTGTCTCCATCGCAAAATTTTGTAACTAAAAGTGAAAAAAAAAATATTTAAAAACATCCTACAGTTTCGGAAGTTTCTTATAATCTTAGGGTCAAAAGAGACTAAGTTATTGTATTTTAACGAGATATTTTTTTATCTATTTATATTTGTAAAAGAAATGATGATTATTATTATTTTCGTTAAAAAAAAAAAGGCTTATCCAATCTCTGGAAAGGTGATATTTACTCAAAAGATTATTGCCGTTTTTATATCGAAACATATATGGATAACGGCAAATTTTGATGGGTAATTATATTGTGTGAACACGCGATTCTGTAATTTTTCGCGCGCTCAAACTCTCAGACAGACAGCAGTCAAGTATACACATATATATATAAGATCTCCAACGTAGAAGTAATTTTTTTTTAGTAAATTCATAAAGGAAGTTGAAATTTTTTTTTTGGACAACTATATCTTTTTTAAAATAAAAGAAAGTTGATTAAAAAATTTTTTCAATTTTTGGTTTTATAGGAAAAAATTATAAAAAATATAGTAGTAGTACTTAATTTTCTTCTATCAAAATTAATTTGAATTTTATAATAATTTATTATTTATAATTTAAAAATACAATTTTGAAATAAAATATAATTTAAAAAATTGATAATTTTTCCTTAATTGAAATTCATTTTATAGTTGTTGGCATTCCTCGGGTTAAATCCCCCTTTCATTGGTATAACGCACGGAAATGTATTAAACGCATATTCTGGTCTATAAACCAAATACACTCTCTTCTCTCTCTCTCTCTCTCTCTGTGATCATCAGTTAATAAAATAATTACCCTACGCAATATGATAATTGCAGGAAAGAGTCGCGTACCTTATTAGCAGAGAGTTACATTTATATATATATATATATAAATGTACCTTTCCTCCCTCCCATTACCCACCGTCGCGCTTGGTTTCCTTCCCTCGATCCATTGTAATTATAACGATTCCGAATTAACGACCGCGCGCACTAGCCGGCATATATATATATATATATATGTATATTCCGCGGCATCCACCTTTTAAAGAAGCGTCGGCAAGGGCAATAGTGTCGTAAACGACGATGTTTATGAATCGCGCTGAAAAAGAAGACAGACGAGCTGGCGGGTTTTGCGGTCTTATACCGAGTGAGAGAACGAGAGAGAGAGAGAAACATTTTACGTGCTGTAATCATATAGGTCGTCATAACAGATGAATAAAGTTATTATTCCACTTGTCATTTGCTTTATAGCTCTCATGTGTATTCATTTATATATACATATGTTTACGTATATATATATATATACCTTGGATGTATACTTAAAAAGGACCTACGTTCAAAAAAAATCGATTTTTATTTTCTTTCTCTTTACAATTAGTGTAAAATAATAATTTTAGGCAACTCCAATCAATTTTCAAAATAAAAATCCCCTATATTGGATCCGCCATTTTGAATTTTTAAAATCTGACTCTGGATTCGTAATCAGCGACCCTGAAAACCTCCGAGTAACTACTTTCAGGCAAATTGGATCAATTTTTAAAAAAAAGTTTCCACCATATTGGATTCGCCATTTTGAATTTTTAAAATCTGACTCTGGATTCGTAATCAGCGACCCTGAAAACCTCCGAGTAACTATAGTTTCAGGCAAATTGGATCAATTTTAAAAAAAAGTTTCCACCATATTGGATTCGCCATTTTGTATTTTTAAAAACCGATGACAAATTTATAATCAGCGACCCCGAAAACCCCCGACTAACGAGTTTCAGGCAAATTGGAACAATTTTTAAAAAAGTCGTCTGCCATTTTTGGATCCGCCATTTTGAATTTCAAAAATCTGACTTCGGATTCGTAATCAGGGAACCCGAAAACCCCCAAGTAACCTGTTTCAGACAAGTTGGATCGATTTTTGAAAAATGTTTCTGCCATATTGAATCCGCCATTTTGAATTTTTAAAATCCGACGTCAGTTTCTTAATCTGGTCTGATTTTATTATTTTTCTTTATTGATATTACATTGTTTTCTTTCTATAAAAGCAGAGTTGTCAATTGTCTTTTTTTTCTTCCTATCAAAATATAGAGTTGTCAGTTGTCTTTCTTTTTTTCCAAATTTTCCCAAAGTTACCACTTGTCTTTATCCTTTTTCAAAAAAAAAAAAAATTGCCAACTTTTTTCGCTCTCATTCCTCTCGTCCAAATTATCACTTTTCTTTTCTATTCTTTCAAAAAAAAAATCCACTAACAAAATTCATTTACATTGATTTTTGACGAGAAGGAAAAATTTTATAATAATGATAATAATAATAATAATTTATGGCAATTAGTTTTCATGTGAGAGAATGTAATTGAATTGAAATGCTCATTAATTTGAAGATAAAATCAATACGTATGCGGCACGCGTATATGAGCTCCTTGGGACATCATTTAATTAGCTTCTGTATTGCGTTTATTTCACGCGGAAGAGGAAGCAGAAATGCCATCAGTGGTCTCTTGGGAGATGACCGGTCTGCTATGGTATAGTGTAGTAGTAATGTATTATAAAAAAAAAAAACCCCACCTCTTTTTCTGAAAAGTAGGGGGGGGGAGGGCAGTTTCGATTGATTCCCGTTTTTGGGGAGCTTTTCTGATTATTCTCGAGGATTTATTGATGCAACCATTAAACGAGTTGTCCCTTATAGGTCGCGTCCCTTTCATCGACCGCATCATATATATATATATACGCACCAATAAGATGCTGACCAATCTTAGCTGCCGATCGACTCTCTCTTTCTCTCTCTTTCTCTCTTACTCCTTTTTACTGTCACGAGAGGAGGCAGTCAAGATCGATCCTGCCCGGCCAAGATCGGTGACTATACGAGAGGTCCGCGTTGTCCCGTTACTTCCTCAAGGCCCTCAGGGATCAGACATGTAATTTATATATCGTATCCCGTATAAATATATATATATATACACGTCGCGGAGAATTTTTGCGAAAAATTTATAGAGAAATTAATAATTTTTACTTCGAATTTGTGTAAAAATTCTCAAGAAGAAAAAGAAAATGCTTTAGTAACGATTTTTACTAAAATATTCAAAGTTTAGGAAAGTCTGAATGTAAATTCGCAATGGGGGTCCAAAAGACCGAGTCTAGGGATTACGGACCAAAATTGTAAAAAACAGTTTATTACGGCTAATTATTGTTCTTAAAGTTTTCTAATTAAATACAAACAATGCACTTAAATGTATACTACAGTTTCCGGAGGTTCAGACACTTAGGGTCCAAAAGACCGAGTCTAGGGATTGCGGACCAAAATTGTAAAAAACAATTTATTACGGCTAATTATTGTTCTTAAAGTTTTCTTAAATAAATACAAACAATGCACTTAAATGTATACTACAGTTTCCGGAGGTTCAGACACTTAGGGTCAAAATGACCTAGTCTAGGGTTTATGTATAATAAACAGTAGAAAAAATATTTTTAAACATTTATACAGTTTCAGGAGGTTCTGAATCTCAGGGTCCAAATGACCAAGTCTATGGTTTGTGGCTGAAAATTTAAAAAAATATTTTTTTTTTCTCACATTTTGATAGCCAAATCCTCTAATCAAAAGTGCAGAAAATATTTACAGACTATGGCTCCAAATTAAAAAAAAACAGTTTCTTCAGTTCATTCTGATTGCAAAATTTTTAAATTTAATTTTAACAAAAATTCCATTTTTTTAAATTACCAAAATTTTTAAATTACAAATTATTTTTAAATTCAATTTTTTCATTCGATTTTATATTCTTTTCTCAATAATTTTGCCATTTTTATAACTTTGGATTTTATTGTATAAGGAAAATCGCACACGAAGATGTATTACATAAAAAAAAAAATAAAAACCGTTGGAAATTTTTTTTTCGGAAAAAAAAGACCTAAACGTAAATTGTTGCTAATGATTAAAAATACAACATTCAGTAATAATAATAATAATAATAATAATAATAATGATAACAGGAAAATAACTGTTATCTTTATTTTCAAAGGAACGATTAATGCCCCGTTTCTTGTTGAAATTTTTTTTTTCTAATTTCTCTCTCTCTCTCTCTCTCTCTCTCTTTCTCTCTAATGATAAGTAAAGATTTCCGCAAGTTCGAAATCGCGTGATGCAATTTCGTTTGCTCAGCTTCTTCACAGGTGATTAGATACGCGCCGAGTAGCAAAAGAAATTTGGACAATGAAAATTTTCTACTGTCATGCCTGCGAAATATATATTCGTTTATCAAATTGACTTTGCGTTTTCGTTCCGTGTAACATAAAATAACCGTGAAAATACTGTTTTCTTTTAATAAGAAAAAAGCAAAGGAAAAAAAAAAAGAAGAATAGTTTATAGACAATTTAATTAGCCAAGGCTTTTAATATTTGACAATATTTACAAAAACTATTTGTAAAAATGTCAAATACGGTTTTAATAAAAAAAAAACATTTCACTGGAATAGCGATATGTTTTACTAAAACAGGAATACTTTACCTATTCTAAAGAAACGTATATCTCTGTTCCAGATAAATTTTTTTCCCTAATTAAATAAATAGTGATTTTATAATGGAAAATAAAAAAAAAAAATTATTAGTAGGCGTTGCATTTTACTTCGTTAGGGTACATTTATACTAGATTAGTTGTTAATAGCCTCAGCGCAGAATTCCCATTGCGCAGGTCTCGAGGGTAGAAAATAAAAAAAAAAGAAGTGAGCTGTTAAGCTTATTACACGAAAGCTTTATGCTAATGTCTCTTCAAGAGGTTTTGTTTTATGCGTGCCATTCACGTAGGTGTTATAGGCGCACAATATTTGCAAACCTTGCGCTCGCGAATAATAATAATAATAAGCAAAAATAATACGTAAAAATTATGGCTAGCTTCGTTAAACCTCTGACTCTGCAAAGTGCTCTTCGTTTATTGTATATATATATATATGTACACATGGACACGCCTAGTGTTGTTGTGGTTTCATTCTTAGTCCAAAGATAATTACTTCTTTGCGTCGCACAAAACAATAATAATAATAATAATCATTATGTACATTTATATCCTCGGGCAATTTGTATTGTACATAATCAATTTTTCCCAGATGATTGGTTTTTGATTTTTTTTTTTCACTAATTCCGTGCTTGCTTTTTCTAATTATGTATAAGTGAATATTTTGAGGTTATGTAACTCGGGGGATTTAGTACGGAATAAAATTTCCAATCTCAGGTGATGGTTGAAAATGTTACCACAAGTTAATAAAATAGGTTAGGTTATGTTAGTTTAGGTAATGTTACTTTCAAGTTATAGTTTGAAGTTAACACCGAAAAAAAAATCCTCTTGTTTCAAGAGGATTCCTCTTATTTCAATGCATATTTTCCTCTAGTATATGCTGCAAAAAGATGTCCTCTAGGTTTAAGAGGATTGTCCTCTATGTAAAATTATTCCTCTTAATTTAAGAGGATATACTCTTATTTTAAGAGGAAAATATCATCTTAAAAAGAACTCTAAAATAATAAAAATGCAATCTTCTAATTTGTATGTCATAGATATAATCTATAAAATTAAAAGGAATAAAATTAAAATAAATAAAAATCGTAATAAAATAAATTTTAAAATAGCATAACCTCAAAATTATTTAAATTTTCTTAAAAATTACTTTTAAAAATTTCTTTTACCTATAAAAATAGGCATGTATTGTGTAAGTTGCAACTCTATCAAGATATTTAAAAGATTATTATCCATTTTTGTTTATTCCCCCCCTTTTTTCACACAGAAACTAAAACTTTTTCACGTATGATATATGCAATTTATGACGCGACGTAAATGATATGACGCAATCATCTTTGCGCATGAGCAACTTTCTATGGGAAATCCTCTTAGAATTTAGAGAAATATTCTTAAACATAGAAGATTATTCTAAATTCTAAGAGTATTATATTTTTATTCTAAAAAGATTATTCTGAATATAAGAGGAATGCTCTAGAATAGTCCTTTTGTTTCGATTCTCTTGAAATTAGAGGAAAATATTCTCATTTAAAGAGTAATAATACTCTTGTTTTAAGAATAAAATTCAAAGAGGATTCTGTAAGAGGAATTTTCCTCTGAATACAAGAATATTTTTTTTTTCGGTGAAGTTAGTGTAAGTACCTATAGCAGATTGATTCGGGTTAATTCAAGTTAACTTATCCTGATTACGTTAACTTGACTTAGATTATAGAACGAATACAATTCACTTTGTTCCAAATTCGTGTACACTAGGTCAAAAAGGATTAAGGTCAACTTATCTTATTATTTTTAATTTTCATCGAAAAAAAGCTTTGCTCTCAGCTATATAAAGGTGTGTCAGAAATTTTTCTCTCCCTCCCCCCTTCACATTAAGAGAAGCTTTTGCCGCGCATATTACATAATTCAAGGCGCAATATCAGAACTTGTATAAGTGTGTTAAGTGGAATGAACACACCACCAGAGTCAAGAGATACATTCAACCTAATGTTGAATAATGAAAATTGCTATAACCACTTTTGTTTGTGAGCGCTCTCTTGCGCGAAGGTTAAGATGAATCCGTTAGAGTTATCTATGGTAAATAACTGTCCCACGCGGCCTTTGCCGAAGGCGGTGTGGCAAGCCTTGTGGAATGGCACCACCCTGAGGGGAAATTAAATACACACACCCGTGAACTTGAAACCGCTACAGGACAGGCGCAAGAGAGAGAGAGAGAGAGTAACTCTCTTTGAAGATGGACACGTTTTATAAAAGCCAACGCCCGGTTTGGTCTCTTCTAGGGGTCATTGAAATAACGTTATTATATGTATGAAATGAACTTAAAGGATATTATCGTGTGGTATGGCTCTCAAGTGAAGGAGTTGCGAGAATATGAAGATAGTGTTGGTTACTAGTACGAGGTCCGCACGACTCTCTTCATCAGAGCGAGTTGCGAACGTTGTTCGATCGAAAGGTCTAGACCCCCATTGAACGGTTTGGAAAAAGACTCTCCAATACCGCATTTGACCTTCATTAATCAGGGTCCTCCTTTTTCACTTCCTGGTGATAAATTAACTTCATCCAAATGAAACGTCATGTCATTATTTTTTTTTTCTTGCAAAAACATTATTGTTTCTAATAATACGATTTGTTATTGGCTTTAAGCGTTCTCTTTACCTGTGTGATTAGGAAATTTCAAATGTCATTTTTCTTGCTCATCCGTACTGATTTTTAATATAATCAAAATTTTCCTATAACTTAGATAATATGAAATTATAAATAAGTTCCAAATTAGGTTAGGTTAAAGTTACCTTTAATACATCAAATTAGATTAGGGTTTAGATTATAGTTATACTCGTATATAAAACATGTTGACAAGTCTTTACCGCCCATCCTTTTTTCCCATCGTTTGAGATTAAAGATACAAGATAAAATAATTTTTTCTTCTAAATTATCTTGGGTTAGGTCAGGTGAAATTACAGTAGTTCGCTATATGTGCAAACATCTGTCGATAAAACGGTAAAAATACATCTAAATACATAAAATAGTTAAACATAATGATTTACGTTGAGAAAATAATTTTTGCCTATAAATATAGTAAATCTTACAGTTAGGTATACAACATGTGGCCTAATATCAGGATTATTAGGTCCATACATTGCGGAAGAAATATTTTTTTCCTTCGAAAAAAATAAATTAAGTAAAAAAATAACTAATTCCGGTCTTAGAGTGTCAAGTTGTAAATGTTGACAGATGATGATTATAATAAAATGTTACCTGGGATATATCACAATCATTCCCAGTTCATTAGAGTGTATATATATGCTTTTCCAGTCATTTCTCTCTCTCTCTTTCGGTTTTTCTGCTATAATATATACACAGAGAAAAGGAAAAAAAATATGTGTGTGTGTATATATATATATATATATAAGAAGCGTGTGCATAAATCATGAGTCTTTTTCGCCAGACTAAAAAAAAAGAAAAAAAAACCTAAATTCAAACACACATATAAATGCAAATTAAAGTGCAGTTGGAAAGTGTAATCATAAGGCACTTATCCAGAAGCAGTTCACACGTGCAGAGAGTGTGCTTGGTTCAAGTTCAGAGCTCATTAGTAATGTGAGAATCTATGCGCATAGATCACTAATGTCTGATGAATTTCATCCCATCAATCGTTGACCGATAAATCACGAGACTCAGGTGGTACTAAGAGCACGGGATAAATTTTCTATTTTATAATAACAATAAATAAATACAATTTTTCTAAATCCACAATTCGAATTTTAAAAAAAATATTTATTATTTATTTATATTTTCTACCTCAGCATCCGCTGGACCAATCAAAAAGTGCGCCATACATTTTTAGTTCGGAACTTTTTGACTATTTTTTTGGTGGTATTCCGGAGCAGTTATCTCGCAAATTTAATTTTTCCAAAATTTTTCCGAATTTGTTTTCTAGTTTAGCTCATCATCCGCTGGACCAATCAAAAAGTGCGCCATACATTTTTTGTTCGGAACTTTTTGACTTTTTTTTTTTGTTGGTATTCCCGATCAATTATCTCGCAAATTTAATTTTTTATAATTTTTTAAAAAATTTATCTGAGTGTAGCTCAGCATCCGCTGGACCAATCAAGAAGTGCGCCATACATTTTTTGTTCAGAACTTTCTTCTAATGACTTTGTTGGTATTCCCGATCAATTATCTCGCAAATTTAATTTTTTGTAATTTTTAAAAAAATTTATCTGAGTGTAGCTCAGCATCCGCTGGACCAATCAAGAAGTGCGCCATACATTTTTTGTTCGAGACTCCCGGGTTAAGACTTTGACGGTATTCCCGATCAATTATCTCGCAAATTTAATTTTTGAAATTTTTTAAAAAATTTATCTGAGTGTAGCTCAGCATCCGCTGGACCAATCAAAAAGTGCGCCATACATTTTTTGTTCGAGACTCCCGGGTTAAGACTTTGGCGGTATTCCGGAACAGTTATCTCGCAAATTTAATTTTCCCAAAATTTTTCAAATTTGTTTTCTAGTTTAGCTCAGCATCCGCTGGACCAATCAAAAAGTGCGCCATACATTTTTTGTTCGGAACTTTTTGACTATTTTTTTGTTGGTATTCCCGATCAATTATCATGCAAATTTAATTTTTTGTAATTTTTTAAAAAATTTATCTGAGTGTAGCTCAGCATCCGCTGGACCAATCAAAAAGTGCGCCATACATTTTTTGTTCGAGACTCCCGGGTTAAGACTTTGATGGTATTCAGATCAATTATCTCGCAAATTTAATTTTTCGAAAATTTTTCCGAATTTGTTTTCTAGTTTAGCTCAGCATCCGCTGGACCAATCAAAAAGTGCGCCATACATTTTTTGTTCAGAACTTTCTTCTAATGACTTTGTTGGTATTCCCGATCAATTATCTCGCAAATTTAATTTTTTGTAATTTTTTAAAAAATTTATCTGAGTGTAGCTCAGCATCCGCTGGATCAATCAAAAAGTGCGCCATACATTTTTTGTTCGAGACTCCCGGGTTAAGACTTTGTTGGTATTCCCGATCAATTATCTCGCAAATTTAATTTTTTGTAATTTTTTAAAAAATTTATCTGAGTGTAGCTCAGCATCCGCTGGACCAATCAAGAAGTGCGCCATACATTTTTTGTTCGAGACTCCCGGGTTAAGACTTTGACGGTATTCCCGATCAATTATCTCTCAAATTTAATTTTTCGAAATTTTTTAAAAAATTTATCTGAGTGCAGCTCAGCATCCGCTGGACCAATCAAAAAGTGCGCCATACATTTTTTGTTCGAGACTTCCGGGTTAAGACTTTGGCGGTATTCCGGAACAGTTATCTCGCAAATTTAATTTTCCCAAAATTTTTCCGAATTTGTTTTCTAGTTTAGCTCAGCATCCGCTGGACCAATCAAAAAGTGCGCCATACATTTTTTGTTCGGACCTTTTTGACTATTTTTTTGTTGGTATTCCCGATCAATTATCTCGCAAATTTAATTTTTTATAATTTTTTAAAAAATTAATCTGAGTGTAGCTCAGCATCCGCTGGACCAATCAAACAGTGCGCCATACATTTTTTGTTCAGAACTTTCTTCTAATGACTTTGTTGGTATTCCCGATCAATTATCTCGCAAATTTAATTTTTCGAAAATTTTTCCGAATTTGTTTTCTAGTTTAGCTCAGCATCCGCTGGAACAATCGAAAAGTGCGCCATACATTTTTTGTTCGGAACTTTTTGTCTATTTTTTTGTTGGTATTCCGGAGCAGTTATCTCGCAAATTTAATTTTTTGTAATTTTTTAAAAAATTTATCTGAGTGTAGCTCAGCATCCGCTGGACCAATCAAAAAGTGCGCCATACATTTTTTGTTCGGAACTTTTTGACTATTTTTTTGTTGGTATTCCCGATCAATTATCTCGCAAATTTAATTTTTTGTAATTTTTTAAAAAATTTATCTGAGTGTAGCTCAGCATCCGCTGGACCAATCAAAAAGTGCGCCATACATTTTTTGTTCGAGACTCCCGGGTTAAGACTTTGATGGTATTCCCGATCAATTATCTCGCAAATTTAATTTTCCCATAATTTTTCCGAATTTGTTTTCTAGTTTAGCTCAGCATCCGCTGGACCAATCAAAAAGTGCGCCATACATTTTTTGTTCAGAACTTTCTTCTAATGACTTTGTTGGTATTCCCGATCAATTATCTCGCAAATTTAATTTTTTGTAATTTTTTAAAAAATTTATCTGAGTGTAGCTCAGCATCCGCTGGACCAATCAAGAAGTGCGCCATACATTTTTTGTTCGAGACTCCCGGGTTAAGACTTTGATGGTATTCTTGATCAATTATCTCGCAAATTTAATTTTTCGAAAATTTTTCCGAATTTGTTTTCTAGTTTAGCTCAGCATCCGCTGGACAAATCAAAAAGTGCGCCATACATTTTTTGTTCAGAACTTTCTTCTAATGACTTTGTTGGTATTCCCGATCAATTATCTCGCAAATTTAATTTTTTGTAATTTTTTAAAAAATTTATCTGAGTGTAGCTCAGCATCCGCTGGACCAATCAAGAAGTGCGCCATACATTTTTTGTTCGAGACTCCCGGGTTAAGACTTTGACGGTATTCCCGATCAATTATCTCTCAAATTTAATTTTTCGAAATTTTTTAAAAAATTTATCTGAGTGCAGCTCAGCATCCGCTGGACCAATCAAAAAGTGCGCCATACATTTTTTGTTCGAGACTTCCGGGTTAAGACTTTGGCGGTATTCCGGAACAGTTATCTCGCAAATTTAATTTTCCCAAAATTTTTCCGAATTTGTTTTCTAGTTTAGCTCAGCATCCGCTGGACCAATCAAAAAGTGCGCCATACATTTTTTGTTCAGAACTTTCTTCTAATGACTTTGTTGGTATTCCCGATCAATTATCTCGCAAATTTAATTTTTTGTAATTTTTTAAAAAATTTATCTGAGTGTAGCTCAGCATCCGCTGGACCAATCAAAAAGTGCGCCATACATTTTTTGTTCGGAACTTTTTGACTATTTTTTTGTTGGTATTCCCGATCAATTATCTCGCAAATTTAATTTTTTGTAATTTTTTAAAAAATTTATCTGAGTGTAGCTCAGCATCAGCTGGACCAATCAAAAAGTGCGCCATACATTTTTTGTTCAGAACTTTCTTCTAATGACTTTGTTGGTATTCCCGATCAATTATCTCGCAAATTTAATTTTTCGAAAATTTTTCCGAATTTGTTTTCTAGTTTAGCTCAGCATCCGCTGGACCAATCAAAAAGTGCGCCATACATTTTTTGTTCGGAACTTTTTGACTATTTTTTTGTTGGTATTCCCGATCAATTATCTCGCAAATTTAATTTTTTGTAATTTTTTAAAAAATTTATCTGAGTGTAGCTCAGCATCCGCTGGACCAATCAAGAAGTGCGCCATACATTTTTTGTTCGAGACTCCCGGGTTAAGACTTTGGCGGTATTCCGGAGCAGTTATCTCGCAAATTTAATTTTCCCAAAATTTTTCCGAATTTGTTTTCTAGTTTAGCTCAGCATCCGCTGGACCAATCAAAAAGTGCGCCATACATTTTTTGTTCGGAACTTTTTGACTATTTTTTTGTTGGTATTCCCGATCAATTATCTCGCAAATTTAATTTTTTGTAATTTTTTAAAAAATTTATCTGAGTGTAGCTCAGCATCCGCTGGACCAATCAAAAAGTGCGCCATACATTTTTTGTTCGAGACTCCCGGGTTAAGACTTTGATGGTATTCCCGATCAATTATCTCGCAAATTTAATTTTTCGAAAATTTTTCCGAATTCGTTTTCTAGTTTAGCTCAGCATCCGCTGGACCAATCAAAAAGTGTGCCATACATTTTTTGTTCAGAACTTTCTTCTAATGACTTTGTTGGTATTCCCGATCAATTATCTCGCAAATTTAATTTTTCGAAAATTTTTCCGAATTTGTTTTCTAGTTTAGCTCAGCATCCGCTGGAACAATCGAAAAGTGCGCCATACATTTTTTGTTCGGAACTTTTTGACTATTTTTTTGTTGGTATTCCCGATCAATTATCTCGCAAATTTAATTTTTTGTAATTTTTTAAAAAATTTATCTGAGTGTAGCTCAGCATCCGCTGGACCAATCAAAAAGTGCGCCATACATTTTTTGTTCGAGACTCCCGGGTTAAGACTTTGATGGTATTCCCGATCAATTATCTCGCAAATTTAATTTTCCCATAATTTTTCCGAATTTGTTTTCTAGTTTAGCTCAGCATCCGCTGGACCAATCAAAAAGTGCGCCATACATTTTTTGTTCAGAACTTTCTTCTAATGACTTTGTTGGTATTCCCGATCAATTATCTCGCAAATTTAATTTTTTGTAATTTTTTAAAAAATTTATCTGAGTGTAGCTCAGCATCCGCTGGACCAATCAAGAAGTGCGCCATACATTTTTTGTTCGAGACTCCCGGGTTAAGACTTTGGCGGTATTCCGGAGCAGTTATCTCGCAAATTTAATTTTCCCAAAATTTTTCCGAATTTGTTTTCTAGTTTAGCTCAGCATCCGCTGGACCAATCAAAAAGTGCGCCATACATTTTTTGTTCGGAACTTTTTGACTATTTTTTTGTTGGTATTCCCGATCAATTATCTCGCAAATTTAATTTTTTGTAATTTTTTAAAAAATTTATCTGAGTGTAGCTCAGCATCCGCTGGACCAATCAAAAAGTGCGCTATACATTTTTTGTTCGAGACTCCCGGGTTAAGACTTTGATGGTATTCCCGATCAATTATCTCGCAAATTTAATTTTTCGAAAATTTTTCCGAATTCGTTTTCTAGTTTAGCTCAGCATCCGCTGGACCAATCAAAAAGTGTGCCATACATTTTTTGTTCAGAACTTTCTTCTAATGACTTTGTTGGTATTCCCGATCAATTATCTCGCAAATTTAATTTTTCGAAAATTTTTCCGAATTTGTTTTCTAGTTTAGCTCAGCATCCGCTGGAACAATCGAAAAGTGCGCCATACATTTTTTGTTCGGAACTTTTTGACTATTTTTTTGTTGGTATTCCGGAGCAGTTATCTCGCAAATTTAATTTTTTGTAATTTTTTAAAAAATTTATCTGAGTGTAGCTCAGCATCCGCTGGACCAATCAAAAAGTGCGCCATACATTTTTTGTTCGGAACTTTTTGACTATTTTTTTGTTGGTATTCCCTATCAATTATCTCGCAAATTTAATTTTTTGTAATTTTTTAAAAAATTTATCTGAGTGTAGCTCAGCATCCGCTGGACCAATCAAAAAGTGCGCCATACATTTTTTGTTCGAGACTCCCGGGTTAAGACTTTGATGGTATTCCCGATCAATTATCTCGCAAATTTAATTTTCCCATAATTTTTCCGAATTTGTTTTCTAGTTTAGCTCAGCATCCGCTGGACCAATCAAAAAGTGCGCCATACATTTTTTGTTCGGAACTTTTTGACTATTTTTTTGTTGGTATTCCCGATCAATTATCTCGCAAATTTAATTTTTTGTAATTTTTTAAAAAATTTATCTGAGTGTAGCTCAGCATCCGCTGGACCAATCAAAAAGTGCGCCATACATTTTTTGTTCGAGATTCCCGGGTTAAGACTTTGATGGTATTCTTGATCAATTATCTCGCAAATTTAATTTTTCGAAAATTTTTCCGAATTTGTTTTCTAGTTTAGCTCAGCATCCGCTGGACCAATCAAAAAGTGCGCCATACATTTTTTGTTCAGAACTTTCTTCTAATGACTTTGTTAGTATTCCCGATCAATTATCTCGCAAATTTAATTTTTTGTAATTTTTTAAAAAATTTATCTGAGTGTAGCTCAGCATCCGCTGGACCAATCAAAAAAGTGCGCCATACATTTTTTGTTCGAGACTCCCGGGTTAAGACTTTGATGGTATTCCCGATCAATTATCTCGCAAATTTAATTTTCCCAAAATTTTTCCGAATTTGTTTTCTAGTTTAGCTCAGCATCCGCTGGACCAATCAAAAAGTGCGCCATACATTTTTTGTTCGGAACTTTTTGACTATTTTTTTGTTGGTATTCCCGATCAATTATCTCGCAAATTTAATTTTTTGTAATTTTTTAAAAAATTTATCTGAGTGTAGCTCAGCATCCGCTGGACCAATCAAGAAGTGCGCCATACATTTTTTGTTCGAGACTCCCGGGTTAAGACTTTGACGGTATTCCCGATCAATTATCTCTCAAATTTAATTTTTCGAAATTTTTTAAAAAATTTATCTGAGTGCAGCTCAGCATCCGCTGGACCAATCAAAAAGTGCGCCATACATTTTTTGTTCGAGACTTCCGGGTTAAGACTTTGGCGGTATTCCGGAACAGTTATCTCGCAAATTTAATTTTCCCAAAATTTTTCCGAATTTGTTTTCTAGTTTAGCTCAGCATCCGCTGGACCAATCAAAAAGTGCGCCATACATTTTTTGTTCGGACCTTTTTGACTATTTTTTTGTTGGTATTCCCGATCAATTATCTCGCAAATTTAATTTTTTATAATTTTTTAAAAAATTAATCTGAGTGTAGCTCAGCATCCGCTGGACCAATCAAAAAGTGCGCCATACATTTTTTGTTCAGAACTTTCTTCTAATGACTTTGTTGGTATTCCCGATCAATTATCTCGAAATTTAATTTTTCGAAAATTTTTCAGAATTTGTTTTCTAGTTTAGCTCAGCATCCGCTGGACCAATCGAAAAGTGCGCCATACATTTTTTGTTCGGAACTTTTTGACTATTTTTTTGTTGGTATTCCGGATCAGTTATCTCGCAAATTTAATTTTTTCAAAATTTTTCCGAATTTGTTTTCTAGTTTAGCTCAGCATCCGCTGGACCAATCAAAAAGTGCGCCATACATTTTTTGTTCGAGACTCCCGGGTTAAGACTTTGGCGGTATTCCTGATCAATTATTTCGCAAATTTAATTTTCCCAAAATTTTTCCGAATTTGTTTTCTGGTTTAGCTCAGCATCCGCTGGACCAATCAAAAAGTGCGCCATACATTTTTTGTTCGGAACTTTTTGACTATTTTTTTGTTGGTATTCCGGAGCAGTTATCTCGCAAAATTAATTTTTCCAAAATTTTTCCGAATTTGTTTTCTAGTTTAGCTCAGCATCCGCTGGACCAATCAAAAAGTGCGCCATACATTT
This sequence comes from Leptopilina boulardi, assembly GCF_019393585.1. Taxonomy (NCBI): domain Eukaryota; kingdom Metazoa; phylum Arthropoda; class Insecta; order Hymenoptera; family Figitidae; genus Leptopilina; species Leptopilina boulardi. The sequence goes on from NW_026137973.1 coordinate 366,619, forward strand.
TTTGTTCAGAACTTTCTTCTAATGACTTTGTTGGTATTCCCGATCAATTATCTCGCAAATTTAATTTTTTGTAATTTTTTAAAAAATTTATCTGAGTGTAGCTCAGCATCCGCTGGACCAATCAAAAAGTGCGCCATACATTTTTTGTTCGGAACTTTTTGACTATTTTTTTGTTGGTATTCCCGATCAATTATCTCGCAAATTTAATTTTTTGTAATTTTTTAAAAAATTTATCTGAGTGTAGCTCAGCATCCGCTGGACCAATCAAAAAGTGCGCCATACATTTTTTGTTCGAGACTCCCGGGTTAAGACTTTGATGGTATTCTTGATCAATTATCTCGCAAATTTAATTTTTCGAAAATTTTTCCGAATTTGTTTTCTAGTTTAGCTCAGCATCCGCTGGACCAATCAAAAAGTGCGCCATACATTTTTTGTTCAGAACTTTCTTCTAATGACTTTGTTGGTATTCCCGATCAATTATCTCGCAAATTTAATTTTTTGTAATTTTTTAAAAAATTTATCTGAGTGTAGCTCAGCATCCGCTGGACCAATCAAGAAGTGCGCCATACATTTTTTGTTCGAGACTCCCGGGTTAAGACTTTGACGGTATTCCCGATCAATTATCTCTCAAATTTAATTTTTCGAAATTTTTTAAAAAATTTATCTGAGTGCAGCTCAGCATCCGCTGGACCAATCAAAAAGTGCGCCATACATTTTTTGTTCGAGACTTCCGGGTTAAGACTTTGGCGGTATTCCGGAACAGTTATCTCGCAAATTTAATTTTCCCAAAATTTTTCCGAATTTGTTTTCTAGTTTAGCTCAGCATCCGCTGGACCAATCAAAAAGTGCGCCATACATTTTTTGTTCAGAACTTTCTTCTAATGACTTTGTTGGTATTCCCGATCAATTATCTCGCAAATTTAATTTTTTGTAATTTTTTAAAAAATTTATCTGAGTGTAGCTCAGCATCCGCTGGACCAATCAAAAAGTGCGCCATACATTTTTTGTTCGGAACTTTTTGACTATTTTTTTGTTGGTATTCCCGATCAATTATCTCGCAAATTTAATTTTTTGTAATTTTTTAAAAAATTTATCTGAGTGTAGCTCAGCATCCGCTGGACCAATCAAAAAGTGCGCCATACATTTTTTGTTCGAGACTCCCGGGTTAAGACTTTGATGGTATTCTTGATCAATTATCTCGCAAATTTAATTTTTCGAAAATTTTTCCGAATTTGTTTTCTAGTTTAGCTCAGCATCCGCTGGACCAATCAAAAAGTGCGCCATACATTTTTTGTTCGGACCTTTTTGACTATTTTTTGTTGGTATTCCCGATCAATTATCTCGCAAATTTAATTTTTTATAATTTTTTAAAAAATTTATCTGAGTGTAGCTCAGCATCCGCTGGACCAATCAAAAAGTGCGCCATACATTTTTTGTTCAGAACTTTCTTCTAATGACTTTGTTGGTATTCCCGATCAATTATCTCGCAAATTTAATTTTTCGAAAATTTTTCCGAATTTGTTTTCTAGTTTAGCTCAGCATCCGCTGGAACAATCGAAAAGTGCGCCATACATTTTTTGTTCGGAACTTTTTGACTATTTTTTTGTTGGTATTCCGGAGCAGTTATCTCGCAAATTTAATTTTTTGTAATTTTTTAAAAAATTTATCTGAGTGTAGCTCAGCATCCGCTGGACCAATCAAAAAGTGCGCCATACATTTTTTGTTCGGAACTTTTTGACTATTTTTTTGTTGGTATTCCCGATCAATTATCTCGCAAATTTAATTTTTTGTAATTTTTTAAAAAATTTATCTGAGTGTAGCTCAGCATCCGCTGGACCAATCAAAAAGTGCGCCATACATTTTTTGTTCGAGACTCCCGGGTTAAGACTTTGATGGTATTCCCGATCAATTATCTCGCAAATTTAATTTTCCCATAATTTTTCCGAATTTGTTTTCTAGTTTAGCTCAGCATCCGCTGGACCAATCAAAAAGTGCGCCATACATTTTTTGTTCAGAACTTTCTTCTAATGACTTTGTTGGTATTCCCGATCAATTATCTCGCAAATTTAATTTTTTGTAATTTTTTAAAAAATTTATCTGAGTGTAGCTCAGCATCCGCTGGACCAATCAAGAAGTGCGCCATACATTTTTTGTTCGAGACTCCCGGGTTAAGACTTTGGCGGTATTCCGGAGCAGTTATCTCGCAAATTTAATTTTCCCAAAATTTTTCCGAATTTGTTTTCTAGTTTAGCTCAGCATCCGCTGGACCAATCAAAAAGTGCGCCATACATTTTTTGTTCGGAACTTTTTGACTATTTTTTTGTTGGTATTCCCGATCAATTATCTCGCAAATTTAATTTTTTGTAATTTTTTAAAAAATTTATCTGAGTGTAGCTCAGCATCCGCTGGACCAATCAAAAAGTGCGCCATACATTTTTTGTTCGAGACTCCCGGGTTAAGACTTTGATGGTATTCAGATCAATTATCTCGCAAATTTAATTTTTCGAAAATTTTTCCGAATTTGTTTTCTAGTTTAGCTCAGCATCCGCTGGACCAATCAAAAAGTGCGCCATACATTTTTTGTTCAGAACTTTCTTCTAATGACTTTGTTGGTATTCCCGATCAATTATCTCGCAAATTTAATTTTTTGTAATTTTTTAAAAAATTTATCTGAGTGTAGCTCAGCATCCGCTGGATCAATCAAAAAGTGCGCCATACATTTTTTGTTCGAGACTCCCGGGTTAAGACTTTGTTGGTATTCCCGATCAATTATCTCGCAAATTTAATTTTTTGTAATTTTTTAAAAAATTTATCTGAGTGTAGCTCAGCATCCGCTGGACCAATCAAAAAGTGCGCCATACATTTTTTGTTCGAGACTCCCGGGTTAAGACTTTGACGGTATTCCCGATCAATTATCTCTCAAATTTAATTTTTCGAAATTTTTTAAAAAATTTATCTGAGTGCAGCTCAGCATCCGCTGGACCAATCAAAAAGTGCGCCATACATTTTTTGTTCGAGACTTCCGGGTTAAGACTTTGGCGGTATTCCGGAACAGTTATCTCGCAAATTTAATTTTCCCAAAATTTTTCCGAATTTGTTTTCTAGTTTAGCTCAGCATCCGCTGGACCAATCAAAAAGTGCGCCATACATTTTTTGTTCGGACCTTTTTGACTATTTTTTTGTTGGTATTCCCGATCAATTATCTCGCAAATTTAATTTTTTATAATTTTTTAAAAAATTAATCTGAGTGTAGCTCAGCATCCGCTGGACCAATCAAACAGTGCGCCATACATTTTTTGTTCAGAACTTTCTTCTAATGACTTTGTTGGTATTCCCGATCAATTATCTCGCAAATTTAATTTTTCGAAAATTTTTCCGAATTTGTTTTCTAGTTTAGCTCAGCATCCGCTGGAACAATCGAAAAGTGCGCCATACATTTTTTGTTCGGAACTTTTTGTCTATTTTTTTGTTGGTATTCCGGAGCAGTTATCTCGCAAATTTAATTTTTTGTAATTTTTTAAAAAATTTATCTGAGTGTAGCTCAGCATCCGCTGGACCAATCAAAAAGTGCGCCATACATTTTTTGTTCGGAACTTTTTGACTATTTTTTTGTTGGTATTCCCGATCAATTATCTCGCAAATTTAATTTTTTGTAATTTTTTAAAAAATTTATCTGAGTGTAGCTCAGCATCCGCTGGACCAATCAAAAAGTGCGCCATACATTTTTTGTTCGAGACTCCCGGGTTAAGACTTTGATGGTATTCCCGATCAATTATCTCGCAAATTTAATTTTCCCATAATTTTTCCGAATTTGTTTTCTAGTTTAGCTCAGCATCCGCTGGACCAATCAAAAAGTGCGCCATACATTTTTTGTTCAGAACTTTCTTCTAATGACTTTGTTGGTATTCCCGATCAATTATCTCGCAAATTTAATTTTTTGTAATTTTTTAAAAAATTTATCTGAGTGTAGCTCAGCATCCGCTGGACCAATCAAGAAGTGCGCCATACATTTTTTGTTCGAGACTCCCGGGTTAAGACTTTGATGGTATTCTTGATCAATTATCTCGCAAATTTAATTTTTCGAAAATTTTTCCGAATTTGTTTTCTAGTTTAGCTCAGCATCCGCTGGACAAATCAAAAAGTGCGTCATACATTTTTTGTTCAGAACTTTCTTCTAATGACTTTGTTGGTATTCCCGATCAATTATCTCGCAAATTTAATTTTTTGTAATTTTTTAAAAAATTTATCTGAGTGTAGCTCAGCATCCGCTGGACCAATCAAGAAGTGCGCCATACATTTTTTGTTCGAGACTCCCGGGTTAAGACTTTGACGGTATTCCCGATCAATTATCTCTCAAATTTAATTTTTCGAAATTTTTTAAAAAATTTATCTGAGTGCAGCTCAGCATCCGCTGGACCAATCAAAAAGTGCGCCATACATTTTTTGTTCGAGACTTCCGGGTTAAGACTTTGGCGGTATTCCGGAACAGTTATCTCGCAAATTTAATTTTCCCAAAATTTTTCCGAATTTGTTTTCTAGTTTAGCTCAGCATCCGCTGGACCAATCAAAAAGTGCGCCATACATTTTTTGTTCAGAACTTTCTTCTAATGACTTTGTTGGTATTCCCGATCAATTATCTCGCAAATTTAATTTTTTGTAATTTTTTAAAAAATTTATCTGAGTGTAGCTCAGCATCCGCTGGACCAATCAAAAAGTGCGCCATACATTTTTTGTTCGGAACTTTTTGACTATTTTTTTGTTGGTATTCCCGATCAATTATCTCGCAAATTTAATTTTTTGTAATTTTTTAAAAAATTTATCTGAGTGTAGCTCAGCATCCGCTGGACCAATCAAAAAGTGCGCCATACATTTTTTGTTCGAGACTCCCGGGTTAAGACTTTGATGGTATTCTTGATCAATTATCTCGCAAATTTAATTTTTCGAAAATTTTTCCGAATTTGTTTTCTAGTTTAGCTCAGCATCCGCTGGACCAATCAAAAAGTGCGCCATACATTTTTGGTTCGGACCTTTTTGACTATTTTTTTGTTGGTATTCCCGATCAATTATCTCGCAAATTTAATTTTTTATAATTTTTTAAAAAATTTATCTGAGTGTAGCTCAGCATCAGCTGGACCAATCAAAAAGTGCGCCATACATTTTTTGTTCAGAACTTTCTTCTAATGACTTTGTTGGTATTCCCGATCAATTATCTCGCAAATTTAATTTTTCGAAAATTTTTCCGAATTTGTTTTCTAGTTTAGCTCAGCATCCGCTGGAACAATCGAAAAGTGCGCCATACATTTTTTGTTCGGAACTTTTTGTCTATTTTTTTGTTGGTATTCCGGAGCAGTTATCTCGCAAATTTAATTTTTTGTAATTTTTTAAAAAATTTATCTGAGTGTAGCTCAGCATCCGCTGGACCAATCAAAAAGTGCGCCATACATTTTTTGTTCGGAACTTTTTGACTATTTTTTTGTTGGTATTCCCGATCAATTATCTCGCAAATTTAATTTTTTGTAATTTTTTAAAAAATTTATCTGAGTGTAGCTCAGCATCCGCTGGACCAATCAAAAAGTGCGCCATACATTTTTTGTTCGAGACTCCCGGGTTAAGACTTTGATGGTATTCCCGATCAATTATCTCGCAAATTTAATTTTCCCATAATTTTTCCGAATTTGTTTTCTAGTTTAGCTCAGCATCCGCTGGACCAATCAAAAAGTGCGCCATACATTTTTTGTTCAGAACTTTCTTCTAATGACTTTGTTGGTATTCCCGATCAATTATCTCGCAAATTTAATTTTTTGTAATTTTTTAAAAAATTTATCTGAGTGTAGCTCAGCATCCGCTGGACCAATCAAGAAGTGCGCCATACATTTTTTGTTCGAGACTCCCGGGTTAAGACTTTGGCGGTATTCCGGAGCAGTTATCTCGCAAATTTAATTTTCCCAAAATTTTTCCGAATTTGTTTTCTAGTTTAGCTCAGCATCCGCTGGACCAATCAAAAAGTGCGCCATACATTTTTTGTTCGGAACTTTTTGACTATTTTTTTGTTGGTATTCCCGATCAATTATCTCGCAAATTTAATTTTTTGTAATTTTTTAAAAAATTTATCTGAGTGTAGCTCAGCATCCGCTGGACCAATCAAAAAGTGCGCCATACATTTTTTGTTCGAGACTCCCGGGTTAAGACTTTGATGGTATTCCCGATCAATTATCTCGCAAATTTAATTTTTCGAAAATTTTTCCGAATTCGTTTTCTAGTTTAGCTCAGCATCCGCTGGACCAATCAAAAAGTGTGCCATACATTTTTTGTTCAGAACTTTCTTCTAATGACTTTGTTGGTATTCCCGATCAATTATCTCGCAAATTTAATTTTTCGAAAATTTTTCCGAATTTGTTTTCTAGTTTAGCTCAGCATCCGCTGGAACAATCGAAAAGTGCGCCATACATTTTTTGTTCGGAACTTTTTGACTATTTTTTTGTTGGTATTCCGGAGCAGTTATCTCGCAAATTTAATTTTTTGTAATTTTTTAAAAAATTTATCTGAGTGTAGCTCAGCATCCGCTGGACCAATCAAAAAGTGCGCCATACATTTTTTGTTCGGAACTTTTTGACTATTTTTTTGTTGGTATTCCCGATCAATTATCTCGCAAATTTAATTTTTTGTAATTTTTTAAAAAATTTATCTGAGTGTAGCTCAGCATCCGCTGGACCAATCAAAAAGTGCGCCATACATTTTTTGTTCGAGACTCCCGGGTTAAGACTTTGATGGTATTCCCGATCAATTATCTCGCAAATTTAATTTTCCCATAATTTTTCCGAATTTGTTTTCTAGTTTAGCTCAGCATCCGCTGGACCAATCAAAAAGTGCGCCATACATTTTTTGTTCGGAACTTTTTGACTATTTTTTTGTTGGTATTCCCGATCAATTATCTCGCAAATTTAATTTTTTGTAATTTTTTAAAAAATTTATCTGAGTGTAGCTCAGCATCCGCTGGACCAATCAAAAAGTGCGCTATACATTTTTTGTTCGAGACTCCCGGGTTAAGACTTTGATGGTATTCCCGATCAATTATCTCGCAAATTTAATTTTTCGAAAATTTTTCCGAATTCGTTTTCTAGTTTAGCTCAGCATCCGCTGGACCAATCAAAAAGTGTGCCATACATTTTTTGTTCAGAACTTTCTTCTAATGACTTTGTTGGTATTCCCGATCAATTATCTCGCAAATTTAATTTTTCGAAAATTTTTCCGAATTTGTTTTCTAGTTTAGCTCAGCATCCGCTGGAACAATCGAAAAGTGCGCCATACATTTTTTGTTCGGAACTTTTTGACTATTTTTTTGTTGGTATTCCGGAGCAGTTATCTCGCAAATTTAATTTTTTGTAATTTTTTAAAAAATTTATCTGAGTGTAGCTCAGCATCCGCTGGACCAATCAAAAAGTGCGCCATACATTTTTTGTTCGGAACTTTTTGACTATTTTTTTGTTGGTATTCCCTATCAATTATCTCGCAAATTTAATTTTTTGTAATTTTTTAAAAAATTTATCTGAGTGTAGCTCAGCATCCGCTGGACCAATCAAAAAGTGCGCCATACATTTTTTGTTCGAGACTCCCGGGTTAAGACTTTGATGGTATTCCCGATCAATTATCTCGCAAATTTAATTTTCCCATAATTTTTCCGAATTTGTTTTCTAGTTTAGCTCAGCATCCGCTGGACCAATCAAAAAGTGCGCCATACATTTTTTGTTCGGAACTTTTTGACTATTTTTTTGTTGGTATTCCCGATCAATTATCTCGCAAATTTAATTTTTTGTAATTTTTTAAAAAATTTATCTGAGTGTAGCTCAGCATCCGCTGGACCAATCAAAAAGTGCGCCATACATTTTTTGTTCGAGATTCCCGGGTTAAGACTTTGATGGTATTCTTGATCAATTATCTCGCAAATTTAATTTTTCGAAAATTTTTCCGAATTTGTTTTCTAGTTTAGCTCAGCATCCGCTGGACCAATCAAAAAGTGCGCCATACATTTTTTGTTCAGAACTTTCTTCTAATGACTTTGTTAGTATTCCCGATCAATTATCTCGCAAATTTAATTTTTTGTAATTTTTTAAAAAATTTATCTGAGTGTAGCTCAGCATCCGCTGGACCAATCAAAAAGTGCGCCATACATTTTTTGTTCGAGACTCCCGGGTTAAGACTTTGATGGTATTCCCGATCAATTATCTCGCAAATTTAATTTTCCCAAAATTTTTCCGAATTTGTTTTCTAGTTTAGCTCAGCATCCGCTGGACCAATCAAAAAGTGCGCCATACATTTTTTGTTCGGAACTTTTTGACTATTTTTTTGTTGGTATTCCCGATCAATTATCTCGCAAATTTAATTTTTTGTAATTTTTTAAAAAATTTATCTGAGTGTAGCTCAGCATCCGCTGGACCAATCAAGAAGTGCGCCATACATTTTTTGTTCGAGACTCCCGGGTTAAGACTTTGACGGTATTCCCGATCAATTATCTCTCAAATTTAATTTTTCGAAATTTTTTAAAAAATTTATCTGAGTGCAGCTCAGCATCCGCTGGACCAATCAAAAAGTGCGCCATACATTTTTTGTTCGAGACTTCCGGGTTAAGACTTTGGCGGTATTCCGGAACAGTTATCTCGCAAATTTAATTTTCCCAAAATTTTTCCGAATTTGTTTTCTAGTTTAGCTCAGCATCCGCTGGACCAATCAAAAAGTGCGCCATACATTTTTTGTTCGGACCTTTTTGACTATTTTTTTGTTGGTATTCCCGATCAATTATCTCGCAAATTTAATTTTTTATAATTTTTTAAAAAATTAATCTGAGTGTAGCTCAGCATCCGCTGGACCAATCAAAAAGTGCGCCATACATTTTTTGTTCAGAACTTTCTTCTAATGACTTTGTTGGTATTCCCGATCAATTATCTCGAAATTTAATTTTTCGAAAATTTTTCAGAATTTGTTTTCTAGTTTAGCTCAGCATCCGCTGGACCAATCGAAAAGTGCGCCATACATTTTTTGTTCGGAACTTTTTGACTATTTTTTTGTTGGTATTCCGGAGCAGTTATCTCGCAAATTTAATTTTTTCAAAATTTTTCCGAATTTGTTTTCTAGTTTAGCTCAGCATCCGCTGGACCAATCAAAAAGTGCGCCATACATTTTTTGTTCGAGACTCCCGGGTTAAGACTTTGGCGGTATTCCTGATCAATTATCTCGCAAATTTAATTTTCCCAAAATTTTTCCGAATTTGTTTTCTGGTTTAGCTCAGCATCCGCTGGACCAATCAAAAAGTGCGCCATACATTTTTTGTTCGGAACTTTTTGACTATTTTTTTGTTGGTATTCCGGAGCAGTTATCTCGCAAAATTAATTTTTCCAAAATTTTTCCGAATTTGTTTTCTAGTTTAGCTCAGCATCCGCTGGACCAATCAAAAAGTGCGCCATACATTTTTTGTTCAGAACTTTCTTCTAATGACTTTGTTGGTATTCCCGATCAATTATCTCGCAAATTTAATTTTTTGTAATTTTTTAAAAAATTTATCTGAGTGTAGCTCAGCATCCGCTGGACCAATCAAAAAGTGCGCCATACATTTTTTGTTCGGAACTTTTTGACTATTTTTTTGTTGGTATTCCCGATCAATTATCTCGCAAATTTAATTTTTTGTAATTTTTTAAAAAATTTATCTGAGTGTAGCTCAGCATCCGCTGGACCAATCAAAAAGTGCGCCATACATTTTTTGTTCGAGACTCCCGGGTTAAGACTTTGATGGTATTCTTGATCAATTATCTCGCAAATTTAATTTTTCGAAAATTTTTCCGAATTTGTTTTCTAGTTTAGCTCAGCATCCGCTGGACCAATCAAAAAGTGCGCTATCCTTTTTTTGTTCAGAACTTTCTTCTAATGACTTTGTTGGTATTCCCGATCAATTATCTCGCAAATTTAATTTTTTGTAATTTTTTAAAAAATTTATCTGAGTGTAGCTCAGCATCCGCTGGACCAATCAAGAAGTGCGCCATACATTTTTTGTTCGAGACTCCCGGGTTAAGACTTTGACGGTATTCCCGATCAATTATCTCTCAAATTTAATTTTTCGAAATTTTTTAAAAAATTTATCTGAGTGCAGCTCAGCATCCGCTGGACCAATCAAAAAGTGCGCCATACATTTTTTGTTCGAGACTTCCGGGTTAAGACTTTGGCGGTATTCCGGAACAGTTATCTCGCAAATTTAATTTTCCCAAAATTTTTCCGAATTTGTTTTCTAGTTTAGCTCAGCATCCGCTGGACCAATCAAAAAGTGCGCCATACATTTTTTGTTCAGAACTTTCTTCTAATGACTTTGTTGGTATTCCCGATCAATTATCTCGCAAATTTAATTTTTTGTAATTTTTTAAAAAATTTATCTGAGTGTAGCTCAGCATCCGCTGGACCAATCAAAAAGTGCGCCATACATTTTTTGTTCGGAACTTTTTGACTATTTTTTTGTTGGTATTCCCGATCAATTATCTCGCAAATTTAATTTTTTGTAATTTTTTAAAAAATTTATCTGAGTGTAGCTCAGCATCCGCTGGACCAATCAAAAAGTGCGCCATACATTTTTTGTTCGAGACTCCCGGGTTAAGACTTTGATGGTATTCTTGATCAATTATCTCGCAAATTTAATTTTTCGAAAATTTTTCCGAATTTGTTTTCTAGTTTAGCTCAGCATCCGCTGGACCAATCAAAAAGTGCGCCATACATTTTTTGTTCGGACCTTTTTGACTATTTTTTTGTTGGTATTCCCGATCAATTATCTCGCAAATTTAATTTTTTATAATTTTTTAAAAAATTTATCTGAGTGTAGCTCAGCATCCGCTGGACCAATCAAAAAGTGCGCCATACATTTTTTGTTCAGAACTTTCTTCTAATGACTTTGTTGGTATTCCCGATCAATTATCTCGCAAATTTAATTTTTCGAAAATTTTTCCGAATTTGTTTTCTAGTTTAGCTCAGCATCCGCTGGAACAATCGAAAAGTGCGCCATACATTTTTTGTTCGGAACTTTTTGACTATTTTTTTGTTGGTATTCCGGAGCAGTTATCTCGCAAATTTAATTTTTTGTAATTTTTTAAAAAATTTATCTGAGTGTAGCTCAGCATCCGCTGGACCAATCAAAAAGTGCGCCATACATTTTTTGTTCGGAACTTTTTGACTATTTTTTTGTTGGTATTCCCGATCAATTATCTCGCAAATTTAATTTTTTGTAATTTTTTAAAAAATTTATCTGAGTGTAGCTCAGCATCCGCTGGACCAATCAAAAAGTGCGCCATACATTTTTTGTTCGAGACTCCCGGGTTAAGACTTTGATGGTATTCCCGATCAATTATCTCGCAAATTTAATTTTCCCATAATTTTTCCGAATTTGTTTTCTAGTTTAGCTCAGCATCCGCTGGACCAATCAAAAAGTGCGCCATACATTTTTTGTTCAGAACTTTCTTCTAATGACTTTGTTGGTATTCCCGATCAATTATCTCGCAAATTTAATTTTTTGTAATTTTTTAAAAAATTTATCTGAGTGTAGCTCAGCATCCGCTGGACCAATCAAGAAGTGCGCCATACATTTTTTGTTCGAGACTCCCGGGTTAAGACTTTGGCGGTATTCCGGAGCAGTTATCTCGCAAATTTAATTTTCCCAAAATTTTTCCGAATTTGTTTTCTAGTTTAGCTCAGCATCCGCTGGACCAATCAAAAAGTGCGCCATACATTTTTTGTTCGAGACTCCCGGGTTAAGACTTTGATGGTATTCTTGATCAATTATCTCGCAAATTTAATTTTTCGAAAATTTTTCCGAATTTGTTTTCTAGTTTAGCTCAGCATCCGCTGGACCAATCAAAAAGTGCGCCATACATTTTTTGTTCGGACCTTTTTGACTATTTTTTTGTTGGTATTCCCGATCAATTATCTCGCAAATTTAATTTTTTATAATTTTTTAAAAAATTTATCTGAGTGTAGCTCAGCATCCGCTGGACCAATCAAAAAGTGCGCCATACATTTTTTGTTCAGAACTTTCTTCTAATGACTTTGTTGGTATTCCCGATCAATTATCTCGCAAATTTAATTTTTCGAAAATTTTTCCGAATTTGTTTTCTAGTTTAGCTCAGCATCCGCTGGAACAATCGAAAAGTGCGCCATACATTTTTTGTTCGGAACTTTTTGACTATTTTTTTGTTGGTATTCCGGAGCAGTTATCTCGCAAATTTAATTTTTTGTAATTTTTTAAAAAATTTATCTGAGTGTAGCTCAGCATCCGCTGGACCAATCAAAAAGTGCGCCATACATTTTTTGTTCGGAACTTTTTGACTATTTTTTTGTTGGTATTCCCGATCAATTATCTCGCAAATTTAATTTTTTGTAATTTTTTAAAAAATTTATCTGAGTGTAGCTCAGCATCCGCTGGACCAATCAAAAAGTGCGCCATACATTTTTTGTTCGAGACTCCCGGGTTAAGACTTTGATGGTATTCCCGATCAATTATCTCGCAAATTTAATTTTCCCATAATTTTTCCGAATTTGTTTTCTAGTTTAGCTCAGCATCCGCTGGACCAATCAAAAAGTGCGCCATACATTTTTTGTTCAGAACTTTCTTCTAATGACTTTGTTGGTATTCCCGATCAATTATCTCGCAAATTTAATTTTTTGTAATTTTTTAAAAAATTTATCTGAGTGTAGCTCAGCATCCGCTGGACCAATCAAGAAGTGCGCCATACATTTTTTGTTCGAGACTCCCGGGTTAAGACTTTGGCGGTATTCCGGAGCAGTTATCTCGCAAATTTAATTTTCCCAAAATTTTTCCGAATTTGTTTTCTAGTTTAGCTCAGCATCCGCTGGACCAATCAAAAAGTGCGCCATACATTTTTTGTTCGGAACTTTTTGACTATTTTTTTGTTGGTATTCCCGATCAATTATCTCGCAAATTTAATTTTTTGTAATTTTTTAAAAAATTTATCTGAGTGTAGCTCAGCATCCGCTGGACCAATCAAAAAGTGCGCCATACATTTTTTGTTCGAGACTCCCGGGTTAAGACTTTGATGGTATTCCCGATCAATTATCTCGCAAATTTAATTTTTCGAAAATTTTTCCGAATTCGTTTTCTAGTTTAGCTCAGCATCCGCTGGACCAATCAAAAAGTGTGCCATACATTTTTTGTTCAGAATTTTCTTCTAATGACTTTGTTGGTATTCCCGATCAATTATCTCGCAAATTTAATTTTTCGAAAATTTTTCCGAATTTGTTTTCTAGTTTAGCTCAGCATCCGCTGGAACAATCGAAAAGTGCGCCATACATTTTTTGTTCGGAACTTTTTGACTATTTTTTTGTTGGTATTCCGGAGCAGTTATCTCGCAAATTTAATTTTTTGTAATTTTTTAAAAAATTTATCTGAGTGTAGCTCAGCATCCGCTGGACCAATCAAAAAGTGCGCCATACATTTTTTGTTCGGAACTTTTTGACTATTTTTTTGTTGGTATTCCCGATCATTATCTCGCAAATTTAATTTTTTGTAATTTTTTAAAAAATTTATCTGAGTGTAGCTCAGCATCCGCTGGACCAATCAAAAAGTGCGCCATACATTTTTTGTTCGAGACTCCCGGGTTAAGACTTTGATGGTATTCCCGATCAATTATCTCGCAAATTTAATTTTCCCATAATTTTTCCGAATTTGTTTTCTAGTTTAGCTCAGCATCCGCTGGACCAATCAAAAAGTGCGCCATACATTTTTTGTTCAGAACTTTCTTCTAATGACTTTGTTGGTATTCCCGATCAATTATCTCGCAAATTTAATTTTTTGTAATTTTTTAAAAAATTTATCTGAGTGTAGCTCAGCATCCGCTGGACCAATCAAGAAGTGCGCCATACATTTTTTGTTCGAGACTCCCGGGTTAAGACTTTGGCGGTATTCCGGAGCAGTTATCTCGCAAATTTAATTTTCCCAAAATTTTTCCGAATTTGTTTTCTAGTTTAGCTCAGCATCCGCTGGACCAATCAAAAAGTGCGCCATACATTTTTTGTTCGGAACTTTTTGACTATTTTTTTGTTGGTATTCCCGATCAATTATCTCGCAAATTTAATTTACCCATAATTTTTCCGAATTTGTTTTCTAGTTTAGCTCAGCATCCGCTGGACCAATCAAAAAGTGCGCCATACATTTTTTGTTCGCTACTTTTTGCTAAAGAATTTGTCGTTATTCCCAATCAATTATCTCGCAAATTTAATTTTTCGAAAATTTTTCCAAAATCTTTTTGAGTGTAGCTCAGGATCCGCTGGACCAATCAAGAAGTGCGCCATACATTTTTTGTTCGCTACTTTTTGCTAAAGAATTTGTCGTTATTCCCGATCAACTATCTCGCAAATTTAATTTTTCGAAAATTTTTCCAAAATCTTTTTGAGTGTAGCTTAGGATCCGCTGGACCAATCAAGAAGTGCGCCATACATTTTTTGTTCGAGACTCCCGGGTTAAGACTTTAGAGGGATTCCCGATCAATTATCTCGCAAATTTAATTTTTTATAATTTTTTAAAAAATTTATCTGAGTATAGCTCAGCATCCGCTGGACCAATCAAAAAGTGCGCCATACATTTTTTGTTCGCTACTTTTTGCTAAAGAATTTGTCGTTATTCCCGATCAATTATCTCGCAAATTTAATTTTTTATAATTTTTTAAAAAATTTATCTGAGTATAGCTCAGCATCCGCTGGACCAATCAAAAAGTGCGCCATACATTTTTTGTTCGCTACTTTTTGCTAAAGAATTTGTTGTTATTCCCGATCAATTATCTCGCAAATTTAATTTTTCGAAAATTTTTCCAAAATCTTTTTGAGTGTAGCTCAGGATCCGCTGGACCAATCAAGAAGTGCGCCATACATTTTTTGTTCGAGACTCCCGGGTTAAGACTTTAGAGGGATTCCCGATCAATTATCTCGCAAATTTAATTTTTTATAATTTTTTAAAAAATTTATCTGAGTATAGCTCAGCATCTGCTGGACCAATCAAAAAGTGCGCCATACATTTTTTGTTCGCTACTTTTTGCTAAAGAATTTGTCGTTATTTTTTGTAATTTTTTAAAAAATTTATCTGTGTGTAGCTCAGCATCCGCTGGACCAATCAAGAAGTGCGCCATACATTTTTTGTTCGAGACTCCCGGGTTAAGACTTTGGCGGTATTCCGGAGCAGTTATCTCGCAAATTTAATTTTCCCAAAATTTTTCCGAATTTGTTTTCTAGTTTAGCTCAGCATCCGCTGGACCAATCAAAAAGTGCGCCATACATTTTTTGTTCGGAACTTTTTGACTATTTTTTTGTTGGTATTCCCGATCAATTATCTCGCAAATTTAATTTTTTGTAATTTTTTAAAAAATTTATCTGAGTGTAGCTCAGCATCCGCTGGACCAATCAAAAAGTGCGCCATACATTTTTTGTTCGAGATTCCCGGGTTAAGACTTTGATGGTATTCTTGATCAATTATCTCGCAAATTTAATTTTTCGAAAATTTTTCCGAATTTGTTTTCTAGTTTAGCTCAGCATCCGCTGGACCAATCAAAAAGTGCGCCATACATTTTTTGTTCAGAACTTTCTTCTAATGACTTTGTTAGTATTCCCGATCAATTATCTCGCAAATTTAATTTTTTGTAATTTTTTAAAAAATTTATCTGAGTGTAGCTCAGCATCCGCTGGACCAATCAAAAAAGTGCGCCATACATTTTTTGTTCTTGACTCCCGGGTTAAGACTTTGATGGTATTCCCGATCAATTATCTCGCAAATTTAATTTTCCCAAAATTTTTCCGAATTTGTTTTCTAGTTTAGCTCAGCATCCGCTGGACCAATCAAAAAGTGCGCCATACATTTTTTGTTCGGAACTTTTTGACTATTTTTTTGTTGGTATTCCCGATCAATTATCTCGCAAATTTAATTTTTTGTAATTTTTTAAAAAATTTATCTGAGTGTAGCTCAGCATCCGCTGGACCAATCAAGAAGTGCGCCATACATTTTTTGTTCGAGACTCCCGGGTTAAGACTTTGACGGTATTCCCGATCAATTATCTCGCAAATTTAATTTTTCGAAATTTTTTAAAAAATTTATCTGAGTGTAGCTCAGCATCCGCTAGACCAATCAAAAAGTGCGCCATACTTTTTTTGTTCGAGACTTCCGGGTTAAGACTTTGGCGGTATTCCGGAACAGTTATGTCGCAAATTTAATTTTCCCAAAATTTTTCCGAATTTGTTTTCTAGTTTAGCTCAGCATCCGCTGGACCAATCAAAAAGTGCGCCATACATTTTTTGTTCGGACCTTTTTGACTATTTTTTTGTTGGTATTCCCGATCAATTATCTCGCAAATTTAATTTTTTATAATTTTTTAAAAAATTTATCTGAGTGTAGCTCAGCATCCGCTGGACCAATCAAAAAGTGCGCCATACATTTTTTGTTCGAGACTCCCGGGTTAAGACTTTGATGGTATTCTTGATCAATTATCTCGCAAATTTAATTTTTCGAAAATTTTTCCGAATTTGTTTTCTAGTTTAGCTCAGCATCCGCTGGACCAATCAAAAAGTGCGCCATACATTTTTTGTTCGAGACTCCCGGGTTAAGACTTTGGCGGTATTCCTGATCAATTATCTCGCAAATTTAATTTTCCCAAAATTTTTCCGAATTTGTTTTCTGGTTTAGCTCAGCATCCGCTGGACCAATCAAAAAGTGCGCCATACATTTTTTGTTCGGAACTTTTTGACTATTTTTTTGTTGGTATTCCGGAGCAGTTATCTCGCAAATTTAATTTTTCTAAAATTTTTCCGAATTTGTTTTCTAGTTTAGCTCAGCATCCGCTGGACCAATCAAGAAGTGCGCCATACATTTTTTGTTCAGAACTTTCTTCTAATGACTTTGTTGGTATTCCCGATCAATTATATCGCAAATTTAATTTTTCGAAATTTTTTAAAAAATTTATCTGAGTGTAGCTCAGCATCCGCTGGACCAATCAAAAAGTGCGCCCTACATTTTTTGTTCAGAACTTTCTTCTAATGACTTTGTTGGTATTCCCGATCAATTATCTCGCAAATTTAATTTTTTGTAATTTTTTAAAAAATTTATCTGAGTGTAGCTCAGCATCCGCTGGACCAATCAAGAAGTGCGCCATACATTTTTTGTTCGAGACTCCCGGGTTAAGACTTTAGAGGGATTCCCGATCAATTATCTCGCAAATTTAATTTTTTATAATTTTTTAAAAAATTTATCTGAGTATAGCTCAGCATCCGCTGGACCAATCAAAAAGTGCGCCATACATTTTTTGTTCGCTACTTTTTGCTAAAGAATTTGTCGTTATTCCCAATCAATTATCTCGCAAATTTAATTTTTCGAAAATTTTTCCAAAATCTTTTTGAGTGTAGCTCAGGATCCGCTGGACCAATCAAGAAGTGCGCCATACATTTTTTGTTCGCTACTTTTTGCTAAAGAATTTGTCGTTATTCCCGATCAATTATCTCGCAAATTTAATTTTTCGAAAATTTTTCCAAAATCTTTTTGAGTGTAGCTTAGGATCCGCTGGACCAATCAAGAAGTGCGCCATACATTTTTTGTTCGAGACTCCCGGGTTAAGACTTTAGAGGGATTCCCGATCAATTATCTCGCAAATTTAATTTTTTATAATTTTTTAAAAAATTTATCTGAGTATAGCTCAGCATCCGCTGGACCAATCAAAAAGTGCGCCATACATTTTTTGTTCGCTACTTTTTGCTAAAGAATTTGTCGTTATTCCCGATCAATTATCTCGCAAATTTAATTTTTTATAATTTTTTAAAAAATTTATCTGAGTATAGCTCAGCATCCGCTGGACCAATCAAAAAGTGCGCCATACATTTTTTGTTCGCTACTTTTTGCTAAAGAATTTGTCGTTATTCCCGATCAATTATCTCGCAAATTTAATTTTTCGAAAATTTTTCCAAAATCTTTTTGAGTGTAGCTCAGGATCCGCTGGACCAATCAAGAAGTGCGCCATACATTTTTTGTTCGAGACTCCCGGGTTAAGACTTTAGAGGGATTCCCGATCAATTATCTCGCAAATTTAATTTTTTATAATTTTTTAAAAAATTTATCTGAGTATAGCTCAGCATCTGCTGGACCAATCAAAAAGTGCGCCATACATTTTTTGTTCGCTACTTTTTGCTAAAGAATTTGTCGTTATTCCCGATCAATTATCTCGCAAATTTAATTTTTTGAAAATTTTTCCAAAATCTTTTTGAGTGTAGCTCAGGATCCGCTGGACCAATCAAAAAGTGCTCCATACATTTTTGGTAGTCAATTTCCGGCTTAAAACTTTAGAAATCGTTCCGGATCGATTAATTTGAAATTTAAAAAAATCACAAATTTCATTTTAACCTAGCTCGGAATGCGCTGTATCAATAAAATAGTGCCCCATACATTTTTTGTAGACAACTTCCGTTTTAAGACTTTGGTGGTATTCCGGGCCGATTATCTCGAAGTTTTAAGAATTCCCAAAGTTTTCTTGTCTTGCTCAGCATCCGCAGGACCAATCAAAGCAATTAATTACTTAAAGACGATTTTGGACTATAATAGTGAATTTTTTTATTTCTAAATAATTTCGTTAACATTAATAATTAAAATTTAAAGTCTCAATAATAATAATAAAAATTGATGTTGACCACTTAAAGTTCAGAATAAGTTTAAAACTGTAATTGGTATATATTGTAATAAGTGAGATAACATTGAATAATCTCTAATTATTATCGAGTGATGCAATAACGATTTCTCCCGACACATTCAGGATTTTTGTGTGTGTACTATGTGAAGATCTGGCATGTGTTTAATGATCTAAGATCGTATACGTTGGAATTCTCTCTCTCTCTCTCTGAAAAAGTTAGATAAGGTCGCGGCGTCGTGAGAGATGAAACGGTAAAATCGAGTTTGCTTCGAGAGGGAGACCAGAGCGACGACGACGACGACATTAGGGGGCCTCTCTGGTGTGTGTATATGTATTACACTAATAGCGATAATGGGCCCGTTTCTTCTATAGATAGGCGCTAGAAATGTTACTACGAAGGGTTTTTCCCCCTTCCTATAAGTTAAAGTGACATATTCGACCAATCGACACACCTGCAACTTCTTGGATATCCATCTCGAGATTCACATCGCTACCATGAGAAACACCCTTGTCCCCCTTTATCGGTATATACATATAGGAAATGTAGAATTCGATCTCAACGATAAGATTATAGTTCTGCAAAAAACTATTACTGATCGATTAAGACCTGCTACCGTTTTACTACTAGTAAATCTTAGATTATTGTAAATTGAAAGAACAACAATTTCTAGAAAAATTTTTATCAGAATTTTATTTAGAATTTAGACAATATTAATGTAAAAATTAGTATTTGTTGAATATAAACGATTTAGCGAATGAACAATTTTCACCATACGTCGTTCCGTTGATACCTCCATATCCTGAATTACCACTATAAAAACATCTCGCCCTTCAATTTGTTCCATTCTCATGCTACATTTGACAAAATCCATATTTTCCGGAATACCATAAAATGCATTTGGACTATTAAAAATACGACCAATATCAGCTATTCCATTTGGATTTTTAATTTCCATTTGATAGAGTACCAATTTTTGTGTAGGATGACTGGCAGGCCAATCTTTTATCAATTTATCACGATTTGTAAAACTTGAAACTAGTTCATGAAATCTGACATTTGCACCATTCTGCAATGACAATAATTTGCTGAAAGCAAATGGAGGTAAATTAAAAGCAGTATAGAGGGTTAGTGTATTTTTAGGGAAATTTTCATCACATTGTTTTAGAGCCAATCTGTATACTGATGAAACAATTCGTCTTTGTGCGTGTACATTAGCAAGGAGGGTATTTGAAAAATGTGAGTGTAAAACATAGTAATCTTCAAATCTGATGCTATTAGGAAGTTTTTCATAATTTTCAAAAACTGGTTTTACATCCTGAAGATAAATTCCAAAAATTTTGTCAATTGTTTCTTGAGCTTGGGGTAAATTTTGAATACGGTGAACCTGATTTTGAAAGATTATATCGTTGATGAAGGCGTGATTTTTTATTTTCCATGAAACGTACTTTTCCTTTAGGAGAAAATCTTGTGCGAGCATATCATAGGTAGGTACAGTATCTGTTTTGGTACCTAGAATATATTCTTGTAAAAATTTTTTTGAGTCACTAAATCTATTTAGAGGGGTGTTTATCAAATAGGCAGCATTTTCAATACTTTTGAATCGTTCATTTCCTCCTTTTTCGTCTTCTCTCCTTTCTCTAATTTCCAACCATTTTTCTTTACTCACTGCTTTTTGTTCCAGTTGTAAAAGTAAAATTTCTTTTCCATTAATGTATTTTGTGTCAATTGTGAAAAATTCCGCTTCTGGAAAAACGAGGTAGTGATTTTTTAAATCCAATTCACTGAGATCGATAAGACCATATTGAGAAGTGATTTTTATTTGGTAACGAATTTCGGTTTTTAGGGCAATTTTTGGAGATTTTCGGATGGTGATTTCAGGCGGTGGTTCTTTGGACAAAAAGGTAAGATCGTTAAAATAGAAATCTTTTCCCTTAAGGTTGGCCAAAGCTGTAACAAAAGATGGTCTGTTTAGTGTTTGAATGAACCATAATTCTTTTGGTTGATTAAATAAAGTATTTTTAGTTTGGTAATTGGATAATTTTTCCAAATTGCTTCGAAGTAGGTTTTGTTTATCCTGTTTTAGAACTGATATTCCGTTTTGGTGGAATTTTTGTAAATTCTCTAAAAACTGATTGTAGGTTTCTGGAAAAATAATTCTGTAACTGTTGCTGATGCTACTGATGCTGCCACTGCTAATGATTTTGCTACTTTCTTCAGAATTTTCACTTCCTTGTGATGTTCCAGGAGTATCGGATTCCAATGGCAAATTCTGATTTTCATTTTTCATTTTTGTTTTCTTCCATTCAATTGTATTATGATAAACATTGTAATTCCGTATCACTTCCATACTTCTTCCCTCACCTACTGCTAAATCAATATAGTCGGCAATTCTTTCCAAAATTCCATTGTCACCCATTTGGAATTTCTCCCTCGTTTCTCCGGTTTTTAAACTTAATTTTCGATATTTCATGTCACCTCCAAAAACAACTGGAACCGGAAATAATTTTCCCTTAACGCTTCTCATTTCTGCAACTGCTCCAAAAGATTCCACACAAATGGGTCCAAAAAAAGTTTCCCCACCTGGATAATAGTATCGGACCATTTGATAATTTCCTTTATCAAAAAATTTTTCCACCAATCCTTTATAGATGCTCGAAACTTTTATTTCTAGAGTCTTTGTAATTGATTTTAGTAGCATTGAAAGGCTGTTCTCAGTATTTGGAATATTTCGAAGCAGATTACGATATATTTTTCCAAATGATTCATAACCGTATCGACTTAATTGAAAAGTTAATTCAAATCCAGGATCCACGATACGTAGGGAGGTGAATAAGATATCTTTCAGTAAATCTCTGTTGATTTCCCTTGCCACGGTATGGAAGATAATTTTTGAAATGTGGTACAAGGAACCACCAGAATATCTAGAAGCATAAATAAAGTAATTTTCGGTTAATTTTCCAAAAATTGCGCTAAATTTTCCTGAATATTTTGCAGCTAAACCTGTTAGTGGAAGAAAATTTAGAACTTCTAGAGAACAACTAATTGTGGCACCTATTTTATCATCTGCTCTTACACTTTCAATGCAAGCGTAAAATGGAATAAATCCTTTGACAATATTAAAGATTTTTTCCACTGTAGTTGTATTCCTAAGGGTAGTCATTAAACTACCCACAAAATGTTTTGTTCGAATCTTAGCAATTCTTTTGATAAAATCTTCTGAATTTTCATTAGCATTTTTAAGATTCTCGGCTATTTCATTAATTTCCATTTTTAATGACGA
Organism: Leptopilina boulardi; assembly: GCF_019393585.1. Classification (NCBI taxonomy): domain Eukaryota; kingdom Metazoa; phylum Arthropoda; class Insecta; order Hymenoptera; family Figitidae; genus Leptopilina; species Leptopilina boulardi. The sequence goes on from NW_026137973.1 coordinate 388,595, forward strand.
ATCATTTCCAATTGCTCTTGAAAAATTTTCACCACTTTCTGTAAATAAATCCAAAACACCATTATTTTGTCGAAAGGCATAAAAATCAGTTCTTCTATCCACAATGGCAAAAATTAAATAAACATTCGAATTTTGTTTTCTTGCCATTGGTGGAATTGTCGACATATACATTGGATAATCAGGAAGTTTTGCCAATTTAACAACAGAATTTGAATTCATTCTATTGATTAATTTATCAGTTAGAATTTTTTCAAGTCTTGATTCCTCAATTTTTTGATATATATTTCCAATATTTGTAAATTGATCCACGTAGATTGTTTCCAAATCGGGAAGATTGTGACAAATTCTAAGTGCCCTTTTTACATACCAATAATAGTAGGACATGTATACTGTCAAAAAATGCTCAGGAACTATTTTTTTGCGAAAATTACAATATTTCAAAAGTAATTCCCTTGCCAAATGTGTTCGATCTTTTAATTTTTCCATTTCTTGCTCAAATTTGTAATATGGATTAAAAAAAATTTCCTGGGAAATTTTATTAAATGTTGAATTAATGTGTGAAAATAAATTTTCATACGCTTCAATCCAAAAATCATTGGTTTGTATAATTTCGATATTTGACAATTTTTTCTTATGAACGTAAACAAATAATGCAGGCATTGAATAAAAATGCAAAACAATATTATATGTTTCATTTGTATAAATTTTTTGTAAATCAATTTCTCGTGATAATTGAATATAATCATGAAACGAGGAATTATTTTCATTTCCACGAAGTGTTCGTAAAATTTTTAAACCAACCATTGCATATATATAATCAATGTCAATTATACTTATATCCTTCTCGGGTGCGGGAAATATTGGCCAAATATTTTCGTGAAAAATTTTTTCAATCGTGAATTGTGTTAGTTTCACATTTTTATTTCCCGAGGAACAATAATCGTTTGTTGTGTAATTCATCGCGAGATGTTGTAATACACTTTTTTTGAGGGCAAAATATGTTATATTTTCTGTATTATTGATTATTTTTGCTAAATATCCGTTAATATTAATATAATGGGAAAATAGAGCATTGCTAATGATGTACTGATATGTTTCATTGATGTATTTTGCATCGAGTGTTTCATTAGAGTTACCACCGTAGAGATCACTTCCTTTTAGTACATTTTTAAGTAGATCAAGTTTTGTCTCGTATTCGTTGTTGGATTTTTCAAGATATTCAAAGAGTGTGTTGATTACAATTACAGATTGATTTCGTTCGTTTAGAGTAATTAAATTTTTATTGTGAAAAAAAATACCAAATGCTGTGATGTAGTGACAAACGGTGAGAAATTGAAAATTTTGTGAATGTTGAGCTAAAATTGTGTTGTCCATTTTGAGTGGTATTTTGAATTTAGATTTTGAGGCATCGAATCTGAAAATAGTAAAATTTTTGTTTTATTTTATATTTAACGAAATAATAAAATTCGGTCTCTTTCTGTCTCTTACAATTTTTTTTCTGACTCTTTCTGCCTATTGATTCTTTTTATCTTTCTGCTTTTTTCAGCCTATTACTGCCTTTTTCTGTCTCTTTTTAGTTTTTCGAATTCTTCCTATCTTTTTTTGTCATACTTTATCTCTTCTTTCTGTCTCTTTCTATCCTTTTCTGCCTCATACTGCCTATATCCTTCTGTCTCTTTCAAATTTTTTTCTGACTCTTTCTGCCTACGTCTTACTGATTCTCTTTACCACTTTCTGTCTATTTCTACCTCTTTCCGTCTATTACTGCCTCTTTCTGTTTATTTCTGTCTCTTTAATTTTTTTTGTTTCTTTGTGTCTCTTGCTAGTTTTTTGTCTCTTTCTATTGTTTCTGTCATTTTCTGTCTCTTTCTTTCTAGTTTTTCTGATTCTTCTTCTTTATCTCTTTCTGTTTCTTTCTATCGTTTTCTGTCTCTTTCTGTCTGTTACTGTCTCTTTCAATTTTTTTCTGACTCTTTCTGCCTACGTCTTACTGACTCTCTTTACCACTTTCTGTCTATTTCTGCCTCTTTCCGTCTATTACTGTCTCTTTCTGTTTATTTCTGTCTCTTTAATTTTTTTTGTTTCTTTGTGTCTCTTGCTAATTTTTTGTCTCTTTCTATTTGTTTCTGTCATTTTCTGTCTCTTTCTAGTTTTTCTGATTCTTCTTCTTTATCTCTTTCTGTTTCTTTCTATCGTTTTCTGTCTCTTTCAATTTTTTTCTGACTCTTTCTGCCTACGTCTTACTGACTCTCTTTACCACTTTCTGTATATTTCTGCCTCTTTCCGTCTATTACTGTCTCTTTCTGTTTATTTCTGTCTCTTTAATTTTTTTCTTTCTTTGTGTCTCTTGCTAATTTTTTGTCTCTTTCTATTGTTTCTGTCATTTTCTGTCTCTTTCTATTTCTTTCTAATTTTTCTGATTCTTCTTCTTTATCTCTTTCTGTTTCTTTCTATCGTTTTCTGTCTCTTTCTGTCTGTTACTGTCTCTTTCAATTTTTTCTCTCTCTTTCTGTTTCTTTCTATCTCTTTCTATCTGTTTCTATCTTTTTCCGTCTGTTTCTATTTTTTTTTCTATCTCTTTTAATTCCCTGCATTAAAATTACTTTCTTTCTTACCCCATAATTCTAACTCTCTCTTTAGTTTTAGCAGAAATGTTTTTTAAATCCCAAATTAAATAGCACATATTACCTTATAAACAATCGCCTCACATTTGTCTGCAAGTAAAATAAGTAAAATGAAAATTTATATATATATATATATATATATATATATATTAGAAAAGTGAAATATTTACATAAATTTTCAATTCATTATTAACATCACATTTTTTTTTCTATAATTATCTTGATGTATTTGTATTATTAGAATATTTAATGAAATTAATTACCATTTGTCGCTAATAAATATTAAATTAACTATCTATTTATATTAAAATATTTCATTAATTTTTTGTGGACTCAGTTGTTCAATTTAAAAAAAAAAGTCTTTTTTATAATATAAAAAATCAATAAATCATATTTTAATTTTTTTTTCCTTTGAATAAGATTTAAATTTTGGTAAATTTTTAAGATTTGGAATTTCTATTATTATACGTTCCGAAAATTTTTTTTAACTAAATTCTAAATTTTTTTGCATTTAGTAGTAAGCATAAAAAAAATTTGTTTATATCTTTGAATATAAGTGACGGTGATTGGCAACACCTACAATTAAGAAGAAATATATATATATATATATATATATATATATATATATATATAGCTTTCACATTTTCCATGTGGGACTTACAGATTTCCAAGTTGTAAGATAGATTTAAGTGCATCGCATATATTGTGAGGATATATCTTATATACACGACTATATAGTGGATCTATTTACGCAACCGATGGTATACTGATTAGCAAGTCTCCTACTACTGTATGGGTAATAATGTAGTTGGGTGTATGTCTTCCCTCTTGCGCGGTGATCTGTTTGACGAGGAGGTTAGGATCGTGGGAGCCAATCACGTTTTCACTTTGCCAAAGGAACGCTATTTTTCCTCTCTCTCTCTCTCTCTCTCTCTCTCTCTCTTTCTCTCTCTCCCTCTCAACCTGATTAGAATGTTTTTATTTCTAACATACTTTAATACTTCCCCTTTTCGATAAATACATGTTTCCTAAGGATTATCAAGATTCTCGAAAAACGGTGCTTTTTATCAACTTTAGGTGTAACTATCGAACGGTAGCAATTGTTAGCTTTTTTCTTGATTATTTGGTTCTGGACACCGTTTTTTTTTTAAATTCAGTTGATAATTTTTAGGTTAGGAAAAAATGAAAAAAAATGTTAACGCCCTAAACGTCATTTTTCACTTTCAATTTTCTTTCTTTCTTTCTATAATTTTCTGTCTTTCTATAACTTTCTGTCTCTTAATATCCCTTTTTATCTCTTTCTGTCCCTTTTTTATATGACTTTCTGTCTCTTTCAATTTTTTTCTGTCTTTTTTGGTCGCTTTCTGCCTGTTTCTGTCTCATTCAATTTTTTTTGTCTCTTTCTATTTTTTTTTATTCTTCCTATCACTTTCTGTCTCTAACTATTTCTGTCTGTTTCAATTTTTTTTCTGTCTCTATCAATATTTGCTGCTTATTCTTTCTATATCTCTTTCAATTTGAAATAAGAGAAATCCTCTCAAAAACAAGAATATTTCTTTTCGGCGACGATAGAGAGGGAGAGAGGGGAATATAACAAGATATGATAACAGAGAATGAAGAGGGCGAAGATCAAGGAAGAGGAATATAAAGTAGAAAAAGAGAGAGAGAGAGAGAGAGACCAATGCGCGAGGACGTCCTACGTTCACCGAACACGTCCCATGGTCCTCCTCTTCTCGAAGCACCTACGGAGACAATTACAGAACCCCATATACGTACATCCTTGAAGTTCATCCCGTGTAGGCGGAATGACCGGAAAAATTACAAAAGAAACCAACCAGCTATTTAGAGAAAGAGAGAGAGAGAATTATGTTTTGCCATTGTAACTCATTAGTGTGTTTAAAACATTTCTTGTGATAATATACATTACATCATCAAAATCAATCGATTAGTAATGATCATCATTCTACGAAATAGCAATCAAGCCCCCCTCTGCTCCCTTCTCAAAAAAGAATTTCTGCCTTTTCATCATCATCATCAGCCTACCTGTTTTTAATACTGAAGAACTCTTAATAAAAATACTTCTTCTCAGTCATTCCGTATATATATATACATAATAAACAATATGTATATTGTATAAGACTTTGTTTTTTTCTAATTCGTGGAATTACAAGTCCGTTATAAGTTATAACTTTTTTTTTTTTAATATTACTCATTACGGTATTTTTTTTAATTTTTTCCAATAAATGACTTTTCAACAATCTCCTATAGTTCTGTCCAAGCATACTCCTATACATATATACATACTCCTATATTACCATTATACCGAGTAGAGCAGAAATTTCATTGGACGCACAGAACTAGTAAAAATTATTGAAAATAGTATTTATAATTTCAATAATATCATATTTCCGTCCAATAAAAGTTCTGCCTTTTTTCGGTTTTATTTAATAAATAAAACCTTATTCTGTCGGGCGGAAAATAGATTTAATTCATTTTCTGCCAGACAGAAAATACCACAACCAAAAATTCCAGTATTATACCACAGTTGACTACTGGCGCAGTACTGGTTCAATATTGGCTGCCGAGGTTGGTCAGTCTGTACTGACCCAGTACTGGTATTTTCATTGTATCCGTACTGGTGCAGTACCACCGGTACTGACAAATCAGTACTGAGCCGATATTGAGCCAGTACTGGCTTTTCTTTTTGATTAATACGAGTTTAAAAAAAGTTCTAGATTGAACCCTGATGAATTTTTTTGTTTAAATATTTTGTTCATTAAAATTTTTTCAAATTGATTTTATTTTTCAAAATTAAAATGTACTTTATTTTGCTTTTCTGTGGGTAAAATTATTTAAACAAAAAAAGTTTCCTGAGACCAAATCTAAAACATTTTGCAAGATTTTCTTTTTGTTTTCGTTTTCAGATATGCAATAAATCAAAAAAAAAAAAAAAAATTTAAACGATCAAACTAAAAATAAATAAATTTGTTTATAAAAAATTAAATACAATCGCAAGTAAAATTGCACAAATGTTATATTATCAACACTGTAAAAAGAAAATACTAAAACAGTACCGAAAAGTACTAAAACAGTATACCGATTTTATGTACCAAATGACAATTTAATACCTGAAGTCGGTATTAAATTAATACCTTTCTTTTTACAGTGAATAATATAAAATATATAATTAACCTTTCTTAATAGAAATTATAAAAAATATAGTTAAACCTACAAACTTATATATTTCAATGGTCAATAAAATTATTGTAATTTATTTCTGAATGTTATTCTTCAGATTTTTACCAAAAGTGAATTATAAACAAAAATTTCATGTTAATTTAAAAATAATTTAGATAATTTTTTTAATAATTATTACCTAATTTCAGGAATTTATTATTCATTATTTATTAAATCATTATATATTTGTGATGAGTTAATTTGTAAACTAATTTTGTTTTATGTTTCAATTGAATTCAATGTTAATTTATTTATATTTGATATAATAATTAATATATTAATTAAAGTGAATAATAAAATAATTAAATAGTTAATTGCATAATTATATACATTATATAATTATTTTATAAACATTTTTATTTTTACTAAACTGTTTTTTTATATATTATAAAAACTTTGGTTTTATAATAAAAAATATTTTTATATTTATTTTTTGATTGTTTTAAAATAATAATTTGAAATATATATTATAACACTGCAAAAAGAAGTATCATAATATAAGATGTTTTGGTAGTAATTTTGAAGATGTTTTAGTAGTAACTTTTTAGTTATTTGAAATATCTTAGTTTATAATGTTAATAGTATCTTTACCAAAGTGCTTCACATATTTTTGATGAAAAAAATTTTGAGGTTAACTATGGCCTCTTATGTAAGATGCTTATAATGTATATTTTATATATTTTAGTAACTTCAAATTTTGACTTATCTTAGAATTTACAATCATCTTTTTTCTAAATATCTTATGACTCCACAAATATCTTAATTCAAGTTACTTATAGAAACTTATTGACGTAACATACATTTTAAAATGGAAGAAATATTTTAATTCTTGTTAAAACGCAAAAAGCATCTTAAATATTAATAAGAGACTTTACAAAATATCTTTTTTTAAAAGATGAAATATTACCATTTTTCCATATTACATCTTATTGTAAAATACCAAGTATGTCACTTATTTTTGCAGTGAAGAAGGAATGAAAATTATTTGTGTTTTCGATTTTATATAATAAAATATTAATTAGTTATAGTTGACTAATTTAATTAATATTTAATTTATGTTGGGTTACTAAAAATTTCAGACACTTTTTCCTAAGTATACCAAAAAAAAAAGTATTACCTGGAGTGAAACTTATCTCTCTGTTACAGTTAAAGTTTTCTTTTCGTATACAATAAATTACAAAACTGCCAGTACTCGGCCAGTACTGAAGCAGTAGTGGTTACCAATACTGGTGACCACTTTGGTAGCCAATACTGGTAAAATGTTATCATCCCAAAGTTACGCCAACTCTGGCGCTAATATTGGGTGCAAGTACTGCGCCATTAGTAAATTTTTGATTGTGACACTTTTCTGTCCGACAGAATAAGATCGCATTGTACAATCTAAAGTTTGTCATTAACTTAATTTTGATAGAAAAAATTGAGTTTTTTTTGTTTTTCTGAATGGATGTGTAGGATTGGAAAAGCAAAGAGAGAGAGAGAGAGAGAGAGAGGGAGAGAAACAGATACAACCTATAGGAGGAAACTACAACGTTTCCTGTTAGTTGTGGGTTTCGTTTTTTTCTATTGCCTCGGTTTTCTCTACCGTTGTTGTTGATGTTTGTTGTGTTCTATTTTCAGGCCGGACAATTTGCTCGCACCCTGAGATTTATACGGCCAGCTAGACCAGGAGAGTGAGTAGTACTGTTAGCTTCTTCCTGCCCGTCTGATCCCGGATAGAGAGGAAGAAGGAGGAGATGAAGAAGAAGAAGAAGAAGCTGCAGCATCACAGGTATGTGTATATATATATACCAGTTAGACTGTTACGAGAGTTAAAGGCTCACTGATGGCGTTTGCAGCTGGCTACTGTTAAGCTTCCTCCATCACGATTGAACTTGTGGTATATATATATATATATATTTATACTCTTACATATATACCTATATACATACTTATATATATATATATATATATATATATATATATGTAGGTGTATATAAACCCTAACAAATATACGTTTGCCTTTTGCCTATCTCGTAAACGGTTCGTTAAACCATAGCCCTTGAAAGGCTTAAGGAAAACCCATCGATTGAACTTGACTGACGTAATTGAAGGTTACATCGGCACTGGAACGGCCCGATGCCCGATGCTCCCTCCGATTGTTTGCATGAAACTAATGAAGAGACGTAGCTTGAATCGAGTTGGACAAGCCACTTCGTTGGCGAGATCGCACGATTCGAAAACTCTCTAGTGCCCTCTCCTACATCTCTCACACACAGAGATTTATATTTACTTTATATTGAGGTTATATGTTTGCCCTCCCAAAATATACACTGAAAAAAACTTTATTTAACTTAAATAATCGATTACTTGACTATTATCAAATAAATATTTACTTGAATTATATATATATATATATATATATATAAACTAATAATTATTTTGCTAAAAATAAATATTTATTCAATAATAAATTTCTTTTCAATGTAGCTTTAGGACAAAAATTATTATATACAAGATTTTTTTTAAGTTAGATTGTTATGGTTCTATGCGAATATTTTTGTAATTTACTATAGGTTATGTTAGGACAATGAAAAACAATAGTAAGGTTATGTTCAAGTTTTGCAAACTTAAGAATTGAAAATATATATATATATATATATATATATATATATATATATTTATTTTTAATAAAATTTTGTTTAGATGGCAAAAATTAATGTCCTTGTCTGATTAAAAAAAAAAAGAGGAAAAAAAACTCATAAACTCGCGTGGGAAACTAGACATTAGAAAATGACATAACAGTTGATTTGTATAAAGTAAATGTAGTATTTTGTCGTGTGGGTGTGGATATGCGTATCGTAGACGCAAAAAGATTCTTATGATGATGTGTATACATATATATATATACATTCTGATCCCTTCTGTAGGACACATTAAGATCATAATGTTTAGACTACAGTGACATACTGTCAGGAATTGCATATACAAGTATACCTGGATGTATATATATATATATATATATATATATATATATATATATATATATATATATATATATATGATTTATTGCGATTTTAATAGAAATAAAAAGTTTATTATGAGTGTTCGCATATTACATAGGGGAAATATCGTATATATATATATACCTGTAACGTGTGCCATGACAAAGACATATTGTCAGGAATTCTCTTCTTATATTCGCAATCATTGGTTTTCCTGTCTTTATTTATTAAGTTCCATTTGGAGAAATTTTCAGTTTTTTTTTTCTCTTTGTTATACCTTCTGACATTTTGGATTTTTTTTAATCTCGTAGAGAACGACATTGAAGACCTATATCTAAACCTACTTTTGATTAGACTATAATTTTGATACTAATTTCAATCTACTTTGCGGACATACTTTCAACCTACCGTGGACCTATATTTAATCTAATTGAACCTTCTTTTGACCTATATTAAACCTATAGTAGACCTATATTTGACCTAATTTTCACCTAATTTAGAACTATATTAGACCTAATTTAAACCTACTGTAGATCTAATTTTGATATAGTTTGGACCTACATTTCATCGTTTTAAACCCTTTTTGAACCTAATTTGGGACAATATTGTACCTACGTTGGACCTACTTTGGATCAAGTTTAAACCTAGTTAGCAACTATGTTATACCTACTTTAAACCTAGTTGAAACCTAGTTAGTAACTATATTAGACCTACTTTATATCCTTATCGGGTCTAGTTTAGACCTATATTTGACCTACTTTGAACCTACTTTAGAACTTGTTTCGAACTATATTAAATACTTTAGGCTTATTTTAAATCCTTTTGGATCATAGTTCGGACCTATTTCAGACCTACATTAGACCTACTTTGGACTTTTTTGACCTATATTAGACCAGTTTTAAACAACTTTGGACCTACTTTAGACCTTTATTAGACCAATTTTAAACAACTTTAGACCTACTTTGGACCTATATTAGACCTATTTTAAACATATTTTGAACCTACTTTAAACTTAGTTGAAACCTAGTTAGTAACTATATTAGACCTACTTTAAATCCTTATTGGGCCTAGTTTAGACCTATATTTGACCTACTTTGAACCTACTTTAGAACTTGTTTCGAACTATATTAAACACCTACTTTAGGCTTATTTTAAATCCTTTTGGATCATAGTTTGGACCTATTTCAGACCTACATTAGACCTAATTTGGACCTTTTTTGACCTATATTTGATCTACTTTGAACCTACTTTAGACCTATTTTAAACAACTTTGGACCTACTTTGGACCTACATTAGACCTACTTTGGACTTTTTTGACCTATATTAGACCAATTTTAAACAACTTTGGACCTACTTTAGACCTTTATTAGACCAATTTTAAACAACTTTAGACCTACTTTGGACCTACATTAGACCTATTTTAAACATATTTTGAACCTACTTTAAACTTAGTTAAAACCTAGTTAGTAACTATATTAGACCTACTTTAAATCTTTATTGGGCCTAGTTTAGACCTATATTTGACCTACTTTGAACCTACTTTAGGACTTGTTTTGAACTATATTAAACACCTACTTTAGGCTTATTTTAGATCCTTTTGGATCATAGTTCGGACCTATTTCAGACCTACTTTGGACCTACTTTAGACCTATATTAGACCAATTTTGAACAACTTTGGACCTAGTTTGGACCTATATTAGACATATTTTTAACATATTTTTAACCTACTTTAAACCTAATTTGGATTTATTTTAAAACAATATTATACCTATTTTGAACCTACTTTAGACCAAAATAGACCTACTTTCAACCTTCACTGAATCTATATTTGATTTACTTTTGAACCTACATTTTACCTATATTGGACCTACATTTATTGTTCTCGTAAAACTAACGCGATTTTACGCAGAACCTTTTTGATATTATTATGATAATCATTATTTCTTTTATTATTATTATTTGCAACGAAAAGTGTGTATACATTGCATAAGAGAGAAGATTCTCTCTCTCTCTCTCTCTCTCTCTCTCTATCTAATTTCACGAGAATTGCAATTCATTTTTATTGTTTAGACCCGTGAAAGTTTCTCGCGGCATTTATTTCATGAAAATATATACTATGGAAGTGTTGTAATGATGTCAAGTAATTTATGAAACTTGGTCATTAACTTGATATGATGAAAAAAAAAGTTGAATTTTCCCTCATTATTCCAATTTCTTGTATCGTCTTTGTTCTGGATGTAAAGATTTTTCTTCTCTTTGTTTGAATATAAAAAAAAATTTTTTTAGAACTTAAAATTTTTTTTTGTAAAAAATATTTTTTGAAAAATGTAAAAATATGAAAAAGTTTTTTCTATACATTAAAAGTAAAAAAAAAAAAAATAAAGATAAAAAAATAAAAAAAATTTTCTAAAATTGTAAATTCTACAACGTATATATATCTATATGTATAAATGTACAATGTATATCGTTGGATAAATTTCATTTATTTGCAGGTTTCATATCGTTAACGGTAACTTGAGATCGCACTAACTACCGTCGCGTGTTCGGGTAACATTAATATCGATAGATACCCCTCTCTCTCTCTCTCTCTCTCTCTCTCTTCCTCTCTCTCCCTTGCATTTGCTTTTTGAAAGACATGCGAATGTTGCACATCTCTTTTCCTGAGACATAAGGCCAATGTCAAGGTCATAAATGTTAAAGGTCGATTTTGCAAAATGAGAAAAAAAAAATCTTCAAGAATCGATCAACTTCCTAATCATAATTTTCCCCTACATTATGTGAGGAGAATTCATTTTGTAATTAACACTTTAGAACTAGAATTTTTTATGGAATACTAAATACTACTACTACTACTACTACTACTACTGAAAGATTACGGGAAAATGTTTACCGTTTTTCATTTTGAAAAATTTTTAAAAATTAAATTAAAATTAAATATTTTTTTTTTTAGAGAGAGAAGAATACTTTCACTATATGTAAAAAAAAGTAAAAGAATCTCGATATGTGAAAGGGAAAAAGAATTTTCACACAGTTTTACGATTAGAGTATCATCATCATAAGTTATATATATATATAACGTCGTTTTGGATGAAAAAAATTGATTTCTTCCTGTTTAGAAATGTTTCTTTTTTTTTTTTTTTTGAAAAGAATGTCGAGTATGCCAAGCTGTTACCATTTCGTAATAAACGGTCCCACGAAGTTATAAACAACAATGGTAATAGCAACAATGGTGTGTCGTGTTTCGATGGGCAAAAGTTGTCACAAGGCAAAAGAGACAGAGAAAGAGAGAGAGGGAGAAAGAAAAATAGATGAATATCTGATATGGGAATCTTCGTTGTGTGTGAATGCAAACACGTTCAATATATATATATATATATATGTGCAGGAGACGTAATGCAAATAGTTTTCTTCATGCGATACATTGCAATAAAACCGTAAATAGTTCTTGTTTTACACAGTTAGGAAATCAATCTGTATCGTATTACTCTCATTAATTAATGCTTTTTGTCGTTCATTCGGATTTGTGAGTAGTTTTAATTAAAAGGATTCCGCGATGTGAATAAATCGCAAAAAAATGGGTTTTTTAGAATTTTGTGCCATAAATCCTAGACTAGGTCATTTTGACCCTGAAATTTAGAACCTCCCAAAACTGTAGGTTATTTTTAAATATTGTCAACATTCAGTTAGAAGGATTTTGCCATGAGAATAGAACCCGTTTTTGAATTTTGGGACATAAATCCTAAATTAGGTCTTTTAGATCCTATGCCGTGGATTTGAAATTAGATCTCCCGAAACTGTAGGATGTATGTAATTAGAGCGATAAGAGGGTATTTGAATAGAATTTTTATAATTTATAGCCATAAACCCTAGACTCAGTCATTTTAACCCTTAGATTTGGAACCTCCTAAAACTTTTGTATTATTACAAATATTACGTTTATTTTTAATTTACAAAATTTGCGACGAGGAGCCAAAAAATACTATTTTTATAATTTTGTGCCATAAACCCTAAATTAGGTCATTTTGATCCTAATATTTAGAACCGCAGAAAGCTGACGGAAGCTTTTTAAATATTTTCAGTACTTCTAATTAGACGATTTTTCAATGAGAAGGAGGAAAAAAAAACTGTTTTCGTTTTTTTTGGAACATAAACCCTAGATTCGGTAATTTTAACCCTTAGATTTGGAACCTCCTAAAACTGTTGTATTATTACAAATATTACGTTTATTTTTGATTTACAAATTTTGCGACGAGGAGCCAAAAAATACTATTTTTATAATTTTGTGCCATAAACCCTAAATTAGGTCATTTTGATCCTAATATTTAGAACCGCAGGAAGCTGGCGGATGTTTTTAAATATTGTCAGTACTTCTAATTAGACGATTTTTCAATGAGAAGGAGGAAAAAAACTGTTTTAGTTTTTTGGAACATAAACCCTAGATTCGGTCATTTTGACCCTAAGATTTGGAACTTCCTGAAATTGTAGTATGTCTATTTTTTATTTGAAAATTTAGCGATGTTGAGGTCAAAAGAAAAACTACTTTTTAAATTTTGTGTCATAAACCCTAGACTCGGTCTTTTGGAACTTTTGCTGTGGATTTGAATTTAAACTTCACAAAACTGTTTTTATCCAATTGTTAAGTTATTTGCTATTAATAAATGCGAATTTTTATTGTTTTTTTTTTTTGATTATATTACTATTAAATACTAATCTAATAATACTATTTGTGGTCCTCGAGTTTGCAAATTAACACAAAAACCATAAATAGTAATCTCATTAATTAATGTACTCTTTCTCTTGACTCCAACTTGTTTAATTAGAGAACTAAAAACAAAACCAACTTTGGGGAAAATGATTGGATAATTTAATTTAATTGCTCCCTATTTTTCTGCATGTGCCAACTTTAGATGTCGAAAATAAAAGAAGGTGATTTCAATCTTGTTTACCCTGCGGCTTGATTATATGCACTGTAAAGATATATTTTTTCTGTTTTTTAAATTCTTTCTTTTTGCTTAACGATCCTGTTATAAATAAATATATATATATATATAGTTACGCAAGAATCGCCTACGCCAGAAACTCTCACTTTCGACGGTGGTATGCAGCTGAGCGCACAAGGGACCAAATGACATAAGTCTTCAATTCGCTCCTGGGGGATACTTCATTGATTTATGAAGCTTTCTCTCTCTCACTCTCTTGTGGAATAACAATTTTTTTTTTTAAATATAAAAATATATTTTTGCCAAGCTGGAAAAACTGATATACCGATCATTATAAACTCATTATAATAAAAAAATAATCCCGGAAATTAAATTTCTGATTTTTTTTTTTTTGGTTATTTCTCCCGCGGGGAAATAACGTAATGAGGTCATTAGTTTTCTTCTTTTATAATAATTCAGATAAAACCCCCTAAGTACCGTGTGGTAGGTTCAAAGATTGTATCCCATCATCTATGATTCATGAATCAGTGTTCTATGCTAATTACGACTATCATCATAGATCAGAAGGAGAGAGAGAGAGAGAGAGAACGAGAGAGAGAGAGAGAGAGAGAGAGAGAGAGAGAGAGAGAGAGAGAGAGAGAGAACGAGAGAGATCAATGACAGTCAAGACGAGATTAGATAATGTGAATTCATTTATACCCACAAGTGAACGACGTAGTTTAGAAGAAGAAGAAGAAGAAGAAGAAGAAAACGACGAAGAAGAAGTCGATTCTAGTCACCTTGACGGGTTTCGCGACTTGGCTTCTTCTTCTTCTTCTTTTTCCTTCTCTTCTAAACCATATGGCGGGAGAGATAAATTCAGTTCCATTCGTGAGTCGAATCGAATCTCTCTTTATATGTGAGGTGGTATCGCGAAACGAAACCCCAGGACCCGCAATAGTCATGCTATAGAGCCAACAAGTTGAAAAGAGTTGAGACTGAACGACTATCGATAAGTTCCTATCTGACAAGGGGAAGGAATCGGAAAAGGGTCTTAGATCAGCCAAGGCCATAAAACCACCCACGGTGAACAATATTTTAGTACAGTAGCAATGCTTGAAACCGGCTCTCACAACATTCAATTGCAAATACAATCTCATTCTGTGTATATATATATATATATATATATATATATATATAAAACGCGCAACTCGTGAGCAAATATCTTCAAAAACATTTCCAATTATCAGATTGACTCCCGGCTTTTTTCATATATTTTATTCAATGCTAGAAAATAAATATTCAATTTTGTCCATTTGGACTGGATTAGAATTTATTTTCATGTGCATTTGGAGCTTGTGAAACTTTCTTCTTGATTGGGGAATTTTGGAACGTAAACCCTAGACTAGGTCATTTTGACACTGAGGTTTAGCAATTCCCGCAACTGTAGGATATTTTCGAATATTGCTTCTACTTTCAATTAGAAGAATTTTGCGAGTAGAATAAGGAAAAATAGAACCCGCTATTGAATTGCGAACCATAAATCCTAGATTAGGTCATATTGACCCTAAGATTTAGAAACTTTCGAAACTGTAAGATAGTTTCGAAAATTGTGTCTACATTCAATTGAAAAGAGGAGAATAGGCAAAAATAAAATACGTTTTTGAATTTTGAGCCATAAACCCTAGACTCGGTCTTTTTGACCCTATATGGAGAATTCAATAGAATTATTGATCTTTTTTCTTGGATTATCTTGATCTAAATAATTCTTTTACTTTGAGAGTTGACTTTTTACAAGACGTATAACGAGAGATGGAAGAGTCACTTCAACAAGTTGGTGAATCCAGTCTTTAAAGAGAGGTTTCAAGGGGGCAGGGGACTCTCTCTCTCTCTCTCTATCTTAATACTTTAAAGTGCCCGGCACAGTGGTCCCTTGTAAGTCCAGTAGTTCGACGACCCACACTTTCAAGGTTAAAACCCTCTTCCTTGCGTTTCCTGACAAAATTCGTTGCCGAAAAAAATAGCAGAATATGTTTTCCTTATTATTTACTTAAATCGGCCGTTTGTCAACATTTACGTTTACTTTTAAGTAGAGAATTTTGCAAAAAAAAATAATAGAAGCTGGAAAAAAACTGTTTTTGAATTTTGAGACATAAACTCTAGACTAGGTCATTTTGACCCTTAGATTTAGAACCTGCGGTGAAACTGTAGGATACTTTGAAATACTTTTTGTATTTTTAATTACAGGATTTTACAATCAGAATATACTGTATACAGGGTTTATTTAATATTAAGCCATTATCCCTAAACTAGGTCTTTTTGACCCGTAGTTTTAGAACCTCTCGAAACTGTAGAATGTTTTAAAATATTTTCTATACTATTTATTACAAAATTTTGCAGTTACAATTAACCAAAAAACTGATTTTCTATTTTCGTCCATAAACCCTAGAATAGATCATTTTGACCCTAAGTGTCTGAACCTCCGGGAAGTGTAGTACATATTCAAGTGTATTGTTTGCATTTAATTAGAGGATTTTTCGACAATAATGAGCTGAAACGAACAATTTTTACAATCTTGAGCCGTAATCCCTAGACTCGGTCGTTTGGACCCTAATATATAGAACCTCATGATACTGTGGGATATTTTTAAACTTTGTGAATAATTTTAATTATAGAAATTTGCAATAAGAATTAGCCGCAAAAACAGTTATTTTTAAATTTATAGCCATAAACCCTAGACTAGGTCTTTTTGACCCTATGCTGTGGATTTGATAACCAAGCTCCCGAAACTGTAGGATATTTTTTTTTTTTAAATTTTACATGTATAAGAGCGAATTATTTTTTCCTAAAAAAGTTTTTTCTCTTTAGTATTTTATTTGTTTAAATATTTTTTTTTTTATTTAAAAATCATAACCTTTTTCTAACCTTAAATTCTTCATCTGCACTTATCCAATATGTTCTATCTTGCTTCGCAATGAATCAATATTTATAACATAACATTAAATGCACTTTGTTTTTATGAAGGGATATTAAATTTGTTAAAATAAATTCCATCTCTCTCTCTCTCTTGCTCTCTATTGTTAGTTTAATTTATGAAAGACATTGAACTGAATCATGAGGATCGCGTTTTAGTTGTAAAGCAAAAAAAAAAAAAAAAAAAAAAAAAAAAAATTGAAATCAAGACGGTAGTCCTGTTTTTTGGATCATATATGTGTACGCACAAAGGAATCAAGCGCACGTGTTTGTATATGTGTATTTGTAGATATAAAACACAATAAGCTCGAGATCATCGAAGCGTGAAAATTCTCAAACCATGAACCATATAGTGTATAATATCCAAACGAATTTATTAAGCTGTCGTGAATGCGACAGAAATAAATACGTATATATACAACGATTGGACATACCGGACTACGCGTAAACTGTCGTTTGGATATTCCTTACACTGAGAGAGAGAGAGAGTTAGAGAGAGAGAGAGAGAGAGAGAGAGAGAGAGAGAGAGAGAGAGAGAGAGAGAGAGAGAGAAAGAGAGAAAAATGATTATCGTTAAACATTGTCTCCAGATTACGTGATAGTAGTTTATAGTTGTAAGTACTATAGCACTTAGTGTCTCCACTTTACAAACTATGGGGAAATATAATGCATTAGGAGAAATAGAGAGACTATGCTTTTTTATTGAGATCCAGTTTTTCAAAAATTACTGATTGAAATACAAAAAAATATAGATAAGTCCGTAAAACTAGAATTATTTTAGTTTGAGAAAGTACGTTTAAAAATGGTTTCGATGCAATTTCTTCTATCTTGATGGTTTTTTTTAGAATTTTTTGAAAAATTTGTTCCATAAACCCTAGACTAGGTCATTTTGACCGCAAGTTTTAAACCCCCCCCCCAAAAAAAATTGTAGGAAATATTGAAATACAATTTGTACTTTGAATGAGAGGATTTTGCTAGAAGAATGAGCAAAAAAAAACTGTTTTTTAGAATATTGGGGCATAAACCCTAGACTAGGTGATTTTGACCTATAGATTTAGAACCTACTGAAGCTATAGAATCTTTTCAAATATTTTAGTTATTTTTTACTTGAAGATTTTGCGATGAGAAGAAGCAGAAAGAAGCTATTTTTAGAATTTTGAGCTATAAACCCTAGACTCGGTCATTTTTACCCCGAGGACTTAGAACCTACTGGAACAGCAAGATATTTTCAAATATTGAATTTATTTTTAATTACAAATGAGAAAGAGCAGAAAGTCTTTTTGTTTATAACATTTAAAACTTCTAAAAACTGAAGAAAACTTAAATCTAAAATAAAAAACACTTTAATGCAAATACAAAATAAATAAACAAAAATCATGAATATTTAATTAAAAATAGCCTATAAATTTCATCCTATAAATTTTGTTTGTTTGCTTACAAAAAAAAAAAAATAAAAGATTAAAAAAAACGTTGGTCTCGATAACATAAATTCATGTTTTATATTTTTGTTGTTTTGAGATTGGAGACGACCTTAAAAAGTATAAATTAATTGGAAGCTACTACGCAGTAGCGATTTGACACCGCAGGAGGTTTCTTGCTTGATTACACGCCTTTGGCTATATGATGTATGGTACCAATTTCATTTAGATCGAGAACCCCCAAGAGGTGTGGATCGATTCTCGTGCATGACCTTGAGAATAAATTTCGTCTTTATAATAAATTGATCGTGTGTCCAAGTTCAAAATCGATTTGAAAATTAATTCAATGTGATGTCTTTGAAAAGAATATTAAGAAAGAAAATTTATAAATTTTTCTCGTTGTTCAGTAATAATTTTTTTTTCTATCCGTTTGTTTGTCAGACTGCTTTTGCGTTGAAGTAAATTTTGTGTAGAGAGTCAAAGAGGGTTTTTTATTTAGGTTCAAGGTAGGTCCAATGTAGGTAAAACTAGGTCAAATGTAGGTTTATAGTTAATAGATTTTGAGATTTTACAAATTTTTAGTTTTGAGGGTTTACAAATTGTTGATGACGATTTTGAGGGTTTGAAAATTGTTGCCGTTGATTTTGTGGATTTAAAAATTGTTAATTTGAATTTTTATTTGAAGAATTTACAAAATTGTTGATTTTGATTTGGAGGTTTTACAGATTGTTGTTGATTTTGATTTTTAAGGCTTACAGATTGTTGATTTTAATTTTAAGGATTTACAGATTGTTGATTTTGATTGTGCGGATTTATTATTTTGTTACTGTTAATTTTAAGGTTTCAAAAATTGGTAAAGTTATTGATTTTGAGAATTTACACTTTGTTGTTGTTGTTGATTTTGCTGAGTTACAATCTGCTGCTGCTCAATTAGCGTTTTTTGAAAAATTTTAATTCTAAAATTACTCAAAAAGAATTCCTCGTTAAATTCACCTTCGCAATTATAAAAGAGTGTACAAACTGGTAAGTTGCATTCACAGCCGATGTAAACTTTCTCTTTTTATTACTTTAGCATATATACGCATACTTGCAAGTCCGGATATCCAGCTTTTCTTCCACCATCATGATCATCATCTTCAACTATATTTCCCTCCATTATAAATCCTCTTCTATTTTTTTCCTCTTCTTCGATACAAAAAAAAAATGAAAGAGGCGTCGTCAAATAAATTGCGTTAAAAAGGTCAAAAGTGAAAAGTGAGAACTCCTTTTTCAAAATCTCAAAGGGGTTTTTTTTACGGTCGCAGTAGATTAATTCACCGATTAATGAAACGGACTTCTTGGAAGCATAGGGGGGAATAAGCGTACGTCCCGTATTGGAACTTCGATAAATGAACAAAAGGGCGGGGGGCAATAAATTATTTAACAAATTCCATCGTACCCATCATGTTTAATAATTAATCATAAATAATACAAATCCTTTGAGTGTAAGAAATCCCCTAAAAATTACAAAAAATGTAGAAATTTTTTTATTATCCTAGAAGTACAATTTTTCGAATGTTGATAAAATTTTTGGAATTCAATAGTAATTTAACACTGTTGTAACTTGTCGCTTTTATATACATAAATTTAATTCTATATCTATATATATGTATATATATCCCACGATGGTTAGGACATGGTGTCTCGAATGTCGCTACCTTTTATCTAGTCGTGAACATCTGTACCAACAGAAAGAACGCTCCTTAAAAGCGCGAATCAATGAAACAACTTTTCCATATGGTTTGTCGTTGTAATTTACAATTGTACACGACGTTGGAACTTGACAATATTCAAAGCTTGAAACGAAACATTAGTAAAAAAAAAATTTTTTTTTTTATTTTTCTATGTATTACTTACAATTGTGAATAAGTAATGAATCTGCGAGCATGAGAGAAAGAAACGAGAGAAAGAGAGAGATAGAGACAGAGAGCCTTGAGAAGCTTGTAACTTTGGTACAAGCAGAATGTTTTAATCCGTAAACTTCTTGTTGCAATAGTTGTAAATCCGAAAAAATTTTACCTACAGTTGGTCAAAATCCGTAAAATTTTAGTTGCAGAATGTCTCAATCCGCAAAATTTTAACTGTAGTAGGTCTAAATCTGCAAAATTTTAGCTGCAAGTGGTTAAAAATCGTAAATTTCAGTTTCAAAATGGTCAAATTCGTAAATTATTAACAACAATAGTTTGTAAATCCGTAAAATTTTACCTACAATTGACTAAAATTAGTAAATTTTAGCTGTAGAATGTTTAAAATCATAAACTTCTGGTTGCAGTAGGTCTAAATATGCAAAATTCCATTTGCAGGTGGTTCAAAATTGTAAATTTCAACTTCAGAATATTCTAATCCGTAAAATTCTAACTACAGTAGGTGTAAAGCCTCAAAGTTTTAGCTAAAATTGGTCAAAATTTGTAAATTTTAGCTGCAGAATCTCCAAATCTGTAAAACTTCAACTTCAGTAGGTCTAAATCTGCTAAATTTTAGCTGCGATAGTTCCAAATTCGTTAATTTTATTAATTTATCACATTTATTTAAACACTTATATTCTCAGCATTAAATTGTATATATACCTATCAACAAATCCGTATATTTTATTTGCTAAATAAAATTATTTGCCTTTTTTGCTAAAATCAGATTAGAAATTTTTTTTTTATTTGGAGGTTATCAGATTATTGTTTTAACATATCAGGGACAAATACTGTATTATTATAGATTGTATGAGGATAAATTTAATGCCACAAATTTTAGTTATACGTTTAAATTAAAATTAAAATCAAAATCTATTAATTTTAGTTCAAATCTGTAAAAATTGATCTGCAACAGGTTAAAAATCCAGCAAAAATTTTAGTTGCAGTTGATAAAAGTTTTTTAATTTTATGATCAAATCGGTAAATTGTTGGCTGTAATAGTTATGTAAATCCATAAAATTTTAGTTACAGTTGATCAAAATTCGTAACTTTTGGTTTTAGGATGTTTAAATTCGTAAAATTTCAACTGCAGTAGGTCTAAATCTGAAAAATTTTAGCTACAGGTGGTTCAAAATCGTAAATTTTAGCTTAAAAATGGTGAAATCCGTAAATTACTAGCTGCAATAGTTATGTAAGTCCGTAAAATTTTAGCTACAATTGGCAAAAATTGGTAAATTTTAGCTGCAGAATCTCCAAATCCGTGAAACTTCAACTTCAGTAGGTCTAAATCTGCTAAATTTTAGCTACGATAGTTCCAAATTCGTTAATTTTACCTTCAGTAAGTCAAAATCGGCAAAATTTTAGTTACAGTTTGTACAAAAATAGTAAACTATCTGCATATCGTTCAAATCAGTAAACTTCTTGTTATAGTAGAACCAAATTCGCAAAATTCCATCAGCAATAGTTCCAATTTTATTAAATTCAAAATACAAATGCAAAATCCAAAATTTTCACTGTAAATGATCGAAATCTATAAAATTCCAGGTCTAAATTCTCAAAATTTTAACTGCATTTGATCAAAATCCATAATTTTCAGCTACTACTCTTCAAAAACCGTAAATTACTACCAAAATATATTTAAATCCATTAATTCCAGCTTTATTAGGTTCAAATCTGTAAATTTTAATAATTACAATTCAAAATCCAAAAATTCAATTTTTAAATCCACAATGTTTAAATTCGTAAAATTCCAACTGCAGTAGGTTTAATTCTACAAAATTCTAACTGCAGTAGATCAAATTGTTTTGAATATAAAATCTCTCTACATTCAAAATCAACTTCTCTCAACAGTCTTATGACAGAACGAGGACTCTTGACAGAACTCTTCTCTTCTACATATACTTGACGTTTGCCCTCGGCAATTGAAATTTACTTTTTATAAAACATTAAAAGAAATCATTCTTTTTTTTCTCTAAAATTCTCACAAAAAATTTTTTTTAGAAAAATATAAGAGGGGAAAAAATATTTCTTTTTTTTTTTTTTGAAAAAAAATAGCAGTTGGCCTTCCTTGTACCTACGCACGTGGATATGAATCCTGCTGACAATGTCTTGCACTTGTATCGTCGCAGATACTGTGCGTTAAAACCAGTCCCTCTTTTAACCAGAGCCTAAGGGCTTTATCGAAATATTTAAACGAATATGCACCGAGTCGCCGACAAGGACGTATCAACGAGGCGGTGTGGTATGATGTTCGTTTTTTTTTCGTCGACGAAAAAAAAAAAATGAAAAACTGGTTGCTTCAAAGAACGTGGGCGCAAGATGGCCACAATGCCTTCGAAAAAAAATAATCCGAGTTTTGACAAGTTCAACGCTCTTGATGAAATAGTTCGAAAATTTTTTTTTAGCAAAAAAAAAAAGAATTTTTTCTCGAAAAAAAAGAAGGTTACTCACCCCATATACATGTAACCTTCAAAGAAACTGGCCCCCGCAATATAGAGCTTTTTCGTTGAAGCAAAATAATGCTTATCTGAATCAAGGAATCTAGAAGATGGTGCAGTGAGGAGAAAAAAGGAATCAAAAAAGGTGGTGGGGGGATAACCGAAACAAGAATGAGACGCGCTTTTAACGAACGTCAAATTAGGTAGCAAGGGCCGATAACGACGGAGATATATAAGAGGAATTCTTATAACCTGGACCCCTCGTTTATATGTATATTCGATCCAATGTGCACATCTTTTTATGCTTTACATATCCCAACATTTATAAACTTTTTTTGCACATCGCGAAGCGGATCCATAAATATCGGGCAATCGGATTTCACTTCTTCTTCTTCTTCTTCTTCTTCTTCTTCTTTTTTTATTAATGATAATCGCTCCTTATTATAATGTGAAGAATAAAATTTCTCGTATGTATCTGTGTAAGTGTGTATTCAACTTCAGGTGGTAAAATAGATTTTATACGACTTATCTATATGCATACTTATCGTACTACTAATCAAAAATTCTGCATTTGCAAGAATTGCTCATTTTTTTTTTTGTTGAAATACTGTAATAATTAATAATTAATTCTATATAGAACCTTAAGAAGGTGGTAATAATTTTTCGATTTAGATTTTTGCAGATTTAAACCTCTACTGTAAAAATAGTTTACGGATTTGTGGAAAGTTTACGATTTTGGATCAACTGTAACTAAAATTTTGCGGATTTTGACTTATTGAAGATGAAATTAACGAATTTGGACTAAAATTTTGCAGATTTAGACTTAAAATTTACCAATTTCGGTCGATTGTAGCAAAAAATTTTACGGATTTACAACTATTGTAGCTAGTAATTTACGGTTTGGATCATTTTGAAACTGAAATTTACGATTTTAGAACCACTAAAATTTTGCAGATTTAAACCTACTGCAAAAAGTATAGTAGTATTTGAAATTTATGCATAGTTTACGATTTTGGATCAGCTCTAACTAAAATTTTACGAATTTAGATTTACTAAAGGTGAAATTAAATTGCAGTTAAAATTTCCCTTGGATTTAATTTAAAATAACTTTTAAATGTTTGTATCTTAAATTCAAATACCTTAACCGCTTTTCTAAATTCAAACTCCTTTTTCGCAATCCCTTTTTTTTTTTTTTAATTATCATCAAAAACCAAGTTAATTGCAAACAGTGATTTATATCTACAGAATTTAATATTGATTCTCGTAACCTTCAGATCAAAACCTATAACTGCGTTGAATTTCAATTGACTTCACCTAGATTTTCATAATACAACATAGTGTCTTTTAAATGTCACCATGGGAACGAAATCTGCTCTCGAAATCGAATATTACCTTTTGTGGGTATGGAACTTCCGTTCAAGTTTATATTCGCCCGAGTTCTATACTGTATAGGAAAAGTGTACATATATATAAATAACGTGATTTACCGTTCCACTTTCTAAAGGTAAAACCCCATCAATCTTCGTTACCAAGAGTCAAATCGATCGCCTATCAAAAACGAGCGAATGATAAAACCCTCAAGTGTTGATTATGCAATATGCGTTTGTTGGTAATAAACGCACTTTTACCAAACTCGGAACACAAAATTGCATCCCTTTTTTCTTTAATTGGTTTTGTCTATATATCTATACCAGTCAACATAAATAGGCGACTGAAAAAAAAAATCTATTTCTATTAATTGACTAACAGGATTTTTTAAACCCCCCCCCCTCTTATTCCGCAAGGGAATTTAAAAACAATAAACTGATTTTAGGAATTATGGAATTTACAATTTGTTATTATTATTATTATTATTATTATTATTATTATTATTATTATTGTTTTGTGAACGTTGAAAGCCTAGGTTAATAACTATTGTGAACGTCACGCTATCATCGTTGGTTAAGGTCTTGGGCACTAACCTAAGCCAAGCTGGCAAAATCCCCTCGCCCCCTCGGCATATAATGGAGATGACCTAAGGTATATTCAATGACGTAACAACTTCCTAGATTTACTTGTATGAACGTGTCTACTATTTCAAAACTGATTATAATTACAGACAACGAAAGCACGTTTAGGTTTTAATCATTTCAAATACTTTTGTTGTATCAAAACTTTTTTTTTTAAATTAATTTGGGATTTATTTTGCAAAAGTAGATAAAATAGTTAAATTATTAAGGATCAATTTACTTTTGGGAAATGGTTTTTTTTTCCCAATTGATATTACTAAAAAAAAACTACCAATAAACATTTCAATAGGATTTAAAAATGGAATTTTGGATTTTGAATTGTAATTCCTCCAATTTACCGATTTAAAAATAATGAAACTAGGATTAATGGATTTAAATCTATTTTTGGTAGAAATTTACGGTTTTGGAAGAATAGTAGCTGAAAATTATGGATTTGGATCACCCACAGCTATAATTTTACGATTTTTACCCAATTGTAACTAAAATTTTGTGAATTTCGACCTACTGCAACAAGAAGTTTACCGCTTTCAACTATATGCAGATAAATTTTACGATTTTGTACAAATTGTAACTAAAATTTTTCGGATTTTGACCTACTGAAACTGAAATTAACGAATTTAGAACTATCGTAGCTAAAATTTAGCAGATTTAGACCTAGTGAAGTTGAAATTTTACGGATTTGGAGATTCTGAATCTAAAATTTACTTCTATTCAGCTAGACTTTTACGGATTAGAACATTTTGGAACTGAAATTTACCTAATAAAGCTGGAATTAATGGATTTAAATATATTTTGGTAGTAATTTACGGTTTTGGAAGAGTAGTAGCTGAAAATTATGGATTTTCATCAAATGCAGTTAAAATTTTGAGAATTTAGAACTGGAATTTTATGGATTTCGATCATCTACAGTAAAAATTTTGGATTTTGCATTTGTATTTTGAATTTAATAAAATTAGAACTATTGCTTATGGAATTTTGCGAATTTGGTTCTACTATAACAAGAAGTTTACTGATTTGAACAATATGCAGATAGTTTACTATTTTTGTACAAACTGTAACTAAAATTTTGCCGATTTTGACTTACTGAAGGTGAAATTAACGAATTTAGAACTATCGTAGCTAAAATTTAGCAGATTTAGACCTAATGAGGTTGAAGTTTTACGGATTTGGAGATTCTGCAGCTAAAATTTACCAATTTTTGCCAATTGTAGCTAAAATTTTACTGATTTACATAACTATTGCAGCTAATAATTTACGGATTTCACCATTTTGAAGCTAAAATTTACGATTTTGAACCACCTGTAGCTAAAATTTTTCAGATTTAGACCTACTGCAGTTGAAATTTTACGAATTTAAACATCCTAAATCCAAAACTTACGAATTTTGATCAACTGTAACTAAAATTTTATGGATTTACATAACTATTGCAGCCAACAATTTACCGATTTTATCATAAAATTAAAAAACTTTTATCAACTGCAACTAAAATTTTTGCAGGATTTTAAACCTGTTGCAGATCAAATTTTATAGATTTGAACTAAAATTAATAGATTTTGATTTTAATTTTAATTTAAACGTATAACTAAAATTTGTAACATTAAATTTATCCTCATACAATCTATAATAATACAGTATTTGTCCCTGATATGTTAAAACAATAATCTGATAACCTCCAAATAAAAAAAAAAATTCTAATCTGATTTTAGCAACAAAGGCAAATAATTTTATTTAGCAAATAAAATATACGGATTTGTTGATAGGTATATATACAATTTAATGATGAGAATATAAGTGTTTGAATAAATGTGATAAATTAATAAAATTCACGATCTCGTTGGGAATAATTTTCTATCAGAATATATTATTGATTGTTATTATAGTGGAAGAGACTTTTAGATGAAGACATTAATAAAATTGAAATGGCGAGGAGAAAGAAAATTGTGATGAGTACCCATAGATATTGTTTCACTTCATTGTTATTACTATTATAAATATTATTATTATTATTATTATTATTATTATTATTATTATTACTATTATTATTATTATTATTTTTCTTTCTTCAATTTCTTCTAATGTCGTCGATTAACTAAATGAACCATATTTTAGCGATAGAGTCAACGTTCGACTCGCGATATAATAAATTTATATAAATATATATAATAACGGTTTATTATACAAGAAACGTCACGCAGATTAATCGTCTCAACAAAAGGAATCTCTCTCTCTGTTATAATTCTACTCACCCCCCCCCCCCCCGATATCTGCTTTAATCGTTTTCATTGTCATTTCATATTGCACCGTTGAAAGGACGTCTGTAAAGGTCGACCTCATCTCTTTCTCTCTCTCTCTCTCTCTCTCTCTCTCTGGTGTATATCAAATCTGAGAAATAGATTGTTAACCACAACAATAACTGTTGCTGTCTCCTCTTGGACCAATACACAATTTCTCTCTTTGCGCCACATTATGACATATATGTACAACCATAGAAAAAAAAGTCATCCTTTATCCACACTACAATTATTCTAATTTAATTTAGAAAAATGGTAATTAATAATATGCTTTCATCACGGAACATTATTATTATTTTTCTTTTATTTTTTTTTCAATTTTAATCTGTAAAAATGATTTATTCATTGCAGAAGAGAGTATGGTACATATTCTATTATATAAATTAGTTTTTTTGTTCCTAATGCATATTTTGGTTCTTTTCTTCGTCTAATTAATATTAAAATTGGTTTATTCATTCTTAACATTTATTGATTGATTTAAAAAAAAAAATGAGATTAGTAATCACATCTTTAGGGGTAATACTCTCTAAATCTGAATTAGTAAAAATGTTTACTAATTTAAATTAGTGACTCATTTTTTGCTTTAGAATTAGTTAAATTTTACTAATTGTTAGTAAAAGTTACTAATAATTAGTAAAATTTTACTAATTGAGAAGCAAAAAGTGAGTCATTAATTCAAATCAGTAAACTTTTTTACTAATTCAGATTTAGAGAGTAGGATTTAAAATTATCTCCTTACGGTTAGTAATCATATCCTTAGAATTATTAACTATATAATTGTTAGTTAGTAACCATATACTTCTATGATTTGGAACCATATACTTAGGGTTTACAAGTCTATCCTTAGCGTTACAGTAGCCATATTTTTAGGATTTAAAATTATATCCTTTCGGTCGGTAACCATGTCCTTAGAATTAGAAACCGTATCCTTAGTATTACTAACCATATCCTTAGGTTTCCTACTTGTATCCTTACGGTTAGTAACTATATCCTTAAGGTTATGGTTTCTAAACCTGTTCTTAGGATTAGTATACTAACCCTATACATATATGTAGGGTTAGTAACCGCATCCTTACGGTTAGTAACCACATCCTTATGATTCATATTATATTATTACGCGGTTAAAAACCATATTTTTAGGATTTGTAACCATATCCTTGCTTTATTAACCATATCCTTAGTATTTGGAACATTATCCTTGGAGTTTACAAACCTATTCTTATGGTTAATAACCGTATTCTTAGTGTTAGTTACCATACCCTTAGGATTAGTAATTATATCCTTAGGCTAGGCTTTCATTTCAATTCTCGATATTCATCAACAAATTCCCCAAAACCCATTAATTACTCCTTCCAATCCTTCTCTTTTTTTGCCTATCATCCTCAAATGATGTATTACAAAAACCGTCTGTTATATATTTTTCCTAGGAAATTTAATATACTTAAGCAATATATATATATTATATCTAATTTTTAAATTGTGAAATAGATGCATGTACATCTCGTGGACTCAATAGCGTGTTGAACTCGTGCCCAGGTTCGATATGAGTCTAACGGTTTGTAGAGTAAGATTCTCTTCACATACACACACACACACACACATAGAGTGTATATAATGCCAGTCAAACTATATTTCTATCTTGAAGGTCATAGGGCAACGGTAACCGCGAGCAAACCACTTGAAGCTGTTGTCTCTCGATTGCTTTATAGGTATGTTGACTATTTTCCAGTGTTTGCGCTCGAAGCCTAATAGTTCCTTCCAGCAATGAATGTCGACAAAGAAGATTCTCGATCAAGGTTTCCAGACATGCCTTTAAGATATATGTACAGTTTGATTCTAATACGGAAAAACAAATTGTAATATATATCGAAAGATAGCTATATATATATATATATATATATAAACAGATTTCAAGATTATCTTGATTCTGGTTAATAAATCTTGGAAATAATTTTTTTTTTCTCCCGCAACCGTTAGGTTTGGAAAAAATTGATTTATTTTCATAAGTATTTGCAAATTTTATTTGCAAAAATTATTTTTTGAGAAAGAAATTTTTTTTTTTTGGGAAGAAATTGTTTTTGAACTCTGAAGAAGGCGGAAGACAAATAAGGTCCGGGTATATACGACAATGAAGCATTAGGGTGCTTGGTTTTATGGTCGTTGGGCGAAACGAGAGAGAGAGAGAGAGGAGAGAGCAAAGAGGTAACTTGACTTGAAAGGTCATCGAACCCCCCGCCAGACAGTTCGAATCTTCGACTCTCTTGTTTGTGTCCCGGTCAGCTTGAATGCTTTGCACACTATATGTATATAGGAAGAGCTCACGTCGGCGGGGAACCACCATATAACCAGAGGGAGGGCAAATAAGAAAACGGCCAATGCACTTTTGCAAAGAGAAAAAGAGAAAAAGATGCTGCATATGGTCCAGTAATTCCCGTTTCATGCCGAATGTTTGGAACCGCAATACAAGATATTTTATAAAAAGGTTAATTTTTTTTTTACAAATTTTGAAGTCACAAAGAAAACGGTAAATGAAATAAAAAAGGGATGGTGGGTGGTGGGTTTTTTTTTTTTGATATCTCGAGGGTATGATGCAATTAGCATAACCAGACTTGGAAGAATGTGTTTGCGGACCTCAGTGAATGAACTCTTATATATTATGATTGCGGTAATCTTGCAGTTTAAATGAGTATATATAACAATATTTCCGGATGATTTCATTGAATATTTTTGCAACGCCCACTGTATGAGAATATTCGATTTGCGGTAAAAGCGAAAAGAAGGCTAATTCTTGCTAAAAGAACAGAATTACAGAATTAGCATTAACAGCTGAATTAATTAATCAATCCTATAATGGAGGATGACAGAGAAGGAAAAATATTCACATGAACGATATTAACCATCGAATGTTAGAAAAGAATCCTGTACTGATTTTGATTTTTTACGTTACGGATGGTTGGGAAAATTTAATCCGAAGTACAAATGGATTTAAACTAGCTAATAGAGGAGAATAAGCTTTACTACATCTTTGGTAGTGTTATAAGAGACGCAAATTTGGTATTGATACGCTTTTTGAACCACTTAATGGATACCTACTAATTGGTAATAGTAGGATACTTCTGTGGGGTACCCTATACCCTTAAAAAGCAACCTAACGGATTATGGGTAGAAAAAACGTTTTCTCAGCTAAATAAAATGGAATATCCTTCTGTACAACATTGGTGGGAGACTAGAAAGCAAAAATATTATCTTGATTAATGTTTTAATCACTTTAATCGACAAAAAAATCTTGTACCAAATTATGTTTTTAAAATTACAGATTGCTATGAATTTTGTTTTTCGAAGTACAAAAGAATTTAAACAAACTAATATAGGAAAATTAACCTTCCAGTACAACATTTCCAGGCACAAAGGAGATAAAATTATACTATTGACAAACGATATTCCATCACCTGATTAATTTCTATTGAATTGTTATAAAATCCAAACAAAGAAAAATAGAAATTCTAAAGTAAAATTTTGAAATGGATACTAATTTGGAAATACCAAATTTAGAATTTGGATACTAAATCCAAATAATCTAAACAATAATCAAAAATTTAAACTAAAAAAAAACTGAAATATCATTTTTTTTTTGAAAATCAAAATACAGACCATAAATCCTTTTCTCTCTCTCTCTCTCTCGCTTCGGGAATAAAACTGACCCTACCAAAAATTCCTGCATTATAATTATATATATATATATACACACACACGCACACACAGACACAAAAACATCTTTGGTTTCTTTTTTGCGGCTAGAACTAGAAATCCATTTAAATAACCATGTTGAAGCGATTTTTGTGCTCAAGGTCATCATAAAAGATAATCGCTCTGCGGCTAGTTCGCTCCTTCTACGTTCAAGGTCGTGCGCGGTGTATATATGTATATAGTAAAAAGGATGGAAAAAAAGGAAGGAAAGAAAGAGTAAGTATCCAGTTCTATAGTGAATTTAAAAAGCAAAAAAAAAAAAATGAAAATAAAAGTCTTGGTGCATAAGCAATGTTTAGGAGAGGATTAATGGCATGCGACATACGTGATCAGAGTGTTGGGTCGTATCGTTTCGTGTTTCCCCTTTATATAGCATTTTCCAATGGGCAACCAATGTAAACTGGATTTTATAGCAGAAATTATTATCCAAGTGATGGTGGGGCAGAACTCTTTCTCAGGTTTTATAAGCGTATGAATACAAATACAAATGTACGCATATATACATATATACGTATATAGACGCGTATTTGTATTTGTACTTTTGTATTAGTATTTGTATATTTATATATGTACCTAAGATTACCAGTTGCGGGGCCATGCCTAGTTTTGCTTACCGATGGCTCTCGACCAATTTGCTGACGCAACTTTTATGCAAGTCACGCCTTCGCGTGGAATCATTATTGGGTTCTAATAGACTTGGTAGCGGGATCTTCAAATCGTTGAAAACTGTTAACAGCGCACTTGAAAACGCGCAGAAATTGATTTCCTCTCTTTAAGGAATACCAAATTGTACCATAACCTAATGGTACCATAACCAAATGGTACCATCACCAAATGGTACTATTAGCTAATGGTACCATCATCTAATGGTACCATTAGGTTCTGGTACCAGTAGGTTTTGGTACCAGTATATTCTGGTACCAGTAGGTTCTGGTACCATTAGGTACTGGTACTATTAGTTTTGGTACAAGTAGGTTCTGGTACCATTAGGTTCTGGTACTAGTAAATTCTGGTACCAGTAGGTTCTGGTACCATTAGGTTCTGGTAACATTAGCTTCTGGTACCAGTAGGTTCTGGAAACATTAGGTTCTGGTACCGGTATATTCTGGTACCAGTAGGTTTCAGTACATGTAGGTTCTGGTACCAGTATATTCTGGTACCAGTAGGTTCTGGTACCATTAGGTACTGGTACTATTAGTTTTGGTACAAGTAGGTTCTGGTACCATTAGGTTCTGGTACTAGTAAATTCTGGTACCAGTAGGTTCTGGTACCATTAGGTTCTGGTACCAGTAGGTTCTGGAAACATTAGGTTCTGGTACCGGTATATTCTGGTACCAGTAGGTTTCAGTACATGTAGGTTCTGGTACCAGTATATTCTGGTACCAGTAGGTTCTGGTACCATTAGGTTCTGGTACCATTAGGTTCTGGTAACATTAGGATCTGGTACTAGTAGGTTCTGGAACCATTAGGTACTGGTACCGGTATATTCTGGTACCAGTAGGTTTCAGTACCTGTAGGTTCTGGAACCATTAGTTCTGGTACCATTAGGTTCTGGTACCAGTAGGTTCTGGTACCATTAGGTTCTGGTAACATTAGGTTCTGGTACCAGTAGGTTCTGGAACCATTAGGTACTGGTACCGGTATATTCTGGTACCAGTAGGTTTCAATACATGTAGGTTCTGGTACCAGTATATTCTGGTACCAGTATGTTCTGGTACCATTAGGTTCTGGTACCATTAGGTTCTGGTAACATTAGGCTCTGGTACCAGTAGGTTCTGGAATCATTAGGTTCTAGAATCATTAGGTTCTGGTACCATTAGGTTCTGGAACTATAACCTAATGGTACCATACCCTAATTTGTGAATAAAAGCTCACCGCCAAAAATATGAAAGTGTTACATTCCTAATTTTAGAACCTAACGGATTATTACACAATTCTCGGCTATATTGGACAAAGGTCACCACCTTCCTCTCCTTTACCTTCTTAATGATTCTCGAAGCATTTCACCTTGAGAAACAAAAGTATATTGTCAAAAAAAAAAATAATAAGGAGAGGTTTAATCCCGTTATTCATGGTTCTTGTGTCGTGCCAAAACTATTCAATTTGAATATATAGTCTAAAAAAATCTAAAGCCACACAGCCTTGAAGTGAATATATACACACACCTTTATAAAAAGGATCGATAATAAATCTGTGAAAAGTGATGTGTTGGCGAATTCGGTATATATGGGCGTGCCATAGTGCCATAAACTTTAAAATACGATATCCCGGTTGGTGAACGCGTTAATTGCTACGTGGACGGTTTGGATGAAAGGCTTTTGCCTTTTGATAAATTGCGTTGTTAAGAGGTTTGGTTTTGTTTCCAAACGAATACACAGCATCCCTGGGGGACGTAAGTGAGACTTGCCCTGCGATCATTCGGGGCTGATAAATCGTCTTTTTTTTTTTTTGCCAACGTCAACAACAACGACGACGACGACCCCGGGGGCCTTTAATAGTTGAAGAAAAAAAAAAAATAAAATCCGCGCAGGGTTAAAACTCTTCTCATTCTTTATATATAACGAATGATGGTATATATAGGAGAGGCGTATCCCTAATTCGAAGAAGAATCTGGCTGCACTTTTGCAAGGGGTAATTGTTCCTCCAAGTCTACAGGGCGAAAATAAATATGGCTGTTGTCGTCCATAAATATGGTTCACAAAGGTTTCGTGGAATCCTTAACTTATGTGCGAGCACGAGCGTCAATAAACATAAAGTTGGCGGACACCCCAATGCTCTTCTAAATCTACTCGCGAGGGTCGACCAATGAAGCCGAATCGTGGAATGAATTGCAAAAAAAAGAAGGGTATGGACGCGGTAAATTTTTTTGATTATTTCTGGTGTGCCTTTTAGGGATGAAAGAAAACCATTTTTGGGAAAAGATTTTTGATGGATGGGAATTAATTTCTTAAGGTGTATGCTATTATAAAAGTAGAGAGATTTGGTAGGAATGAGGTTTTAATAATTAGTAAGGATCGTAACCATATCCTTAGGGTTAAGAAATGTATCCTTAGAGTTAGTAACCATAATTTTATGATCTGTAACCATTTTCTTAATATCCTTAGGGTTTTGGAACCAATCCTTACGGTTTTGGAACCCATCCTTACGGTTAGAAACCATATCCATACGGTTACTAACCATATTTTAGGATTAGTAACCATATCCTTAGGGTTCATAATTGTATCCTTACGGTTAGTAACCATATAATATCGATTAGTAACCATATCCTTAGCATAAGTAATCATATCCTTAGGGTTAACAATTGTATTCTTAGGGCTAGTAACCATATCCTTAAGGTTTACAAACCTATTCGTAGGATTACATTTAGGGTTAGTAACCGTATCCTTACGGTTAACAATCACATCCTTAGGGTTTATAATTGTATTCTTACGGTTAGAATAACCTTATCCTCATAATTAGTAACCACATCCTTACGGTTAGTAACAATATCCTTAGGGTTAGAAATTATATTTTTAGAGTTCCTAATTGTATCCTTACGGTTAGTAACCATATTCTTACGGTTAGTTAGCACAAAAAAAATTTGTTTTCTCAAAAAGACCCTGAATTTATTTTCACATCCACAACTATACATATATATTTCCTCTTACATAAAGAAATCTGGTTTCGCTAAACGCTGTATATTATTTGAGGAAGTCTTTCAAGAATAGAATTACAATTGCATATTTGCAAGCAACTTCCTTTTATGATGTGTGCATATGATTTTATTTTTGGTTTTTTTTTTGTTGTTGCTATTGCTGTTGTTGCTGTTGTAATACATGTGTGATGGTAAATGTTTCCAGTTTCTTTTTTTCCACAAGTATATTTTCCAGTTTTACTGCCTAATAAACAAGAGATTTTATTGTGTATGTATTTGTATATATATATATATATATATATATATATGTATGTATATATATATATGTATATATATATATATATTCATGCAAGCTTCTAAAACTTGAAAGTAATAACGCACGTATGTAGTTGACGTATCGCGACTGCTTTATCATAAAACTTAGGCGTTCCGGTTACAATTCTATTTTTACAATTATTTGCGGTGCGGTATTTGTATATAAGTAATGATTGGATCGCAATAGAGTGAAACTAATCGTTTAAAATACGAGACCTCGCAAATACCTTCTGGCCAAGCCTTATTTATATATATATTTTGTTGGTTAACAGCTATTAGAAATATATTTTTTTTCTTTCTTTCATTCAATCTCAATTGGAATTGTATATATATATACGATTTGTATATGTAATTGAGTTCTAATTATGTTTACAGTGTGAAATGATTATAAAAAAAAGGTACATACCTTTCTCTTTATAATCTTTTATATGAATTTTCAATAATATATATACAAGGGAACAAAATCTTTATCTGCAGCAGCGATATAATGTTTCTCTAGAATAGAAAAAACTTTCTCTGTTTTAGTAAAACATATCGGTGTTCCAGGTAATTTTTTTTTCCTTGTATAGAATATAGTAGATACATATGTATATATATATATATTCACTAGCTGCTGGATAAATCGATTAGAATAATATAATTTGAATTATCTTTTAGATTTGCCACTTTGATACCCCACTTTAACGCTGGATTTATCTCATAGATTGCAATTACAAGCGTCGTGTATATATATATATATATATATATATAACATTGATTCCCAGGCGAAAAGCAAAAAAAGGAAAAAAAAAAAAAAAAACAGAAAAAAAAATGTTGAGTACGTCAGCATGGGAACATCCTGACTAGAATCCCTATATACTACTAGAGCAAGTTTTCACAGCCAGAATATGATGTACGATCCTATATATGATCCATCGAGTAGTTACAGTTAGTGGCAAACCGGCCGTTACCAATTGATAACGTGGCGATAACGAGGCCATTGGCATCCTGGCGCCGATCTCATCGCGCTTCTTTTCCGTCTTATGTAATTTTAATCCTCAATGTAGTCAAACTACCTCCGTTTCATTTATATATC
This sequence comes from Leptopilina boulardi, assembly GCF_019393585.1. Lineage (NCBI taxonomy): Eukaryota > Metazoa > Arthropoda > Insecta > Hymenoptera > Figitidae > Leptopilina > Leptopilina boulardi. The sequence goes on from NW_026137973.1 coordinate 424,199, forward strand.
AATACGACACTTTCATATATAGATATATATATATATATACTTTCAGTGTATATTCATATTATATGCAAATTATTATAATTTATTTTTGATGATAAATAGTTTCTTTGTTTGTAATCGAAAAATAAATCCAAATTGCTTTTTTTTAAAAAAATTTTTTCGATACTATTAAAAATTAACTACTGGTACCAATTTCATTCCAATATTTGCGCCAGTACTGGCAGGTTCACAGAAAATTAAAAGGCATTAAAATAAGCTGCAACGCTTATTATTTTAATCCAATTTTGCTTATTTTAATTCATTTTGGTATTAAAATAAGCAAACTTGGATTAAAATAATAAGCGTTGCAGCTTATTTTCATGCCTTTTAATTTTCTGTGTTACTACTACCAGTATTGGGATAAAACTGGTCCCAGCAGTGGTACCAGTATCGTGCCAGTACTTGAGGAGTACTGGGACCAGTAACTTACTGGCACGATATTGGTACCAGTACTGGCGCAGTACTGGTACCAGTGTCCTACTAGTACTAGCGCAATACTGGTATCAATGGTGTCCTATAGTACTGGTACCAATATCGTGCCATTAAGTTACTAGTCCCAGTACTGCGCCAGTACTAGTACAAAACTGGTGCCAGTACTCAGCCAGTAGTGGCACGTGACTGGTACCTGTTTCAACCATATACTGGTGCAATACTGGTATTAATATCGTTCCAATACTATGGTACCATCAGTTCCGCGCCATTAGTAATAACTCCGAAAACCTTTTTTGTTAGTACATGTTTCAGGATTCCAAACAACTGTTAATCTTGTGATTTATATAAAAGTAAAGAAAGTTCCACTCGAAACATTTTCGTATTCTCTCGTTTAATGGCTCTCGTGTATTAAATCCCCGATATCTACAAATATGGGAATGGAAGCGCGATGCGCGTACGAAAGAAGTGACTTTTGGACAATGTGCGACTCTTGCGATTGTATAAAGTTTAAAATCAACTTATATCTTATATATATGTTGAAAGAAAAAAAAAGAGGGGGGGGGAAGGGAACATTGGCTTGCAGGCGAATCACGCTCAAGGCATGTTTCCTCTTCTGGTAATTGACGTCATTGAAAGGGAAGAAGTAACGAAAGAAAGCAGGTCTCTCAAGGCTCGTTACGTAGCCGCACTTCGTATATATACTCATCCTCTCTCTCTCTCTTTCTCTGTCTTTAGTCCGATCATTCCTCTTATTTTCCCACTGTATTTCCTCAAGGTATTCCGGAAACCTCGGGGCTTTGCAAGGAACAATGACCGCGAGACTATTCATCACACGCGCACGCGGGTTTCAGATTCTCCTCGACGTTAGCGGGAGTCGAACATGACCTCCGACAAATAGCCGCGCGCACGTGCTTTAGATTAATAATAGTTCATTTATATTTCTATGCTCATGTGTATGTGTGTGTGTGTTCATCTCCCGTATTGATGATGATCATTTTTTATGGAGGAAAAAATTTTTTTTACTAAGTTTTTTTTGTTGCTGACAAGGTTTTAATTTTACTAATTGGAATAGTTTTGATGTGAAAAAATGAGATTTCATTAGGGAAATTTCGTTTGATTTTAAGAGAGTATAAGGATAACCATCGGATGATTTATAATACTTAACTATATATGTATATATATATATATTTAGGAATGGTAACCGCATATTTTAGGGTACGGTAGTTTTCGGTACAAGGATATTAGTGCGTCAGCAACCTATTTTTAAGGTTAGAAACCATATCCTTAAGGTTAGAAACCATATCCTTAAGGTTAGTAACCATATTTTTAGGGATAGTAACCACATTCTTAGGATTAATGACAATATTCTTTGGGTTAATAATGATACTCTCTAAATCTGAATTAGTAAAAATGTTTACTAAAAATTTGAATTAGTTAATTTCGCTTCTGAATTAGTAAAATTTTACTAATTTTTAGTAAAAGTTACTAATAATTAGTAAAAGTTACTAATAATTAGTAAAATTTTACTAATTCAGAAGCAAAAAGTGAGTGACTAATTGAAATTAGTAAATATTTTTACTAATTCAGATTTAGAGAGTATAATTAGGATTAGTAATCATATCCTTAGGATTCAAATTTATATCCTTAGCGTTTCTAAACTATTATATAGGATTAGAAGCCATATTCTAAGGGTTTGTTACTTTGATAACCATACTCATATATGGATTAGTACCCATATTTTTGGGTGGTAATACTGGTGCAATACTGGAATTAATATCGTTCCAGTACTGGTACCAGTTCCGCGCCATTAGTAAACTCCGAAAACTTTTGTTAGTACATGTTTGGGGTAATATGCTGGTCTAATATGGATCTATAATGGGTATTTTTTGGTTTGGTAACCGTAGTCTTAGGATTAGTAACCACAAATTTTTAGGATTAGTAACCATATACTTTTAGGATTAGTAACCATATACTTTTAGGATTAGTAACCATATACTTTTAGGATTAGTAACCATATACTTTTAGGATTAGTAACCATATAATTTTAGGATTAGAAACTATATATAATTTCAAGATTAGAAACCTTATCCATAGGGGTTCTTAAATTTTGTTTGTTATATTCTCAAGATTCGTATGGACATTTATTTATATAGTCATCATATATTCTGTTAAAAAATTATTAGATCGTTTCTATGTTTAGAATGAAGTATTATGAATTCAGCATCTATTTCAAATACCCACCTCAATATTGCAAATCCATAATTTTGCGATTAGGTTAAATTTCCTAAATGTGTTTTCTATTCAAATTATCCAGATAGCATTTGCATACTACTATGTGTACTCTCCACTATAAGTTCCAGTTTATTCACTACTGGAATAACAATGTTATGTATATACATCAGCCCCTAATGGAGAAATTAAACAACAATAAGGTATTTAAATGCTATGGATGGAAAATTCCTGAAGGAAGTGCGCACCACCTTTTGAATATCTATATATATATATATATATGTATATATATATGTGTATTTGGAAGATGGTGGTATATATATATATATATATATTTGTTGGATGTAGCGTATATAAAAGCACACGTATACAACAATCTTGGAGTGTAATAAAGGATGAAGCAAGGCCGCAATCCGGTTCACATGGAGACTACGTTTCATTCAGTCCTCTCCTATATGTATAACCCTCTCCTTCTTTATAGTATATAGTACTCTCCCGTCTCGAAAACGAGCTACTGCCAACTTATATTCTAGAACTGCTTAGTATGCATCGCACACAGCTCACGATCAACGCACAATGGCCCACCGATGTTGCATAACGGATGTTCCAAGCAAAGAAGTGAACCGCTTGCAATTCCAACAGTTTCTCTGTGTGTGTGTGTGTATGTATGTTTGTGTCAACGACATTTTCCTCTTACACACCAATCTGCATTTTTCATTAAGTCACATTTTTTTCTATTTTTCTTAATATTTTTTTTGTCTTCTCATTAAAAAAAAATAAAATTTTTAATGTTATCTTTTGTTGTTGTACACGGACAACAATCTTTATCCTGGAAAAGCGTTATGTTTCACTAAAACGGGGATAGTTTTCGCTATTCTAGAGAAATATATCGCTATTCCCAGGAGAAGATTTTTTTTTACGCCAGTACTGGCGCAATACTGTTAACAATGTTGTTTCATTACTGGCGCGATATTAATACTAGCGTCGTACTAGTACTGGAGCAATACTGGTATACTAGTAACGTACTGACACGATAATGGTATATTGCGTCAGTAATGGTATGTTACTGGTACCAGTATTCCGCCAGTACTGGAACGTTACTGGTAGTAGTATTGTGCCAGTACTAGGACGACGATGATAGCGCAGTACTGAAATGAAACTGGTACCAGTATAGTTATAGTATAAAACCTTTGAAGATAATTTTAAAATTCAGTCCCTCGTTATTTCATACGCCTCAAAATGGAGATGTTGATAATTTGTCTCTGTGCAAATGATGAATATCAACGATATCTCAGACGAGTTTATATAAGAATACAGAAAAATGTGTTTTTTTTTTTTAAATTAGTCAAGATTTTGAAAATAGTATTTCCATAAGAAACATTAATCAGACGTTTATTGTCAATTAAATAAATGGTACTATATATCATAGAATACAATATATTATCGAAAAGTCAAATAAGAAGAAAAAGAAGAAGAAGAAGAGAGAGAGAGGGGGGAAATTGATTACAGATTTAAATAAATTGAAGCTTTTTTTGTGTGCAAAAATTATTCGGTTAATAAGGAATATTGATGCGAATTTCTAATGTCGAATCGAAGAGAAAGAGTGCTCGTTCATCACATCGAGAGATTATGATAGAAGCAAAGGCTGAATGAAGACATTACACTCGTATACGATAGTTCTATAGCCTCTCTATGTAAGCCACAGGGAGATACGCTTATTCGTATAGACACATCCTGTTGCGCTTTGGTTTTATTTAGGTAGAATTCAGTCATTTACATTCCAAAAAATTGCGGCTAAGGCTGCTTTTTACTATATTCATTAAGGCATCGATAATATGTATAACTTCAAATCAATGTTGCTCCTTTTTCAGTTGCTTTTTAAATAAAGGCACAAAATGCCTATATGGAAAACAAAAATTTCATCTGAAACAGCGATATGTTTCTCTGGAATAGCGAAAACTTTCTCTGTTTTAGTGAAACATATATCGCTGTTCCAGTGAAACTTATCACTATTTCCAGGTGAAGCGTTTTTTTTTTTTCATAAACAGAAGGTTTAACAATTTAATAATTTTGGTATTTGAAGAAAAATTTGTATTTTCTAACGTTGTTATAAATCCATTAAATAATTGACAACTTCTAATTTTTTTCCCCCCATTTTCATTATTAAATACTTGTATATTAAAATCTATTTATGAAGCATGAAAAATATAATTTTTTCTCACTATACTCACAGACATTATATATTATAATACGTGTATATATACACTTTCTCCGCGTGTCTAATGACTATGAGAATAATAAACTTTATTTTATCACTGAGACCACAAGCAATTACCTCATCATAGAACACACACGCACATATATATCTGCAGACATGAAGATTAAATTTGACATAGAAATGTTGTTTTATCTTTTGGCTCATCTCAGAATGACAGGCATTTAATTGATGCAACTTGATCTGTCAATCAAAAAATTTCTTGTTGAAAAAAAAATTCACTTTTTTCTTTTCCATTTAAGGGATGAAGAAAAAAAAAATACAGATTTTTCTGGGTCAACTTTTTTTTTTTTTTAGGTGACAAAGGAAAAAAAATGACATAAAAGAATTTTTTGAAAAAGGACAGAAATTCTTTCCTTCTTCAAAATTCCTTTGTTCTTTGTTTGGTTAAAAAAAAGTTGACCTAGAAAAAATATAACTATGTTTTTTTCTTATATATATATATATATATATATATTGAGAGTGACAGTTTTTATGTTGTGAATCCATTCTTATGGACCCGCATTGAATCTTTTCAATCAAGTGTGTAAATAAAGGATTTTTAAAAAGAGACTTGAGATTCTTCTTTCATATTTTTTTTCTATTCAATAGTAAAAATTTCGATAATTCTAAATTTTTGTCTCTATATCTTGGTTTTCATTCGAGAAAAAGAGTTTTATGTTACTTATTAAAATAATAGCGAATTTGGATTATATTCTTTAGAAATTTGTTTACGGATTCGTGAAGTGATGGAATGTATAGTTCTCAAAACAATAATCTTTTGTTAAATTCAGCTGCTGTCGAGACGGATTCAAATTTCCTCAAGTGTATAGATCGAATATCTCTCTATTATCATCAAAATATGTGTCATTTAAAAAAGACAAAAAAAATTCTTTACCTAAAATCAGGAATAATAAAAAATTCAATATAAAAAATTAATTGTTATTCAAAGAAATAATAATAATAATAAAAAATAATAGTAATAATTTTAAGTACATTAATAATTAATACAATTATATAATCTTATTATGAAATAGTGACAGAATATATTCCGGGACGTAATCCCTAAAGTAGGTCTATTGGACCCGAACGATACATAGTTGTACAATTAAATAATTATATATAAAATCTACTTTTTAACCTTCTTAACTATATTAAATGTGTAATGTTATAAATGTGCAATAATAATAATAATAATAATAATAATAATAATAATAATAATAATAATAATAATAATAATAATAATAATAATAGTAATAAAATAATAGAATAGAATAATATATATAATATAATAATTAATACTACAATATATTATAATCATAAATTGTAAAGAAGAATGATCTTTGGTACGTAATCTCTAGTGTAGGTCTTTCTTACCTAAATGGTATATAAGAGTACAGTAAAGTTCTCATATTTACAAAAACGTCTTATAGAACTTTTTTAAAATAATATACAATATAATAATATTATTATTATTATTATTATTATTATTAAAAATGATAATGTTGAGATCAAAAAAAAGACGCTCGTTCCGGAGTTTTTTGAAATTAATTTCCGCATAAAGAAATATTCCCGAGAAAATAATACTCATTAGTATTTATGACTTTGTCGTTTGACTTTATTATCCGTTTAAATATGCTTGGCATTTATGACCTGCCCCATTAAAATTATACTTACGAGAAATATATTATTCAAGTTTTAAAACGCAAATGCATTATAAAATCATTGCATTTACAATGCGCGCCTATTTTAATTGAATAAAAAAAAAAAAAAAGAAAAGAAAAATACTTTAAAAAATTTCCAAATTCTTTACAAATTAATAATAATTATATATATATATATATAGATAACAAATTTTTCTCCACAATTACATTTTCCGGTGGAAAAAAATAATAATTTTTTTTTCCACATCAATTGTTAAGACAAACAAAAAAATTTCGTAACATATAATTTGTCGATAGAAACTTGAAGGGGGAAAAAAAAGTAGGGAAAGAAAAATAAGTTGAACTTCTAAGATTGATTTAAAATACTAAAGCGCAAGAGATTACTTTCCCTTCTCTGGTATCTGGGTTATGTTTGCAATGCGGGCGAAAGAGAGAGAGAGAGAGAGAGAGAGAGAGAGAGAGAGAGAGAGAGAGAGAGAGAGAGAGAGAGAGAGAGAGAGAGAGAGAGAGAGAGAGAGAGAGAGAGAGAGAGAGAGAACCATCGATTGAGAGTATCTATTTTGCTGCGAAACTAAACACACAGGATCAAGTACCACCCGCACACGTGAGCGATTATACAATGAGCGCAAAGAGATACCAACTTAAAAAAAAAAAAAATGGGGCTACTGAATATATCCTTATGCAGGCATTCTATATGTCGACCTACGCAACAACTAGCTATCTCAATATGAGAGGAGGGGGGGAGAGAGTCACTCTCAATGATATCTCTCATCTTCGTCTAGTTTCGTTTGGATACAGTCGTCACTACACAAAACAAGCTCTCGTGAATCGAGATACCTTTCAAGTTGATTTACTTATTCAAATCAACCTCCTTCTTCTCTTCTATTATAATAATTGAAAGTGAGTATTTTTTTTTTTTTTACTCTCCATTTTATTATACAATGTATTACAATCGATTATTATCAAAATTCCAAGAATTTTTCTAGTGTTATATAAACGGCCAAAAGTATATATAATTTATTTATTATTTTATTTTATTAATATTATTTATTTAATTTAATTAATGTAATTATTTATCTAATTTTATTAATAGAAATATTTAATTTAATTAAGATATTTATTTTGTTTAAGCAACATAATTATTATTATTTATTTAATTTTAATTATATAATTTTTTTAATGCAGTATTTGAACTTTCCCGCGTATATGAGAAAAGCACATGCGCACCGGGTCAAAAAGATCGACACTAGGGATTACGTCCCAAAACATAATTCGTCATTAGAATTGTTTATTATTATTATTATTATTATTATTATTAGTATCATTATTTTTTTGTTATTATTATTATTATTATAATTATTTTTGTTATTATTATTAGTATTGTAGGATATCCTTATTGGATATATGTATTGTAAATTTGAAAAATTGAAAAAAAAACCGATTGGATGTTTCTCTCTCTCTCTCTCTCTCTCTCTCTCTCTCTCTCTCTCTCTGCGTGCGGTATTTGTGAGGCTGGTCGTACGCACAGCTGCGTTTATTCAATTACACGTATATAGCGATGAGGCGGGAGAGAGAGAGAGAGAGAGAGAAAAGATATATTCTCGAACTCTTGGTGTGCCGTACGCGTTTACGTCCATTAATATTAACGGCTTAAACAACGATAATAACGGAGAACTATGGGGAAGCGAGGTGTTTTCTTCTTCGATGGTTCGACCATAATCCCCTGGCGCGCCTCCCTCTCTCTCTCTCTTCATTCTCTTGTGCAATTCTCTCTCTATGAACGCCTGTCTGTATGATTATCCTCGTCTAGTGTTCCACGTTTCTTTTTTATTTTTCTTTTTTTTCTTTCTCAATTTTTCTCCCTTAAACCTTCATCTAAATCTAGAGGGAAAACGGAAAACAACATATTGTACTTCCGGTTTCTGTCTGGAGGCAGTATTTAGTATATTGAAAAAATAATATATAGGAAATTAAAATGAGGAGGGAATTCAAATTCAATGAGGTATTTTGCTATTCGCCTTTTTTTGTAATTTATTTGGAATTTTCAATTTTTAGACCAAATTTCAGCAGACTGGGTCAAAATAACCGAAGGAGACTAAAGCGTGAACATAGAGGTTATATTGTTTGAGATTTGCTGTATTTTTTTTATTAATAATTCGTAAAATTATAAATTTGTACCAAATTTATGCACACTAGGTCTAAATGACCGAGTGGAAATTAACTGAAAACTTACTTACCAAGTAAGGTTATACTGTTTGGTGTTTGCCGTATTTTTTTAGTAATTTATTCGTAGGTCTGTAAATTTGTACCAAATTTCCGCTAACTGTATCAAAATGACCAAAGGCGTTTAAGCCAAGATGTAACAAAAAAGTTATATTATTATTATTATTATTAAGAGGTTTTCTTGAATTTTATTAGTAATTTATTCGTAGGTCTGTAAATTTGTACCAAATTTCCCCTCACTGGGTCAAAATGACCGAATTGATTCTAAAGAGAGGTTATTGAAGTTTTCGCTACATCTTTTAAGTATTTTACATGTAGATCTACAATTTTGTACCAAATTTACACTAACTGGGTCAAAATGACAAAAGAGTTGATGCTTAAGGAGACGTTAAGTTGATATCATACTTTGGAATTTATAAAAAAATATTTACGTAATTGTATTTCGCGATGCAGGTCCTAATGTTATAGACTAAATATGTAAATTTTAATATGCAAATTAAAATGCAAATAATCCCCTTCTTCTCTTCACTTTTCTCCCTTTCTCTTTCTCTCTCTCTGTTACAAACAAACAATCTTCATCCACATTATTAGCCTCCAGGTATTCGGGAGGATGTTTCGCATCTAAATAACAAATAAAATACTAATATAAATTTTAATTATTTTTTTTTTTACTTTTAATTAACACAAAGGGGAAACAAAAAAGTTAACCTTTTTTCAGAATCAACTCGGTCATTTAGACCCAGTGTGCGGAAATTTGGTACAAATTTGTAATTTGTATTCTGTAATCTGGAATCCGTCATTCTACGAAAAAATTACTGAAAAATGTAGCAAACCTCAAATATAACTTCTTTGATTATATTTTAGTTTATTCTTACTCGGTCATTTAGACCCAGTGTACGGAAATTTGGAACAAATTTATAGATCTACGTGTTATTACTAATCAAATACGACAAACCTCAAACAATATAACTTCTTTGGTTACATCTTCGTTTATTCTCAGTCGGTCATTTAGACCCAGTGGGCGAAAATTTGGTACAAATTTAAAAAACAAAAAAAAATTTTTCTACTAATTAAAAAGTAGTTTAAACAAAATTGTTATTTTCTTTTTAGTGATTAGAAAATAGATTTTAAAAGTCAAAATAAAAAAAAAATCGAGAGATTTATTTTTTAATGATGAAGGGAAAGATTATTATAGACTTAAAATTCGTTGTATTCGAATTGAATTGGGATTAAAGTCTAGTCTTTTGATGACGGTCATCCTCACCTTTTTCAGTCCTTCTCCACCTCCTCCTTATCCTTCTCATCTTTCTCCTTCCATCGATGATGATAAGTCGCGAATCCCATGTTTCAAATTCACTAAAGGAAGAACAAAAATAAAAAACCTTTTTTTTGTAAATAATACAATTTTTTTATTATAATACATTTTTTTTCGCAAAACTTTTCTTACATATGACAAAATAGAAACAATTATATACATATACATGGAGAAAAATATTCTCGTATTTATTTTTTTCTGGGATTGCAAAAAAAAAAAAAAAAAAAAAACTCGCGAAGGTATTTTCTTTGCGCGTTTGTATTTTCCAAGAATGATTTGATCCCAACGAAGAGTAATCACACGCTTAGCGTCAACCGTAAACATCACGCAACAACTGACACGCAAGAAGCGGATTAAAAAAGAAAAAGAGAAGAAATCCTTTGAACCGTGACGAATTCAATGATTAATCCCCACAAGTTGCCGCCCTTTCTATATATATATACATGTTTGAATCTTAAGTTTCCGTGCTAACCTTGACCCCTACAGGAAAGGACGTCGACAATTTTCTCTTCCTGCATACCTTCCAGGTGAGAATAAAATTACCACGGAATTCTATTGAAAATCCTGGATTTTAAAAAAAAAAAAAATTTTTTTTTTAACACACGGTATTGTAAATTCCTTCCTCATCGTCAAGGCTACAGGGAAGATCAGAAATTTCCGAAGCTAGTTTCACGTAACCTTGATCTTTTTTTCCACCAATTGAAGAAGGCGATGGAATTTTCAAGTAGCGTGAATCTTCGCAAATCTCGGCATAAATTGCCTCTGGTTTGGTCGTTGGTGGAGTTCGTGGCTGTGGGGTGAGACTATCTCTGACCTTGGAGTAAGGCGGATCGAGATCGGACGATTGGGATTGTACTTCAAGGACGCTTGTGGACACTGACCTTTGCACCTGATGCCTCGCTGATGATGATGATGATGATCCACCATTTGGTAATAGTGAATTTGCTTCCGATTCGAGACTCGCGTATCTCTCGGGACATCTCATTGCAATTTCTGGACGTACAGCAAATGTAAATGAAGCTGATTTTTTCGCTGGGTTACGATTTTTACCACCGTGTGTTATTCTTGTGATTTTTTCCAAAAAACCACTATTATTATTTTGACGCGTTTGACTACGATCGCGAATTGTTGATTTTTTAATATGTTCCAAACTTTCACGAAGACTTTGAAGAAGTGGTTTTGTCTCGGGTTTTGATTTTATTTCTTTGAGATGCAATTCCTTGACTGGTTGTCCACAGGATGTTGCCTGTGGTGTAGCGACCCTTGGTTCCGTTGCTCTTTGATCTAAAGCTCTTCTAAAATTAGAAAAGGAAATTTTTTTTTTGAATTTCAGAAAAAGGCATTTTTCCATAAGGTCGAAAATCACTTGGCCTGTTCAAGGGACGCTCAACCTTATTGAAAAATGGGTTTTTTACTTTAAACGGTTTTTTTACCTGCACGCTGATAGTAGTCGTTGCATTTTCGGTGAGGAGAGAAGACGTGATTCGGAGGGACATCCTAAACGTGCTCGTTTGACTCGTGGCGCTGTGGGTCCAATGACGACCAATTCAAGAAGTTCGGGAATAGCGCTGTGGGGAATTGGCCTTTCTGGTACTAAGGGGACTGCACATCCCAACACTATTGGTCCTCTGTTTGCAGATTCCAGCTGCATTAGACCACTGTAGTCGCGAGGAAGAGGTACAGGTAGTGGACCAGCCACAAGACGAACCTTAAAAGAAAAGTTAGGATAGGATACATTTAACTTTTGGAAGACTAAAGGTGGTTTTTGAGAAATGTATTTAAAAGCAAAAAAAAAAAAAAAAATTGGCCTTACCCTAATTGGAAGATCCCTTCTTGCGAGTTGATGAACCCTGTAAAGAACGGCATCACTACCAGTGTCGAGTGTTCCGCTTTGACAGGTGGCATAGAATTCCCCTCTTGTTGTTAGAGGTGCAAAAAGCTCGTGTCCATGTGAATCCAAACATTGGGCGTACTGATCTCTTTCCGATGACCTTGAACTTTTGCCTTCCGTTATACCAGTTGAAACACCGGATATCCCCGATGTTGTTGGAGCTCGTCGCGTGTCTTGAAAAACGGCAGTCAACCTTAATACTTCACCGGCCCTCACCGTTGTCTTCGTGTAATGAGCTCTCAGATTACCGTTTTCTGTGTGACAAAATTATGACTTAATCTTTTTCCAACAAACGGAGGTTTTCTACTTTATGCCCACTTGACTCATATAATTCGTACATTGACCCAACAAAAAAGGCAGGTGTTAGAAAAATTTAATATTCTTTGGAATATCATAAAATTTGTCCGTAATTTATATCTTATTAAATAGACTGCAAATTGAAAGTGATTAATATTTTTCTAAATTTAGATATTTTCATTATATAGATTCGAAGGAGGCTTCCATTAGCAATATAGTTTTGTTTTTTCATCGCGATATATATGTTTCTTAGGGAAAAAATTTACCTTACCCCCATAGCAAATGGATTGTAATTTTAACTCTTCATTTCATTCGCTTCGCTTCGAATCCTGTCATTATAGAGTAACATAAGATTTTCAAATTATACTGACGCGTCTTTGAAACGAGACCACATCAGAAGAGGTAATCATGAGTTTACGTTTACTATAAGGGAGACTATCCGATGATCAGGGTTTTAAAGTCCTAAAGAAGAAGAGGAGGAGGAAAAAACAAATGATAACCCCCGCCATTCCACGCCTATTGAAAAACATAATAGTTATGGTGTGTATAATGGCTGTTTGGTATCGTACACGGCTTTCACCAGGCCGCGTGCTTATTACGTTACGTTCCTCGCCCACGTTTAAGACGCACGAGCTGTGGCGACAAAAGAGTGCCTGCGATATGTCGATGGGCAGTTCTGGAGCTACGACAGACACATTGACATCCAAGTCATGGCCAGTCGCTGCACCCAGCATTTTTTTCTCTCTTTGTTTTTTTTTCCTCGACATATTTCCAGTTACGTGCGCCACAAAGGCATCCTTTGTGTAATAATTTTGCTTTAAAGGATTTAATTTGAAATTTTTTTTTAATGAAACACTTTAGAAAAACATTTTTTTAAAGGTTAAACTAAACTTTTCTGAAGGTTAAACCAAATTTATCTAAAGGTTAATTTTTATTTTTTGAAAAGTTACCTTTTCGAAAGGTTAATTTTAATTTTTTGGAGAGTTAAACCAAACTTTCTGTATCGGATCAGTACTGCGGCAGTAGTAGTTAATTTTCGATAATGTAGTCTATTGAAAAGTTAAACCAAACTTTTGGAAACTGTAATTTTAACTTTTTGATATGTTATACTTAACTTTTGGAAAGGTTAAACCACTTTTCTTAATGTTAAACCACTTTCCTGAAGGTTAAACCACTTTTTTGAAGGTTAAACCACTTTTCTAAAGGTTAAACCATTTTTTTTAAGGTTAAACCAAACTTTTCTGAAGGTTAAACCATTTTTCTGAATGTTAAACCACTTTCCTGAAGGTTAAACCACTTTTTTGAAGGTTAAACCACTTTTCTAAAGGTTAAACCACTTTCCTGAAGGTTAAACCACTTTTTTGAAGGTTAAACCACTTTTCTAAAAGTTAAACCATTTTTTGAAGGTTAAACCAAACTTTTCTAAAGGTTAAACCATTTTTCTGAAGGTTAAACCACTTTTTTGAAGGTTAAACCACTTTCCTGAAGGTTAAACCAATTTTTTGAAGGTTAAACCACTTTTCTAAAGGTTAAACCATTTTTTGAAGTTTAAACCAAATTTTTCTAAAGGTTAAACCACTTTTTTAAAGGTTAAACCACTTTTCTAAAGGTTAAACCATTTTTTTGAAGGTTAAACCAAATTTTTCTAAAGGTTAAACCATTTTTCTGAAGGTTAAACTCCTTTTTCTGAAGGTTAATTTTAACTTTCCGAGAACCTAATTTTTGTATACGTTAATTTTTACTTTCTGTAAAGTGAAACCACTTTTGGAAAGGTTAAACCAAAAAAAGAGAGAAAAAGAGAGAGAGAGAGAGACGACTAACAATCCTTGGAACGTGTTTTGTGGTTACGCGCAACTCAAAGGTCGAAAAAGTGCAAATTTACAATCGACGCATTCGTGGGAAAGGCAAATGTCGAGAGGCGTTAATTAACCTCTCATATATGAGTTCATGGTCTTCTTTTCTCAAAAACTTTATTATAAATCGTAATTTTGAAAATATATTTCCCCCCTAAAAAAAATGTATTACCCACCCATTTTTGAATGCGTTAACGTATAGGCTCTCAGGGGTTTGGTGAGTAGAAAAGCCGGAACTCCCGCCTTGACAAGGGCACCAACTCTTCGATAGACACGTGCACTTCCAGTACCGCTATTACTTGACACAATCGAGAACCATCCTGTAACAGAAAGATAAAAATTTCATAAATTTAACTAAATTTTTTCAATGTTAAGTTTAATCCTTTCCAAAAGGTATAACTAACCCTTCCAAAAGTTAATTTTAACTTTTTTCTTGAAAGAATGCGACAAACGTTACAGTTACAATTTACATGTGTGTTTCGGTCAATAAACACCTTCTACATCGGAAATTGATAACTATAAATAATCAAGAAATTAATTATTTTCAATAATATATCGAAAAAAAAGGAATTTTATCTCCCTTAAACTTGTTCGTGGATAGAGCAAAAAAAAAACATTTCCCTCGTGAGTATTTAATCAGCAAAAAGAGCGGAAACAGAGCCAATTATATCAGTAGCCCGATTAGCGCTCTGCTACCTACTACTACTATTGGAAACTGTATTATCGACAAAACTGATAATATAAAAGAAGGTGGGTATTCGGCAACCGTGTTTCCATTATCAGCGACAATTATCTTGGACCAATAAATGCAATAGGTGTAGACTAGTTGAGATTAGTATTTCCTTTTATATCCCTTTATATACAAATGTAATACCTTATAAGTAAAATGTCTTAATTAAAATCGCGGAAGGCGATTCAAATCGTCTTTATAACTAAAATTCTAAAATTCCTCGAAGTACTTTTGGTAAAACCGGTAAAACACTTTTTTTTTTTTTTTTTTTTTTTTTGAATTGTACATATTTTGAAAATGGGAGTGTTATGGTCTCAATACACCCGCAGTTTCACAATAAATTTTGCTCGAAAACCCTTCACCGAATCCATGCTTTAAACCGTCCAATAAAAATATCATCGCGGTATACACCGCGAGTCCAATGGACCTTGTTGTAAATCAATCCAAGATGGCGGAGATATCGCGTATGCCGCGGGAGAGAAAGAGAGAGAGAGAGAGAGAGAGCTTGCTAATCGGTCTTTAGAGTTATACGCCTCCCCTTGTAAATAGTGACTTCAAGAAACGGATGTTTACATTCGACTGTAAATTATCCCTTCCCATTCGGCCCAACTGCGTCTAACCAACCACTGAGATGCGTATGAAATCTTGCGCGCCGCGAATCGACGATAAATTATTAATTTAACTTATTGCATTGGCGGCCCACGATCGCAATGTTTTCATACATAAATATAGATGTATATATATATATATATATATATATATATATATATATGAAAGTTTCATATATACATATAAGCGCCCACGGATAGGCGGGTCATTCTTATATCAATTCAAAATGAAACAAAGACTGTCGTCGCCTTTCTCATTTTTTTTTTATTATCCTCTGTCAAATATTGATTTAGCGGAATCAAAAACAAATTTTTATTATTAATAGCATATAGAGTTAATTTTTGATTTTTAAAAAACAAGGGAATCGGGCGGCCACAGAAGAAAGCCCTGTTTCAGCCCGATTAAAACCGGGGCCCGATCAGGGCCTGGTTTGGCCCAGATTTCCTTTTTTAACCAAGTCGGGTCCAGGTTGGCGAATTTCTGCACGAAAAGAAGTTAAATTTAACTTTCCGTGTAGAAATTTTGCCAGGGCCCAGATCGGGGCCTAATCAGACTGCCCTATTAGGAAATTAAACACCGCGCCTGCGATATGGCCTGATTAGGAAATCTACATTTCCGCCCTGATGTGTCCCTAATCAGCGTTTCATTCCCTACAAGGGCTCTGACAGGGCAACAGAGGCCAAATGCCTAGATCGGGGCCAAACCAGGCCCCAGTTTTAATTGGGCTGAAACAAGGCTTTTTTCTGTTGCCCTATCAGGCCCCTAGTAGGGAATTAAATTTGCCACACCTAATCAGGATCAAATCAGAACGCCCAGAAAATGTGGATTTCCTAATTAGGGCCATATCAGGCGTGGCGTTTCATTCCCTACTAGGGCCCTTATATAGGGAAATTTGTACACGGATTTTGAAAACCTTAATTTTAATTTTCTGAAAAGTTACACCTAACTTCTGGATAATGATTAAGGTAATAATAATTAATTTAAAGTTTGAAATTTACTTTTAAGTAAAAATTAATTTTCCACAAAATTGAAGTTAACTATTGGCACAAAATGAAAAAAATAAGAAACAATAATGTGGGAATATCCGCAGTTCTGAAAGTAACATATTCAAAAATAAATCACCAACAATTTTTTTTTTTTTTTTTGAAAAAGGAGGACGAATATTAGTCACGGATTTTCCCGCGAGAAATAGCCTAAGGCACTTTTTCAGAATAATATCATCCTTTTTCTCTCTCTCTCTCTCTCTTTGATCTCGTTAGACAATTTACCTTTTTGACCTGTGTTTTGTATATAAATTGGCGAAATTTGAATGTGAAATTAGCGCAACAATTCAAAATGGAAAAGGAGATTACAAAATAAACCGTAGAACGAATGACCGAGTGTGTGGCATAGAGACAAAAGTCTCTGTAATTTCATGTTAATGGGGTGAAAAACCGCACCGATGCAATATAACTGTATATATAATGTGGGCAAACCCCCCTCCCCCCCTCAACTCTCGACGGCTTTTAGACTAGTGCATTAATGTATATCAAATGGGTAGCAAGCAGCAAACAACAAGGGGACGACTTCTTATCGTGATTATGTCCCGGTTTCGAGAGAGCTCACGGGAGAACCATTGGTCGCGCTTGAGTAACGGGTCAGAGACCAGGAGACCCGCATAAAGTGTCTGCGCAGAAGAGCGAAGAACATCACGACTTTGACCAATACACACCCATAAATAACGAGAGTTGCATGGTTCATTTTTTTGCCTCTACTTTTTTGCCCCTCCCTCGTTTTCTCCATCGCTTTTTTTGCTCTGTATAGTTTAAAAATGATTTTTTCTAATGATTTTTAAATTTTTGAAATCGGAAAAAAAAAATTATATAACCCAGTGATAAAATTTTAAAAAAGTTAAAATTACCTTTTGGAAACGTTAATTTTAAGTTTTCATAAATTTTAAATTTTTGAAAAGTTCAAACTAACTTTTCGAAAGGTTAATTTTAACATTTTGAAAGGTTAAGTTTTGGATGAGTCAAAGTTAACTTTTGGAAGAGTTAAATTTAATTTTTTTGAAGAATTAATATCAAACTTTTGGAAGGTTACGGAAGGGTTAGGGTTAACTTAAGGAAGAGTCAACATTAACCCAAAAATTAACTTTATGAAGGGTTAACGTTAACATTGTAAGAGTTAAATTTAACTTTTGGAATAGTTAAATCTGACTTTTAGAAGAATTTAAATTAACTTTTAGAAGAGGTAAAATTAACTTTTTGAAGAAGTTAGAGTTAACTTTAGCCAAGGGTTAATTTTAAGTTTTGGAACTTTTAGAAGAATTTAAAGTAACTTTCAGATGGGTTAAATTTTACTTTTGGAAGACAGAAAATTACCGTTTAGAATGATTAGGGTTAAATTTCGGAAGAGTTAAATTAACTTTCGCAAAAGTTAAAATTAACCATTTGAAGAGTTAATATTACCTTCTGATAGAGTTAACGTTAACTTCGAAGGATTTAAATTTAACTTTTGGTATAGTTAAACTTAACTTTGGGAAGAATTAAAATTAACTTTTAGAAGGGTTAAAGTTAACTTTGAAAGAGGTTAATTAACTTAATAATTTAACAAGTTAACTTTAACTTTTGGAAAATTTTAATTTAACTATTTTAAAGGTTAATGTTAACTATTTTGAAGGTTAATGTTAACTATTTTAAAGGTTAATGTTAACTATTTTAAAAGTTAATGTTAATTATTTTAAAAGTTAATGTTAACTTTTCTAAAAATAATGTTAACTATTTTAAAAGTTAACATTAACTATTCTAAAATTAATGTTAACTTAAGCAAAAAGTTAACTTTTACTTTAAAAAAAAAAAAAACTCAAACCAACGTAATCAACATAAAAGTCGCACTTTCTTCGAAAACCTTCCGCATCATTTACAATAAAATTTCAAAGTGAATAATCCAATTAGGTACCCAACTAAATTATAAAAGATTCCCACATAATAAAACAAAAACAAAAAAAAAATTGTTAATATAATTCAGCTATATGGAATCCCATCATCGTTCGAGCGTATAAAATATATAATTCCAAATCTTATCAGATTTCACAAAAATAAAAAAAAAATTCTTCGTACAAAATTGAAAGGTGATTTAATTTACAAGAAACAAAAAAAAAAAAAAAAAGAAAGAGAGAGAAATAAAAAA
Source organism: Leptopilina boulardi (assembly GCF_019393585.1). Lineage (NCBI taxonomy): Eukaryota > Metazoa > Arthropoda > Insecta > Hymenoptera > Figitidae > Leptopilina > Leptopilina boulardi. The sequence continues at coordinate 442,903 of NW_026137973.1, forward strand.
TGAAAATGTTAATCATACGACATGATCTTGAATTTCGGATCTTTGAGTTTTAGTATTGAGAAAACCTCATCGTAATTATTAGCACGATCGTCGATCAACGTGTGCGACAAGATGTTCCGCCCTGTTAAATAATTCCAAGATCACTTGAGAGTGATCTACAACAGAAACGATCTTTCACGACTTGATTTCTCTCCTTTAGTATATGATCTAACTCAACTATGTCTTCCGCAGGTTATTACAAAACACTTACTGTCAATAAGTAAATAAATAAATAAATAAATAAATAAATATTTTCGTTTATTTATTTATTTTTACTACTTTTTGTATTACTCATATAAAAATTACTATTTCTATTATTATTATTATTATTATTATTATTATTATTATTATTATTATTATTATATAATGATAATATAATAATAGTAATAGTAATAATAATTTTTAAATAAATCATACAAAAAAATGATAAAAATAAATAAAGAAAGAAAAAAATTCCTCACAAAAAATGGGGAATGAAAAAAAGGCACGTGTTTTTATTTTGGTTTGATAATACATTTTTAAGATGCGCTCCCAATGAGGCAACAACTGCAGTCTGGTTAGTTTATAATACCATCTCTTATTGTATATTATTTGTGGATTGAAAGCCGGTTACGTTTCGTAACTTGAGAGACGCACGTGAATGACTCTCAAAAGTCCATTAATCAAGAGAGAAAGAGAGAGAGAGACTCGCAACATTTTTATTTTTTTTTCCAACTCTTTGACAATTAACTGTTCATTCAGGACTATGTACTTTAAAAAAAAAAAAAAAATTCAATGATAAACGTTATATTTTCTTTTCATATTAAATTAACGGAACATTTTTATTATATTCAATTTCTTCAAAAAAAAAATTTTCATTGACCCAAATAACAGAAAAAAAGGAAAAAAAAAACGATTTATCAATTTTATAAACGAATTCACTATATTCTTGGAATAAGTTCAATAAAATTTTTCACTTTTCAATTAAATTTATTGATTAATGTTTTTTTTTTTTTTTTTTTCGTTTTCTATATTGAGATTATAAACTGTAAACAAATTTATTTTTAAATTAACAAATTTTTTAAACTGTCACAATTTTTAATTTTTAAAAAAAAGATGTTTCGTTTCAACTAATAGCTATAAATTTTGAGGTTATGTTGGTGTAAATGAATTGTATTATTTGTTACATAATTACTATTATATAGTAGTATCTATATTTAAAAAAAAGCGTTTTTATAATTATAATTACTTCACTGTACTCTCACATATCGTTTGGGTATAAAAGACCTACACTAGGGTTCACGTCCAGAAAATCAGTTTATAATTGGAATATATTATTCTATTAGTATAATATCTTAAAATTATTATTATTTTTTACTATTATTGTTGTTATTATTATTATTTTATTATTATTATTATTAGTATCAATATTTTTAATAATATTAAATAATATTACATAAAAAAAATTTTTTTCCATTAAAATTGATTTATTATTACGATTACAAAACAGATTTTAGAAACGGACCCAACTTTCGTATTCGTTATTAATCATCAACACATCGGAGAAATTTTTCTCAATAAAAACAATACGGAATCGTATATATATATATATATATATATATATATATATATATATATATATATATTGTTGAAAATGTTATTTCGTGGAAGTTATTAATGTCGTCAGTCGAAAGTGAAAAAAAAAATGAAAAGAAAAAATATTGAAACAGACAATTTGTGACTTGAGTGAATTAATTTCCATTGTGACAGGTATATATCTGTCTCTTGGTGACTGACGTGTTAATATTTCAAAGTCCGTTACGTCAACACTTTATGGAATCAGTATATATTTTTTTTCTTAATTTTTTTTTTAGTATCTCTTTGTTTCTTCTTTTTTTCTTGCTTATAAAAATTATATATATATATATATATATTAAAAGTGACTGATTTTAAATATATCTAAGACTCTTTAGATAGAGAGATTTATCCGATTATCCGCCCTCTTAAGAAAAGATCTATTCGTTCGATTTTGCTGTTACATAAGATGAGAGACAGACACACAATTTCATGATCATTATGTATAGAGGATTTATGATCAGAAATTTTGGGCTTGGCACAACAGAACGCCATAAAAAGAGATGAACGTTGTCTCTTCTCGTATACTTCCGCGACAAACATGACTTGACTAAATAAGGTTTCCTCTTTTTAAAAGAGGGCGAAAAAAAAACCCAAATATTTGATTTATAGTTCAATATATAGATATATAAATATTTTACAATCCCCATGGCTAATTGATGCTTGGATTTATTTTTTTGCTCCAAATCGAGATTTATTTTATAATATAATATATAAATCAAAGTTATATGCTAATTGCAAAACGTCTTTGTTGTCGTATTATGTTTTGGGACGTAATCCCTAGTGTCGGTCTTTTTGACACGAACTAGGATTCGTTGTCCTTATCAATAATAATAATAATAATAATAATTTTAATATATTACTAATAAATAGAATAATATATCCTAATTATAGACTCTGTCAAATTATTTTTTGGAACGTAATCTTTAGTGTCGGTCTTTTTGACTCGAACTAGGATTCTTTTTCCTTGTCAATAATAATAATAATAATTTTAATATATTACTAATGAATAGAATAATATATCCTAATTATAGACTCTGTCAAATTATTTTTTGGAACGTAATCCCTAGTGTCGGTCTTTTTGACCCGGGCGGTATGTAAAAGATAATAATAATTTCTAATGACGGATTACTTTTTGGGACGTAATCCGCCATTAGGAAATTATTATTATTATTATCATCAACTTCTCTTACATACAGCCCGGGTCAAAAAGACCGACACTAGGGATTACGTTTTAAAACATAATAGACTTCAGTGTTATTATTTTTATGTTAGATATTTGAAATTCAGATAAAAAAAAGTAATTTACTTGGAAAGAAAAATGAAAAAAAAATTTCCAAATGCCTCAAAATTTGCCTCTGTTAAATTTTCCCAAAAAAAAAAATTAATCGTAAAAAGATGTAAATCTTCCAAGAATATTCGCAAAAAAAAAACACCTTTAGGAAAAATATTTGTTCCGAGGTCAAGAGATCGTGTATTAATTTTTGCCTTTTCTCCCTCCGACAGAGAGAGAGAGAGAGAGAGGGGGGGGAGGGAGAGAGAGAGAGATCTTTTTACCATATTTGGTTATACGTGCAAAACGTTTGCAATGCGTGCACTTAACAACTTTAGCTTTAAAAAAATTTTGCGCGTACAGAGAGAGAGAGAGAGAAAAGGGGGGGAGGGGGAGTAAAATGGTCTCTCAGACATTCGGGCTCTAAGGAAAATAAAGGGGGGGTGGGAGTGAGGTTACAAGAAAAAGAAGAGATTCTCGTAGAAGGAAGAAAATAATATGGAGAGGGGAGGTTAGGTGAAAAAGAAGGGGGCAATGGAGGAGGATTCTAAAGAATTCGAAAGGGCCGCCATGCAATTTGCCGATAATCATTATTTATAGTGATCCCCACTTATTGCCAAGAATTTGCATGTGAAATTGATAGTGCCATAAGCGTGTGCAGAACATTGGCACGAAGAACAAGATTCTAGGGTAAGGGAGGGGGCGAGGAGGAGAGGGAGGGGGTAATACGAAAGGAGAGAAAAAAAGAAGAAGAAGAAGATGCACACACACGGCAAGGAAAGCAGCTTATGCAACTGAAGGACGTATGGTTGAGAGGGCAGGTTTCTTGACCATGTTGACACGTAGCGTTCATATATTTCTTGGCAGAAAAAAAAACAAAAAAAAAATTTATCCCCTCAAAAAAAATAGGGTGGGGTCCAATTTACATCAGCTGATGGGGAATGACGAAAATTGCGGCTCATCTGTAGGAAAGAAAAAAAAAAGAAAGTGAAAAAAAATTCGTCAGTGAGGAGTTTGAACTTTGGGGGAATTTTGTTTTTGTGCTTCTTTTTTTTGGGAGTTGATGGGATTTAATGATGGTTCATCTGGGTTGTCGAGAATGATTGTAGGGATCTGGTAAATTGATGGAGTGTTTAATTTACAAAATTGGACTGGTTAATAGAAATAAAGGAGAAGCTGCGGGTTACGCGAAAAAAAAAACGAGGGAAGAGTATATTCATGATATACGTTCCTGATTTTAATTGGAAAATTGACAATTTTTTTTACTGGATTAAAAAAATGAATTTTTGAGAAATTTTTCTACTTTTTGCAATAAGAAGCCTGAAAAATCCTTAAATTTTCACAAATTCGGAAGGAACCTAAGAAAACTGAAAAAAAACCTTAAAATACTTAAATAATTCTTAAAAGCCTGACAAAATTCAAAAAAAAACTTTTAAAAAAAACCTTAAAATTCTTAAAGGAAACTAAAGAAACCCTTAAAAATTCAACAATCCTTAAAAATCCGTAAAGAATCTAAGAAAATTTCAAAAATTAATAAAAAAAAACATTAAAGAACCTAAAAAACCTCAAAAATCTTTAAAATTCTTAAAGTAACTTTACAAAACCTTAAAAAAATCCTTAAAAAACCTCAATATTTAAACATCTTAAAGGAACTTAAAAAAAATCCTTCTTAAATTTTAAGAAAATCTTAAATACTTAAAAATTCTAAGAAAAACCTCAAAAATCTTTTTAAAAAAACTCAAGAATTTTTAAAAATCCTTAAGGAACCTAAGAAAATCTTAAAACTACTTAAAAATTCTAAGAAAAACCTCAAAAATCTTTAAAAAAAACTCAAGAATTTTTAAAAATCCTTAAGGAACCTAAGAAAATCTTAAAAATACTTAAAAATTCTAAGAAAAACCTCAAAAATCTTTAAAAAAAACTCAAGAATTTTTAAAAATCCTTAAGGAACCTAAGAAAATCTTAAAAATACTTAAAAATTCTAAGAAAAACCTCAAAAATCTTTAAAAAAAACTCAAGAATTTTTAAAAATCCTTAAGGAACCTAAGAAAATCTTAAAAATACTTAAAAATCCTGGAGAAATATGAGAAAACCTTAAGAGAACCTAAAAAATCCTTTTAAAAAACTCAAGAATTTTTACAAATCCTTAAGGAACATAAGAAAACTGAAAAAAAACCTTAAAATACTTAAATAATTCTTAAAAGCCTGACAAAACTCAAGAAAATCTTCAAGAAAAAAACCTTAAAATTCTTAAAGGAAACTAAAGAAACCCTAAAAAAATTCAACAATCCTTAAAAATCCCTAAAGAATCTAAGAAAATTTCAAAAATTAAAAAAAAAACTTAATGAACCTAAAAAACCTAAAAAATCCTTAAAATTCCTAAAGTAACTTTACAAAACCTTAAAAAATCCTTAAAAAAAACCCTCAATATTTAAAAATATTAAAGGAACTTAAAAAAAATCCTTAAAAAATACCGAAGAAACCTCAAAAATTCTAAAAAGTCCTTTAAAAATTTTTGAAGAATCCTTAAAAATTTTGAAATAATTTAGAAAAATTCTAAAAATTCGTTGTGATAATAGAGATGAAATGAAACTTAAAATATTTATCATGTATAAATGTTAAAGAATTTTGTTCTTTTTCGTGGGTGGGAAAATTTAGATCATTAATCATGACGATTTTTGTCAAAGATGGCTGAAGGCACAAAACGATTTGTCCGACGGTCGTAAAACGATGATAGTGGATCTCGGTCGTGATTACGAGGCTTTTTATTCTCTCTCTCTTTCGCGCGTGTGTGTGTGTACGCGGCCTTCGCGTCAACTTGTTTCTCGCATACCGTGAGTATTATCACTGGTTACATACAAATACATATATATACGCAAGAAGAGTTGTCTATCAGGTGCGCGCTTAAGCTGACTTTATGCGCTCGGACCCAACTCTTTCTCTCTCTCTCTCTTGAGAGAGTTTTGGAAAAAAAAATAGTGAGCCTATCTTTATAGGCGGCCGTTGAGATATAACCCATAGCCATCGCGGTTAAGACCTAGCCAGCCATGTCTTGGGATGAGACTTCTTCTTCTCCTTCGTCGTCTCGAAAAGTCGTTCTGTACCGGTATACTCTAGAAATAAACCCGCGCGACCATTACCTTCATAAATTATCATGCCGCATTATTATATATATATATATATATATATATATATATTTCCTTTAACCACTTTTGCAAAACCCTCTTTACCTATCGACGAAATTGCCAATGAAGCGTCTCTTAATTTAGAATTCCTAATGGAACAGGCAAACATTTTTAATAGCAATAGAGAAAGAAGGCTTAACTGCAAATCTCCTCTGACATTTTCATGAGCCTCAAGCTAAATGAGCCGTTTAATGATGTGATTAATTTCAATTTCTCCCTTTTTAATAAAGTCCCACCGGAAGTTGGTTGGATATATATTTAAAAAAAGACAAGATTTGACCCTTTTGAAGATGTGACCTAGAGTGTCATCTGAGAGGAATCCAGGGAAGGACACCTGCTTCTTCGATTTTTCGAGCGAGAAGAAGAAGAAGAAGAAGATTCAGGTATGTATATATATATATATATATATATATATATATTCACCTTGTACGTGATGGCACTCGATCACCTGGTCTCGAAACCATTAAACATCGTTCCCATGAACGTGCTCCGACTGGACATCGCACCACGACACCAAACGTTGCAGGCGATCGTTAGTAACTGACCTTCCTTGCAAAGTGCAGTCAAAGTTCGCAAAAATTCCCCCTCTATATACAAGGCAAGCCACTTGTAAACTTAATTCTCCACTCTAAAAGTCTCCTTCCGGGACATGAATATATATAACTTGGGATTTAAATGCGCGCGGCGTTTATTTTATATAAATATTAATCTCTTTAACATGATTTGCAATTGCTGAGGGAAATGATGACAAACAAAAGAATATATATTTGCTTTTCATCATTGGCTACCATTTCGTTTCTGTATAATGATCACAGGGTCGCGTTAATTATATAGACTGCCACTCGGCACAGGTGCTCAGGCAATTAGCTGAGCAAGCAATACCTAGTAGTTAGAGAGTGAGAGAGAGAAAGAGAGAAAGAGGAGTTGTTGAGTAAGTCTTATTTTTAATTGCCTCCCGCATTAATTTATATATGTATCGATGTTAAGAGGACGCGCTAACGCTTCATTCCTAATAAGTAAACTTTCGCAATATATATATATATATGTATTGCTCCTGCGCGTAAAACCTTGAACATCATCTCTTTACGCTTCAGCAGATTCGGTAAAAACAATTTTCAAGGTAGTACACTTCTTTTTTTTCGATTGATATTAATTTAATTATTCTTTAATTACTTGTGGTATTAGTGGAAAATTCTAAAGAAATATTACAAATTCTGAAAAAATCTAAAAGACTCCAAAATCTAATTTGAAAAAATATAAAAAAATTCTAAAGAAACTTAAAAAGACTTCAAATAATCTTCAAAACTTAAAAACTCCTTGAAAATCCTCACGGAACCTGAAAAACCTTAAACATCCTGAGGGGAATTAAAAAAACACTAAAAAAATTTAAGAATCCTTAAAAATCCTAGAGAAATATGAGAAAACCTTAAGAGAACCTCAAAAATCCTTAAAAAAAACTCAAGAATTTTTAAAAATCCTTAAGGAACCTAAGAAAATCTTAAAAATACTTAAAAATTCTCAGAAAAACCTCAAAAATCTTTAAAAAAAGCTCAAGAGTTTTTAAAAATCCTTAAGGAACCTAAAAAAATCTTAAAAATACTTAAAAATTCTAAGAAAACTCTCAAAAATCCTTAAAAAAAAACTCAAGAATTTTTAAAAATCCTTAAGGAACCTAAGAAAATCTTAAAAATACTTAAAAATTCTCAGAAAAACCTCAAAAATCTTTAAAAAAAAGCTCAAGAGTTTTTAAAAATCCTTAAGGAACCTAAAAAAATCTTAAAAATACTTAAAAATTCTAAGAAAACTCTCAAAAATCCTTAAAAAAAAAACTCAAGAATTTTTAAAAATCCTTAAGGAACCTAAGAAAATTTTAAAAATACTTAAAAATTCTAAGAAAAACCTCAAAACTCCTTAAAATTTCTAATATAGCTTAATGAAGCCTCAAAAAAACCTTGAAAACCTTAAAATTCCTTAAAAACCTCAAGAATCCTTAAAAAAATCCGTAAGGAACCTAAGAAAACCCAAAAATTCTTAAAGATCTCAATCTTAAAAATACTTAAAAATTCTCAGAAAAACCTCAAAAATCTTTAAAAAGAAACTCAAGAATTTTAAAAATCCTTATGAAACCTAAGAAAATCTTAAAAATACTTAAAAATTCTAAGAAAAACCTCAAAAATCTTTAAAAAGAAACTCAAGAATTTTAAAAATCCTTATGGAACCTAAGAAAATCTTAAAAATACTTAAAAATTCTAAGAAAAACCTCAAAAATCCTTAAAATTTCTAATATAGCTTAATGAAGCCTCAAAAAAACCTTGAAAACCTCAAAATTCCTTAAAAACCTCAAGAATCCTTAAAAAAATCCGTAAGGAACCTTAAGAAAACCCAAAAATTCTTAAAGATCTCAATCTTAAAAATACTTAAAAATTCTCAGAAAAACCTCAAAAATCTTTTTAAAAAAACTCAAGAATTTTTAAAAATCCTTAAAGAATCTAAGAAAATCTTAAAAATACTTAAAAATTCTCAGAAAAACCTCAAAAATCTTTTAAAAAAACTCAAGAATTTTTAAAAATCCTTATGGAACCTAAGAAAATCTTAAAAATACTTAAAAAAAGAAAAACCTCAAAAATCTTTAAAAAAAAAAAACTCAAGAATTTTTAAAAATCCTTATGGAACCTAAGAAAATATTAAAAACACTTAAAAATTCTAAGAAAAACCTCAAAAATCCTTAAAATTTCTAATATAACTTAATGAAGCCTTAAAAAACCTTGAAAACATCAAAAACTGCTTAAAGACCTCAAGAATCCTTAAAAAAAAATCCGTAAGGAACCTAAGAAAACCCAAAAATTCTTAAAGATCCCAAAAAAACCTAGAAAATCTTATAAAAAATCCTCAAAAATCTTTAGAATATCTAAAATAATTTAATGAAGCCAAAGTGTACGTTTGCCAAGTTAAAAATTTTCAAGAAGAAATATTTCACAAAAACCCCAAAAAAAAAGCAAACAAAAAAAAAAAAAAAAAAAAAGATTTATGCAAATCCACGTGTGATCATCATCATGGTGTAGAATACGAACAACGTTGTTTCTAGCAGTAAATCAACGGGTTATGCACCAGAGAGACAGGGATTCGACTTCCGCAACCCCGGTCTATGTATATAGATATATATATAGAAACACACCATCTTAGCTTGGTTTTCACCCACGATTCCTCTTCTTTATAAGCTAACCACACGGATAAACGCCGCAGGGCAATTTATAAAACGGATTTCAATAAAAATTCCCCCGACGAACAGAAAAAAAAAATATGAAATGAAATTGATTCAATAGAAAATAGTTGTAAGGGGGGAAGGTATACTTTAGACAGTTTTATGGACATTGATTTTGTGAACAGTTAATTTCTACTTCCGCGAGGTGAACAAGAGAGAAAAAAAGGTGAATTCTTGATTTTACATTGATTTATTAAGTTTTCGATAACTAAAATATTTTTTCTTCTTAGATCCAAAAAAAAAAAAATGGTTTGTAAAAATAGTTTATATTAGCGAAATTGGGAAATTATTTCAAAGGGATTTGATGAAAACAGAAAACTTAAAAATATCTGAAATCTAACCTTATTTTCAAAATTAGTCTAAAATTTATGGTATTAGAAAATAATTTCTCCCCCACTCCTTCGGATAGGAATAAATAATTCGTCACATTGTTTCCTTATTATCGACAAGAATGCAGAGATAAAGGGGGGAAAAAAAAAAATTATCGACTGATTATGCGGTTAACGAGAGGTTAATGGGAATGTTTTTCAGCGGGTTCCCACACGTCGTTAAGATATATTGGAGATATAATATATGCAAGCTAATGCCGGTAACATCGAGTTTCCTTCAGTGTTCGTTAAAAGAATGATTATGTCGAAGTATAAGGCGAAAGGTGCGGCTTAGATCTTGTGCAAGACTTGTTATATTCTGCTACTTAGACATCTCGTCTAATAAGACGTGTAGAGTGACTCGCATGATTTTTTTTTCTATATATCAGAACAATTTTGGATCTTTATCATTTAATTTTATTCCGCAAATATGAAAACTAAGATGCATATAGCAACATTCCTAAATACTCATCATCGTAGTATATACAGAAGGCATATAAGAGTGATCCTATGAAGTAATTAATCAGAATTAATCAGTTGATCTTTGTAGTAATTATACACATGAGGCGTTTGTGATTTTTTTTAACTGATGATTTATAAGTGCGAATGATAAAAGTATATGTGGAATGATAAGGATTTAGTAAAAATTGATTAAATGATAAGATAAAGATGATGATACTAAGTAGCAAAGATGGAAAATAGTTTATAAACAAGATAATAAATAAAATCTTCTTTTTCAAGTTTGATATGACGAACTAACTGAATTAATCGAAATGAATGAAAAACCAATAAAATTCTGAGGGAAGATAGTGAAAATATTTTTAAAAAACCTGGAGAAACCTAAAAAAGCATTAAAAATCATTAAAAATTCTGGAGGAACCTAATATAAACCTAACAAAAATCAAGAATTTTTAAAATTCTTTAAGGAACTAAAGAAAACCCCGAAAAATCCTTAAGAATCATTAAAAACTCTGGAGGAACTAAGGAAAACCCTAAAAAACCTTACAAGAACCCAAAAATCCTTAAATATCCTTAAGAAACCAAAGAAAACCCCTAAAAATCCTTAAGAATCACTAAAAACTCTGGAGGAACTAAAGAAAACCCTAAAAAACCTTACAAGAACCCAAAAAATCCTTAAATATCCTTAAGAAACCAAAGAAAACGCCTAAAAACCTCAAGAATTATTAAAAACTCTTGAGGAACCAAAAAAAAAAAAAAACCCCAAGAATAATTAAAAATTTTGGAGTAATCTAAGAATACCTTAAAAAAACATCAAGAATCTTTAAAAATTCTATAAAAGAACCTTAAAAAAAACATGAAGAATTCTAAAGTATAATCTGAATAAGTTTATAGTGAAAATTGATAAAATGATAAATGATAAGATAAAGAAATGATATTAATAATAATAGCAGAGAATGAAAATAGTGCTAGAAACAAGATAATAAACAAAAGGAATCGATAAAATCTTCTTCTTTCATGTTTGATATGCTGAACAAACTGAATTAATCAAAATGAATCTGTCTTTCAGGATCATGTTTCTTGATTCCATTCGGGGGGTAGAAGATGGTAATTGATAACATCTTTCCCTCCTCGAGAATTGTCAATATTAGTCAAAGTTAAAACTTTAACTTTCCTTTTTCCTTCATTTTGATAAATTATCCTGCAGCTCAAGGTCTCTTTCAAAAAAAAAAAAAAAAAAAAAACAAGAAATGATGATGGGTAAATGTTTTGCATTTAATGAAACAATTTTACCAATTAAATTTTTTTTTCAAATAAAATAAAAATTTGCTTAATAAATATAATGCATAAATTAAACAAAGTACTTAATAAGAAATGAAAAATCTGAAAATGACTGCAAAACGCTCTTTTTGATATGATCATCGAAAATTTTTTTTCTAATTTAATTAAAATAAATTATACAATAAATAGAAGAAGGAAATCAGAGCGAAAACCTTTCAAGGTTGAAAAGGCTAACGACTCTTTAGATTCCCGTCATTCTTGAGATGCACACTCGACTGATAAGAAGCATTTGATTCACTTTGCTTTCATGTTGGAATCTCTCTCTCTCTCTCTCTCTCTCTCTCTCTCTCTCTCTCTCTCTCTCTCTCTCTCTCTCTCTCTCTCTCTCTCTCTCTCTCTCTCTCTCTCTCTCTCTCTCTCTCTCTCTCTTGTGTGCGAGGATTTTACGATACGAAAAAGCTTGCATTGAAGGAATTTGCAAAAGATTAATTTGTGTAATACATTTATAGTATTTTTTTTTTGTGATTTTGGATGACATTTATAGTTCAATTTTTTTTTCAACAATATCTCCTTAGTGATTTTTCGAATGAATATTTTCCGAGATGTAAATACCCAGGAGGGTTGCGGGAGCCCCCCCACACGGTATTAAATATACGTTCTCCTGGTACTCCTCGACAAATTGCTCGCATGAACTAGAATAATTAGCATCGCGTTGCTCGCAACCTTCATGCCCTACGGAGTTTCTTCTCCTTTTTCTCTTCTATTTTTTTTTTTTTTTTTTTTTTGCTTTTTTTAGTCTTCATCTCCTCTTCCTTCTTTTTCTCCTCCTTCTTCAAGTTCTTATTCTTTATTCCTTTTTCATCTTCCCCCGTTTCTCTCTCTCTCTCTCTCTCTTTATATACCACTTTCCAGAGAACTCGGAACTTGAGGCACGTTCTCGTATATACATATATAAAGAGAGAAAGAGAGAGGTCCTTCTCTCTCTCATTGTGCTGCTCGACTGGCTGCGTTTAATCAAGCGGGCTGACTCGATGTGCCAGCTTGCTGGCTGCTTAAGAATGTAATTTAATATATGCAACCTTACCATGCTCGACGTCATATTTATAGATATTTATTCATATGCGCGCACACTACTCAAGACGCGGTCGCAGGTGTGCGTAATGCGAGATAATTGAAATTACTGGACTTCCTTCAAGGCACCAGAAATTTACTACCCCCTTTTTAGTATATCTATTATTAGACATTATTTGTATCACATTTGCAAAATTTTTTGATTTTTTAAATTCCACACCCTTTTTTTAGTCTCAAGGTTATATCTTGAAATAGTGATACCATTCTCGTAATGTTGAAATTGTTTATAAAAAAACATTTTGAAACTGGTAGCAGCGATTTGTTAAATTGCGAGGAATGAAAAATATTAATTTTTGATAATGTTTAGCCCTTTGAATATTCCAAAATCGCATTTTAATCACTTTTTTTTAGGATTTTCTTAAAAAATTGTGATTTTTTAGAAATGTGTTCGGTAAAACTAGGGCTAACCAGGAGCTTTTTGTCCCTCGTGAAATTTTCATTAAGAAAAACCTTCTGCTCCTGCTGAGCCTTTTGTATAATATACCAAAATCGCATTTTAATCACTTTTTATCGTGATTTTCTGAAAAAATTGTGATTTTTCAGAAATTGGTACTGTAAAACTAGGGCTAACCTGGAGCTTTTTGTCCCTCGTGAAATTTTGGTTCAAAAAAACCTACTGCTCCTGCTGAGCCTTTTGTATAATATTCCAAAATAGCATTTTAATCACTTTTTATCGTCAGGTTCTTAAAAAAATTGTGATTTTTCAGAAATAAGTTCGGTAAAACTAGGGCTAACCTGGAGCTTTTTGTCCCTCGTGAAATTTTCATTAAGAAAAACCTACTGCTCCTGCTGAGCCTTTTGTATAATATTCTAAAATCGCATTTTAATCACTTTTTATCGTGATTTTCTGAAAAAATTGTTATTTTTCAGAAATGGGTTCTGTAAAACTAGGGCTAACCTGGAGCTTTTTGTCCCTCGTGAAATTTTGGTTCAAAAAAACCTACTACTCCTGCTGAGCCTTTTGTATAATATTCCAAAATAGCATTTTAATCACTTTTTATCGTCAGGTTCTTAAAAAAAATTGTGATTTTTCAGAAATAAGTTCGGTAAAACTAGGGCTAACCTGGAGCTTTTTGTACCTCGTGAAATTTTGGTTCAAAAAAACCTGCTGTTCCTTAAAGGCTCCAATTTTTCTTAGTATTACTCTGAAATTTGAATTCAGAAGCCTTTCCGAATCTTTTTGTTGTTCATCATAACTACCAACAGTTTCTGCTGTCAAGTAATTCAGTAACATATTAATGACAATCGTATACATAATCTGAATCTGCTTAAACTTCCGAATGAATAATTCATGCTTTAGTTGCTTTCGCACGAAAAGTTTTAAAGATATATACGTTTGCCATTCTCAAGAAACAACAATGGGACATCCTGCGCGAATGACAACTAAAGTCTTTGGAAAAAGAAGACAATTTTTTTTTCTACCATCACATCAAAATACGGAACTTCGTGGTGGTCTCATATTTTCCTATCACGATTTTTTTCTTCTTTTTAATTTTCCCCCTTCCTTGAAAATATACAATTATATATATATATATATATATATATAAATTGAAAAAAAAACGTTGGGATCTAACAGCACTTTGGTGTTACGATAATGCATCGTGTTTATGTTAATCCTCATACCCAGGGATGCTGTGATCCTCCTCTAGGTTTCTTCCATTAAAAGCGACGAGATTTTTTTTCCAAAGCAGTTCTCGTATTTCACTTTTTATAAAACTGTATCAAAAACTACCCACACTCGACCTTCTTCGAGATTATATTCATCCTGAAAATTATTCAGTTCACGCCTTTCACGCTTCCTCGAAATGAAGGATAATTTCTTATTTATTTGTTTCTTCTTTCTCTCGAATTATTTTTTTTTTCAGTCCCCCATTGATTTATCATTTGGATTTTGAAATAGTTTTTTTTAGTTTCTTATCCATATCACCTGAGGATGAAAATTATTCTCCATATATTAGAAAATTATTAAAATTTCGTGACTTGGTAATATTGCGGAAAAACGATTATGCGAATTACGTGATGATCATTCCTTGGTCTAGTAAACTAAAATGCTACCGGCTATAAATTCTTCTGTGTAGTGTGCGTGGAGACTCGATTTTAAATTACATATATATGATCCCAGTCCCTTTTTTTTTCTAACTAAGAACTATGGTTTTGTTGGAATTTTACAGTAGAATTATATAGTGTGCGATTCCCCTCAAGGATCATCCCACCTAGTGAAGGAAAAGTATTTCGCGGACCACCTACTTTCCAAAGGGATTCTTAACCTCTCACGTACACGCGGGAAGCTACCTTCAAAGGAATGTGAAATTCCAAAACATTTTTGATACAAGAAAAAAAAATTGCAAGAAGAAGAGACATAACAAGATTATGGTGGAATTAAAAAAAAGGACATTAATAACAGGAAGTAAAGTAGCAGTAGATTTTGTGTCTTATGTTAATTGCAATACAGCATTTTGTAGAATAGTTCCTGATTTTCATAGCGACCACTAATTTACTCGCCATTGCCGTTGGCCCGAGTTTTTTTTTTTTTTTTTTTTTTTTTTTTTTTTTTTTTTTTTTTTTTTTTTAATCATTAACTCAACGTCCGCATCAACAAAGTGTATACGTATATACGTGCCTGGAAGTGACAAGGTACGCGCTTTGCAACGGCTCATTAGGATCGCTGTATGATTAGGTTTATTTATCCGCTGAATATGATCTCTCTCTATGGGATCTTGAGGGGAGGCATCATGCCAAGCGATTATGACGCCAGTCTCCATGACGCACCTTCATTCTGATAAAGCATACTTTGTTGCCAATCCAATATTGTATGGCCGACAATTATTTTATATTGTAACATTAGAGGAATGATAAACTCCAAGTATCATTTATACAATATTTAATCTAATAATACTATTTATATACGAGCGATGCAATTATTGCGGAACTTTAATTAATAATCGTATCTTTCAAATCGCAATTTTTTTTTTTTTTAATTACAACTTTCTATAAGTAAAATAATTTATCATTTAATTAGGAAAATAAAAATTAGAATTTTCGAAAAAAGAAATTGGATTTTTTACTCTAGGAAAAAAATGACTCTTAAAAGAATTGAGAATTTCTTAATTTTTCCCATGAGATCTTGACTTTCATGCGATTTTATTTCAAAAAAATTAGAGGCTCTTAGGAAGCAGCAGGTTTTTTAGAATCAACATTTCACGAGCGACAAAATGCTCCAGGTTAGCCCTAGTTTTACCGAACCCATTTCTGAAAAAGCACAATTTTTTCAGAAAATCACGATAAAAAGTTATTAAAATGCGATTTTGGAATATTATACAAAAGGCTCAGTAAGAGCAGTAGGTTTTTCTTAATGAAAATTTCACGACAAACAAAAAACTCTAGGTTAGCCCTAGTTTTGCAGAATCTGGTTCTGAAAAATCATAATTTTTTTTAGTGAAAATCAAGATAAAAAGTTATCAAAATGCGATTTTGGAATATTATACAAAAGGCTCAGCAGGTGCAGAAGGTTTTTCTTAATTAAAATTTCATGAGGAACAAAACTCTCCTGGTTAGCCCTAGTTTTACTAAACCCATTTCTAAAAAAACACAATGTTTTGAAGAAACTTAAGGTAAAAAGTGATTAAAATGCGATTTTGGAATATTATACAAAAGGCTTAGCAAGAGCAGTAGGTTTTTCTTAATGAAAATTTCACGACAAATAAAAAACTCTAGGTTAGCCCTAGTTTTGCAGAATCTGGTTCTGAAAAATCATAATTTTTTTTAGTGAAAATCAAGATAAAAAGTTATTAAAATGCGATTTTGGAATATTATACAAAAGGCTTAGCAAGAGCAGTAGGTTTTTCTTAATGAAAATTTCACGACAAATAAAAAACTCTAGGTTAGCCCTAGTTTTACCGAACTCATTTCTGAAAAATCACAATTTTTTCAGAAAATCACGATAAAAAGTGATTAAAATGCGATTTTAGAATATTATACAAAATGCTCATCAGGAGCAGTAGGTTTTTCTTAATGAAAATTTCACGAGTGACAAAAAGCTCCTGGTTAGCCCTAGTTTTACCGAACACATTTCTAAAAAATCACAATTTTTGAAGAAAATCCTAAAAAAAGTGATTAAAATGCGATTTTGGTATATTATACAAAAGAATCAGCAGGAGCAGCTGGTTTTTTAAATTAAAATTTCTCGAGGGTCAAAAAGCTCCAGTTTAGCCCTAGTTTTACCGAACACATTTCTGAAAAATCACAATTTTTTCAGAAAATCAAGATAAAAAGTTATTAAAATGCGATTTTGCAATATTATACAAAAGGCTCAGCAGGAGCAGTAGGTTTTTCTTAATGAAAATTTCACGAGGGATAAAAAGCTCCAGGTTAGCCCTAGTTTTACCGAACCCATTTCTGAAAAACCACAATTTTTTTTAAAAAATCACGAAAAAAGTGATTAAAATGCGATTTTGGCATATTATACAAAAAGCTCAGCAGGAGCAGTAGTACTTTCTGGATTAAATTTTCACAATTGCCAAAAAGCTCCTAATTAGCCCTAGTTTTAGCAACTTTATTTTGAGAGAACCACTAATTAATTGAAAAAAAAACGATAAAAATGTGATTTTTTGCGTAAAACTTTGGTAGAAATGTAAACTCCTAAAGGCTCAGTAGGAGCAGCAGTTCTTTCTGAATTGTATTCTCACATTTGACAAAAAGCTCCAGATTAGCCCTAGTTTTATTTAATTTTGTCTGTTAAAACTTAAAACTATGGCTAGTTACAAATTTTACAATTTTTTCTTTAAAAAAATATCTTTTTCCTATAAAAAAAAAATTCGAATGGCTTCTGAATTAAAATTTCTGACTAGATATTTTTAATTTTGCTTTAGAAAACCTGTTTCTCCCTCAAGGGTTTAGATTTAAAAAAAAAATTGCATGTTTCTTTTTTCCAATGATAATTTCAGTTGTTGACAATCCAGATATTTTTTTAAAAAAAAAATTCCCTCACGCATTTATTTATTTATTTGTAAATCCCCAGAAGGCAAAATGGAAGTTGGAATGAAGAATGAAAGGATTTAAAGAGAAGGAAAAGGGAGGAGAGAATAAAACGGAAGTCGTATATAAACATTCATTAATATTAATACATGTATAAGAAGTAGAAAATAAGAATAGATAACAAGATAGGATAAGTTAGAAAGATGACAGTAATTAGATATAGAAGTAACATAATAGGAGGCTTGTATAGAAACCCTCAGGGGACAAATAATAAATAAACAACAAATGTTATAATGAAGCAACTATATTATTAAAGAGTTTTGTAACGAAGATGAAAATAGAAACCAGTTTTGTGCGAAACCAAGTTAAAAATCATTTTTTAAAATTCTTTTATTATTTAATTTTTTGTAATGACTTTGAACCAGGAAGTGTTAATATGACTTGGTGGGTCTTTCGTGACATGGGGTTCGTGTGTGAACGTTATTACTGGCTGATCACCAAGGTCATGCTACTTTCGCCCTTCCGTGGGGGGAGGGGGAGGAAGATCCTATTTCAAGTGCCTTGAAGCGTCGAGTCACGAGGACTCTTTACTTATGGCGATATCCTGCATTGTAACGCGCGGCATTACAACACCTTCAGCCTCACAGCAGCGCAAATCGGCTCTCTCTCGGGCACATTCCTTTTGAAAGCGAACAACAAACTCTTCTGGTGGTTGGCCACTAACAATGCGCTGCCGGACATTCGCCATTCTATCAGTGCTCTCCTGCTGCACCCGCTATTATATGCGATATGGCAAACCTTCTTGGAACGAGATCGATTTCACGCTCACGCGTCTAATGCGCCTTCGATAACAATATTGTTGTTGTTCCATTACTTGAAACTTGAGCTCCCGATCTACAGGATATTTCATCATGCTAAAATTGATCACCAAAAAAACCATATATTTTCCATTCTTATTGAAAATAATTGATTAGGACAATTTTGTTTACGATTTTTATTATTTATTATTACAAATTAAAGTAGGGGCCCACAATTATTTCCGCTGTAAAGTTTAACGATTAATTAAATGCTCCAGGTTAGCCCTAGTTTCAATTAATTTTGGCTGTTAAAACCATCTATAGTTAAAAATTTTTGCACCAAGGGACCAAAAGTTGATTTTCTATTGTTAAACTTTAGTTTTTATTCAATTCATTAAAAAATAATTAAGATATTCTCAATTTTCTACATGAGATCTCTGTTTTTATGCGATTTTTACAAAAAAAAAATTAGGGGCCCTAAGGGAGCTGCAGGTTTTTTTGAACCAAAATTTCCTGAGGGACAAAAAGCTCCAAGTTAGCCCTAGTTTTAGCAACCCTAATTTAAAAAAAATCACTAATTAGTTAAGAAAAAAAGATAAAAATGGGATTTTTTGCACAAAACTTTCGTAAAATCGCAATTTCTCAAAGGCTCAGCAGGAGCAGCCGTACTTTCTGAACTAAAATTTCACAATAGACAAAAAGCTCCAGGTTAGCCCTAGTTTTACCGAACCTATTTCTGGAAAATCGCGATAGAAAGTGATTAAAATGCGATTTTGGGCTCAATAGAAGACGCAGATTTTTTCATATCAAAATTTAATAACGAACCAAAAGCTCCATATTAGCCCTAGTTTTAATTAACTAGATCAAAAAAACCAACTCTTAAAAAATACAAAATACAATTTTTTATCATAATTTTACAATTACTGCCATAATATTATCAATTTGAAAAAAATACTTTTTTCTTTAAAAAAAGTTTTCAATTAAATTACCGGATATGTCATATATATATACTAACTAGATTTCGTTAACAGGTTTGCTAACATTAGCAGACAAGGTGTTTAATAATGTTCTATGAAGTTGAAAAAAAAAAAATTTTTTTTGCAGTTAGGAAAGTAAATTTTCTATTTGTATTAAACAGTTACAAGACTTGCTCAAGTAAGAGAGGCCTATTCATGCAAGAGGGATATTTCAAATGAACAGCTTGTCTGTTTGAAACGCCGTTGGTTGCACAGCAGCTTATTGTGGGCGTTGTACACAATACTGGAGTTCCTCTTTTTTTCGAAAAAAATAAAATCTCCTGATTTATTTCACATATCATGTTGTGTTACTCGTTGAAAGTTTATGCGCGTGTGTGTCTCGACAATCCTCGAAATTGTTTTTCAACACACATTTACATATATTTATCGAGTTTCTATGTCGATAAACAGACGCAAGAAACACGTATAATAAAATCATTTTTGTGATAATAATTTTTAATTCATTGAATCTTTAGGAATTTGTAAAAATACAGCAGAAAAATTATATGCAATTTTTACCTAAAAAAAATTGAGGACTTAAAAGGATAGCAGCTTTTTTTTGAGTCAAAATTTCACAAGGGACAAAAAGCTTCACATTAGCCCTACTTTTGACGAACCTATTTCGGGAAAATTGTAATTTTTTAATAAAAACCCGGTAAAAAGTGATTAAAATGTGATTTTGGAATGTTCTACAAATGACTCGGCAGGAGCAGCAGTATTTTCTGGACCAAATTTTCACAATAGACAAGAAGCTCCTAATTAGCCCTAGTTTTATGTTACTTTAAGAACGTCAGAGCAATAACAGTTGTTTCCGGACCCAAATTTGCCGCTAAATTAAAAGCTCCTATTTAGCCCTAGTTTTATCAACTCTGAATGAAAATTTTTTTATTAAAAGATCCTTTCAGCTAAGAGATTTTTCAATTCCTAATTAGAAATAATGTTTAGCAACAGTATTTTCCTAATTGGCGAATAATTGTCTAGGCCTTGCAGCAAGCGTATTGCGTTGTTCGGCTTTTGTCAGCAACAATAACGAGGCAACGTTCACAGATTAGCAAGAACAATTTGGAGCAAGTTAAAAATACTCTTTTTCTTATCAAGATCATGGAGGGACCAACTCTCTTACGTCAGAGAAATGGAAGACGATTGTACTGCATGATATTATAAAGTGAGGCTAAGTTGAGCAAGTGTTGTGTGCACGCTCACTTCATTCCCGATGGAAGCGCGATAATTAAAGAACCTCGGGTAATAGTGACATAACTCCAGAGTGCGCTGATCTTTAGAACTGAGCATCCGACCGTTCGAGAAATGAGATAAATACTTTCTCCGCTCCAGTCTCTCTCTCTCTCTCTCTCTCTCTCTTACACTGTGGACCGCGACCTTGTCTCGAACACGCCTTTCTTGTTGAGCTACTTTTCGATTCTTCCGGTGAAACCAATACATACCTATTACTCCATCAGACGTCAATATTTCTTTTATATAGATTTATATTATACTTTCACATAGTGTTATCCACAGATGAACTGCTGATAATAACATTGTATAACAAAAGTTACACAAATGTCAAGTCATCAAAAGTGGTCTTGAAAAAAGTCATTTCATGATTTTGATGATAATTGCAGATTTAGAGAGAAAATAATTGAAGTTACAATGGATTTTTTGTCCATTGCAAAATTTTTGAACTTAAGTGTTGTTTTTTTAAGGAGAAAGTTCATTAAAACTAGGGCTAACCTGGAGCTTTTTGTTCGTCGCGAAATTTTGGTTTTGAAAAATCTGTTGCTCCTGCTGAGCCTTTTGTATAATTTACCAAAATCGCATTTTAATCACTTTTTTGTGATTTTCTTAAAAAAAATTGTGATTTTTCAGAAATGGGTTCATTAAAACTAGGGCTAACCTGGAGCTTTTTGTCCGTCGTGAAATTTTGGTTTTGAAAAACCTATTGCTCCTGCTGAGCCTTTTGTATAATTTACCAAAATCGCATTTTAATCACTTTTTTCGTGATTTTCTTTAAAAAATTGTGGTTTTTTAAAAATGAGTTCGGTAAAACTAGGGCTAATCTGGAGCTTTTTGCCCCTCGAGAAATTTTAATTTAAAAAAAACCAAGCTGCTCCTGCTGAGTTTTTTGTATAATTTACCAAAATCGCATTTTAATCACTTTTTTTAGGATTTTCTTAAAAAATTGTGATTTTTTAGAAATGTGTTCGGTAAAACTAGGTCTAACCTGGAGCTTTTTGCCCCTCGAGAAATTTTAATTTCAAAAAACCAGCTGCTCCTGCTGAGTCTTTTGTATAATATACCAAAATCGCATTTTAATCATTCTTTCGTGATTTTTTAAAAAAAAATTTGATTTTTCAGAAATGGGTTCAGTAAAACTAGGGCTAACCTGGAGCTTTTTGTTGGTCGTGAAATTTTGGTTTTGAAAAACCTATTGCTCCTGCTTAGACTTTTGTATAATTTACCAAAATCGCATTTTAATCACTTTTTTCGTGATTTTCTTAAAAAAAATTGTGGTTTTTCAGAAATGAGTTCGGTAAAACTAGGTCTAACCTGGAGCTTTTTGCCCCTCGAGAAATTTTAATTTTAAAAAACCAGCTGCTCCTGCTGAGTCTTTTGTATAATATACCAAAATCGCATTTTAATCATTCTTTCGTGATTTTTTAAAAAAAAATTTGATTTTTCAGAAATGGGTTCAGTAAAACTAGGGCTAACCTGGAGCTTTTTGTTGGTCGTGAAATTTTGGTTTTGAAAAACCTATTGCTCCTGCTTAGACTTTTGTATAATTTACCAAAATCGCATTTTAATCACTTTTTTCGTGATTTTCTTAAAAAAAATTGTGGTTTTTCAGAAATGAGTTCGGTAAAACTAGGTCTAACCTGGAGCTTTTTGCCCCTCGAGAAATTTTAATTTTAAAAAACCAGCTGCTCCTGCTGAGTCTTTTGTATAATATACCAAAATCGCATTTTAATCATTCTTTCGTGATTTTTTAAAAAAAAATTTGATTTTTCAGAAATGGGTTCAGTAAAACTAGGGCTAACCTGGAGCTTTTTGTCCGTTGTAAAATTTTGGTTCAGAAACAATTGGAGCCCCTATTTTTTTTGATAAAAATCACTTGTTTGACAAAATCTAAATTCTAACCTCAAAATTAACTTCTACACCTAAAATAAATTTAATTTTTTATTAAAGCCATTGTTCAAGGAATTGGAAACAACGAAAAAAGATTTGGGAAAAAATTGAAATACGATGGTCATTTTAATGAAAAGACTTGGAAAAACATTTAATCAAGTGTACTTTCGTGGAGAGGAACAAATGGTAGATATAACTCGTACCTACATGTGTATATTTATATTTATACGTATAATATAATCCCTATCTATATAAGTAGGTATACCCGTGTTGCGAGGTTGTAGGTAGGCATCGCAGTAATTTAACTCGAGTTCATATAAAGAAAGTAACAGATGATTGTGGGTGGCACTGGCCAGTTAACAATGAAGCCAACTTTGTATACGTGTATATATAAAGAAGAAACACATACTCAGCCTCACTCGAAGCTTCTATTATTCAGCACTTATCTCCGTCATTATCAAAAATAAAAGTGTTTTCTTTAATTTTTTTTTTTTGCGATAAACAGATAACGTTGTTTGAATAATTTTAGAGATTATCGCTGATCGTTAATTGAATCTTTATTTTTTTTAGAAAGTGAACTAAATTTTTTGAATCATTTGAGGTTTTATAAATAGCGAGGGAGTGTATGAGATAACGTAACAATTTAATATTATTTACGAACATAATATAGAAATGTAAAAGTGCTAGAGGTTTCTATGAAAGCGGTGAATTTTTTAAGCCTTTGCAACTTGGGTATGAATTAAAAAATTTTTTTTTTCTCTCTGCGTGGATTATGACGGTGTAATAATCGCGAATACTATTATTCAAGCTCGGCTTAGTCAGTGACATACGACGTCGCGGATAATCCAAGGAGTGTATTACCATAACGTATCATAATACATTTCAATGAATACAAATGAATTATAAACTGCATTCATATAGTTGAAGGGAAACAATTTAATTTCTTCCTTATTGTATATTTAAAAATAAATTTTTTTCTAATATTTTTTTTTTCAAAATAAAATCTATTTTTATTTTAATAAGATTATCAAATAATTTAAATTTTGTCAGTTTGTCAAACTTTCACAGTTGAATAAAACTAGGGCTAATGTGGAGCTTTTTGTCCGTCGTTGAATTTTGATTCAAAAACAATTGAAGCTCCTTTAGGGCCACTTTTTTTTGAAAAATATGACAGAAAACTAAAATTCCATGAGGAAAATTATATTTTTTTGCAGCATTCAAAACTAAAATCTTCTGATTAAAAATTATCGTTTCATTTACATTTTCTCTAATGGAAAAAAAAGAAAGTTCCCGAGATTCAGGAATAGGAGCTTCTGCGCTGAGATTTCCGAGATTCCTGAGGAATTCCAAAGTCTTGTCATTCTTTGCCCAGGATCCTCGAGCAAGATCGTTACATCCTCACATGCAACATGGAAATGTTCCAACTAGATTCCTGAATCGATCGACTTTATACGTTCCACACCAGGTTCAGGGTCCTGATAATTTTTTTCTCCCCCACAGCATCCTCTCATTTGTTCTTACAATCTCCTTCATTTCGCTAAACAATTCAGAAACTTCTTGTATTCACTGATACAAACAAATCCGACTCTCTTTTTTTTTTTGTTACAAAAATTCAGTTTCTTAATCTACAGTTTTGTTTAATGATTTTTTTTACACTCTTCTCTTTGTTGTGAACTTATGTTTGTTGCCTCGACGTGAAAAAAAAAATTACCTCTTCATCTTGTAAATTTTGATTTGAATTTTCGATAAGCTTTTTTTTTGCTCTTGGAGAGATAAAACATCCTTCAGACTTTGTGTGCTCCTTTTTCTAGGAATCCGCCTCAGTTTGAGACCTTTATCAGAAGTGGATTGATGTGCAATCTCTCGAGGCTTGCATTATTCGCTTTTTTTTCTCAAGAGATGACAACTGATAAATGAGTGAATAATAATTTTTTCTTTTTTCAATTTTTGTATTTATTCGAAGCCGAGAGTGTCAAAATGACAATGATTTTTTTAGTTTTTATAGAAGAATTTTTAATTTTTAGTTAGAAATGTGATTTTTTATGCGATTTTTCCTAATTAAAATAGAAATATCAAAGGAGCAGCAGGTTTTTTTGAATCAAAATTTCGTGACTGCCAAGAAGCTCCAGGTTAGCCCTAGTTTTGTCGAACACATTTCCGAAAAATTACAATTTTTTAATAAAATTCCATTAAAAAGTGATTAAAATGTGATTTTGGAATGTTCTATAAAAGACTCGACAGGAGCAGCAGTATTTTCTGGACCAAATTTTTACAATAGACAAGAAGCTCCTAATTAGCCCTAGTTTTAGCAACCCTAGTTCGAAAAAATCACTAATTAGTTAAGAAAAAATGATAAAAATGTGTTTTTTTTGTAAAATTTCAGTAAAATTGCAATTTTTTAAAAATTGACAAAAAGCTCCTAATTAGCCCTACTTTTAGCATCCATAATTCGAGAAAATCACTAAGTAGTTGAGAAAAAATAATAAAAATGAGATTTTTTGCATAAAACTTTCGTGTAAACGTAATGTTACAGAGGCTCAGTTAAAGCAATAGTACTTTCTATACCAAATTTTCACAATAAATAAGAAGCTCCTAATTAGCCCTAGTTTTAGCAACCCTAGTTCAAAAAAATCACTAATTAGTTGAGAAAAAACGATAAAAATGTGATTTTTTCATAAAACTTTGGTAAAATCGCAATTTCGTAAAGGCTCAGCAGGAGCAGCTGTACTTTCTGTACCAAATTTTCACGATTGACAAAAAGCTCCTAATTAGCCCTAGTTTTAGCATTCTTTAGTTTTTATAGAAGAATTTTTAATTTTTAGTTAGAAATGTGATTTTTTATGCGATTTTTTCTAAATAAAATAGAAATATCAAAGGAGCAGCAGGTTTTTTTGAATCAAAATTTCATGACTGACAAGAAGCTCCAGGTTAGCCCTAGTTTTGTCGAACACATTTCCGAAAAATTGTAATTTTTTAATAAAAACCCGGTAAAAAGTGATTAAAATGTGATTTTGGAATGTTCTATAAAAGACTCGACAGGAGCAGCAGTATTTTCTGGACCAAATTTTTACAATAGACAAGAAGCTCCAAATTAGCCCTAGTTTTAGCAACCCTAGTTCGAAAAAATCACTAATTAGTTGAGAAAAAATGATAAAAATGTGTTTTTTTTTTTGTAAAATTTCAGTAAAATTGCAATTTTTTAAAGTATCAGCAGGAGCAGCAGTAATTTTCGAACTAAATTTCCACATTTTGACAATAACCTCCATGTTAGCTCTAATTTTACTGATCATAATGCTCGAAAATCGTAATTTAAATTCTTAAAATAAAATTCTATCAAAACAGTAAAAATTGAATTAATTCAATAACAAAAAAATTATACAAAAAAAAAAATGAAGATAAAAAATGTCTTACTCACCAGGATATCCCTCGGGAATAACGATTTCGGGACCAACTTTAATGTCGTGCCTATAACGGTGCATCAGCAATGTTGCAGTGACCCTGAGTGACCTTTGCTGTTGTTTATAGAGCAAAATAGGCCTGCCACCGCCGCCTTCGACTCGCACGACTCTTGGCAGGGAAAATCTGTCCAGGAATTCACGAAGTGGCATAAAACCAACGCCAGAACTTGCAACGTCTGCGGTAGCCTCACGTGAACTTGGTAAGGAATCTTCACCAGTTCCGGTAGCCTCGCCGCTTGAGAGCGTCGAGAATTCACCACTTGATGACATGACGGCACTTTTTGTACCTTCCTTTTCTTTTCTTTTTTTCTTTTTTTTTTTATTTCCTCACGGGCACAAAATTCACCTTAATCGTTTAAAGTCCCTCAGTTCGTAAAGTCTCGGCTAGTACAGCTATTAAGGGCCACCGCAAGGGTTCACTGGGACACATCGTAACATCAATTACGTCTTTCTTTACCGTTTTGCGCACATAACAATCGTTTACTTTTTCTTTTCATCACGATCTTTGGCGAGTAGGTTCCCATCGTACACAACACACACACGGATAAGTAGATGCCGATGTCAGGCTACCTGCAAAAAGGAAATTTTTATTACTTCCTTGATGATGATGGTTTTTTCAAATAGATCGGAAAAAACTTTTTTTGCAAGAGAAAAAAACTGATTTTTAAAATTTTTATCTCAGAGTACAATTTTTCAAATAAAAATGATTAACTTTCGGAGATAATGATTATTATTGGTATCAATAACAAAATTATTCTCATTATTGGTAATTTTTATCATACTTCGATTTTTTTTTTGCTTTATTTTTGATGTCACTATTATTAATAATAACAAGGTTTCCAACATCATCATCATTATCATCATCATCATCCCTAGTATCATTACGGTGGTCAAGGACATTAAGAATATCACTATGATTATTAATATCATCATCGTTTCTAATAGCATCATCACCCTTATTGCCTCCTTTATCAAAGTTTGTCGTTAATAGACTCTTTAAAATCAATTTTCTCTTTTTTTAATTCTACTTTTTATTCCGGTTTCAAATCCAAATAGCTAGAGTGAATTGAAAATTTAATTTTTACATTAAAAAAAAAAAAAAACCAAAGATTAGAAATTAGTAATTATTTTACCCATTGATATAATCAACTTTTACTATAAGGATAAAATGCTCTAGAGTCTAGAGGTAATTAATATTCATATCAATTGAAATTCACACATGACACACGCGATTTAAAAACTATAAAAATAATGTTGTAATATTGTTTTGTAAAAACATTAAAATTCTTTTATCGTGAAAAGAGAGAGAGAGAGAAAATTTACAATTATTTCATCAGGTAATTTCAACATTATAAAAAAATATATATACACAATGAAATGAGAGAAATAAAATGCAAAACAGGGAACACATTCTTTTTACTTCTTTGAATGACGAATTCCTTCTGGTCATTCAACCTTCTTCTTTCGTCCCTCTTTATTTTTTCCTCTATTTACCTTTCTGAATGCATAATTTTGTCACAAACACACATGCATTTGCACTTTTGTCTTCCGTCAAAGCATTCCAAAAGACTATATATCATCATCGGATAATGTTGAGAGTTAAAATTTTAGCCGATACAAAATCTAATGTTTAACAGAACAAAAAAAGATTTTAATTGAAAAATTTCATTTTTGGAGTTGTTTTTCAAAAATTTAGAAATAAATTTTTAGTTTTCACTGTGAAAACTCGGATTTTATGCAAAAGTTTTAATCAAAATCGAAGCTTGTTAACTTTTTTTTTGGACTGGAATATCGTGAATAATAAAAAGCTCCAGGTTAGCCTTAGTTTTAGCAACTTTGGTTCGAAAAGATCACTAATATGTTAAGGAAAAGTGTGATTTTTTCATAAAACTTTGGTAAAATTGCCATTTTGTAAAGGCTCAGCAGGAGCAGCTGTACTTTCTGTACCAAATTTTCACGATTGACAAAAAGCTCCTAATTAGCCCTAGTTTTAGCATCCCTAATTCGAGAAAATCACTAATTAGTTGAGAAAAAACAATAAAAATCAGATTTTTTGCATAAAACTTTCGTGAAAACGTAATGTTACAGAGGCTCAGTTAAAGCAATAGTACTTTTTGTACCAAATTTTCACGATTGACAAAAAGCTCCTAATTAGCCCTAGTTTTAGCATCCCTAAATCGAGAAAATTACTAATTAGTTGAGAAAAAACAATAAAAATGAGATTTTTTTGCATAAAACTTTCGTGAAAACGTTATGTTACAGAGGCTCAGTTAAAGCAATAGTACTTTCTATACCAAATTTTC
This sequence comes from Leptopilina boulardi, assembly GCF_019393585.1. Taxonomy (NCBI): domain Eukaryota; kingdom Metazoa; phylum Arthropoda; class Insecta; order Hymenoptera; family Figitidae; genus Leptopilina; species Leptopilina boulardi. The sequence continues at coordinate 471,183 of NW_026137973.1, forward strand.
ACAATAAATAAGAAGCTCCTAATTAGCCCTAGTTTTAGCAACCCTAGTTCAAAAAAATCACTAATATATTAAGGAAAAGTATGATTTTTTCATAAAACTTTGGTAAAATCTCAATTTTCTAAAGGCTCAGCAGGAGCAGCTGTAATTTCTGTACCAAATTTTCACGATTGACAAAAAGCTCCTAATTAGCCCTAGTTTTAGCATCCTAAATTCGAGAAAATTACTAATTAGTTGAGAAAAAACAATAAAAATGTGATTTTTTCATAAAACTTTGGTAAAATCGCAATTTTGTAAAGGCTCAGCAAGAGCAGCTGTACTTTCTGTACCAAATTTTCACGATTAACAAAAAGCTCCTAATTAGCCCTAGTTTTCCAAAAACCTTTTATCCAAAAATCACTCAAAATTTTCATAATAAAAAATCGATTCTCATCTAAAAGTCGTAATTTTTTTCAACCTAAAAGAAATCCATTAATTATATTATCATCATAAAAAAAAATTGTTTAACACTGAAATAATTTTTAACGATCAATTTGAACGGCAATATAACCAGACAGAAATTGAAAACAAAAAAAAAGAAAACGACCATCAAATATCAAATTTCCATCTTCGCAAAGTCAATTTCCTCCAAATGCTCTAGGAGCTATATACATATAATGTAATTCAAGACCACTTTTTCAGTAAGCCATTAAAATGAAAAACAACTCGTTTTCTATATAGACAGTTTTGTTGTCTGTGTCTGTGTGAGGAGCCTTTACTTTAAAGTATATATATTGAAGGTCCATTAACCAGTGTTTACAATCAGTTTTTCCATGCCGGGGATAAAAGAAAGAGCGCGCGAGCTTGTTACTTTTGCATGCGTTGTTCAGCAATAATAAAAATTGGCTTTTGTCTAGTGACTTTGCACTCACATATATGACGTGTCACGGTCACGCTTTTACACATTACAACTTATTACGAACATGGCATATATATGCGAAAGATGAGAATATTAATAATCCATATATGCAAAGATTGCAAAAGATACACACATACAAACAAAACTTGTGAGTGTGTGTGTGTGTGTGTGTGTGACGTGTGGAATGTCTGCATTCTCCAGACATGAATATCCATATGAAGAAGGAGTGAATCTCTTGGAAATTCATGAAGTATCTTTTTTTTTAACTCTTTCTTCGATATTTTTTTTACAAATTATTATTTTTCTTGTAAATTTAAATCGGGTTTTTTTTTAAATATAGCTTCTTCAAAATCATCGTAATCATTAAAAATATAAAAATTTAATAAATGTTACAGTGATTACTTTATTATTATATGTCTGGGTCCAATAGACCTAGTCTAGGGATTACGTCCCGGAATATAGTCTTCCATTATTTTCTAATCAAAATATATAATTGTATTACTTATTAATATATTAAAATCATTATTATTATTATTATTATTATTATTATTATTATTATTATTATTATTATTATTATTATTATTATTATTTTTAATTACAATATTGTTATATTGAATTATTTATTGTATAAAATTGTGATAAAAAAAGTATTATACTCGCGTTTTTAATTAGTTTTTATTGTTTTATAACTAACTATAACTTTCTCATTAGATTCTCTTTCAAAGGAATTTGTTTTCTATTTGGTTTTCTTTTTTTTTTTTTTTTTGTTTTAATTTATATATATATATACGCATGTTTTATTTTATATATATTAAAAATCAACATACCAGTTGATTATTCATTAAAATATATAGACTCTCGTGACACGAATGCGAAATCTAATTGCTGTCTTAACGATATACGTGTGAGCTAATCAGACTGGAACTCATAGTTTTTTTAGGGTAATAAGTTTTCAATGATCGCCAAAGGAAATCGTGCTTCGAATTAATATATCGCCACAACCACATTGAAAAAATAGAGCTGTTTGGAGAGAAAAAAAAAAGTTTTTTTCATTACAAAAAAAAAAAATCTAAAAATTACTCGTTTATATATATGCAAAATAAATAAAAATAATTATTTCGTTTTTTTTTTTAAATAAAAATCAAAAATAATTTTAAATTACAATTTACTAGTGTTTTTTTTTTAAATTTAATTTATTTACTGACGATTTATTTTTATTTCATTTTATATATATAGAAATTTCAGGGAATTTTAATTTTTATAGAACAACAACAATTTTTTTTTTTTATTTCTTCTTATTAACTTTCAGTTTGTTATAAAAATAATTATTAATTTGTATAATTATAAAAAAATAGAAGTCGACATTAAATTATTAAACATTTAATTTCTCAATTGCAATATGTATATATAAAAAAAAAATTGCGATTTCACTCGAGGAGAGATTGGTTTTTATAATTAACCAAGTTCTTTTTTTTTTCATTATCTAATTCAATCATCGTGTTAACCAGGAACGCACAGAATTTCACTTTCGTGCGCCACATGTAACGTAACTTTAATCCTTGAAGCGTGGAGAATACCTGAATCCTTAAAAATTAATCTCTCGCATTTCATATAAAAAAAAAATATAAATGTACTAGCTAAGACTATCGAAAAATAAAAATAATCATAAAAATAATAATTATAATAATAATAAAAATGAAAATAATAATAATAATAATAAAAATTATAATAAAAATAATAACAAAAATAATAATAAAAATAATGAGAATAATAAAAATAATAATAATAATAAAAGTAATAGTAATGATAATGAGAATAATAATAATAGTAATTATAATGTCTTCGATTTAGCGTCAACAGAGAAAGTTAACTTGCAATTAGACCGATTAAAATCGAGCATGATTTGCTCGATTCATTTATGACTGATAAAAAGTTGCGCTTTTACTTTTCCGATGGACCATCAATTTAATATTATACGAGATGTCATATTAACGAAGATGAAATTAATTAATTATTAATCTCAAATGAATGCAAAAAGTGTCTTCACTTTCGCAATATTTATTTTTCTATTTTCTTTCAATTTTCATTAAAAATAAATTAATATAGAATATTTAACGAAATTAAATTTATTCTTAATAAATAAATAATATCTTTATTTTGTTATATTCTAATTTTATTTTTTTTTTAATTTATATAATAATAATACTATTTGAATATTTTTTTATCTTTATTATTATTATTATTATTCGTTTACTAATTTCTCAGTTCTGCCCTCTCCCCACTCTAACTGTATACTTATTTGCATAGTCCCCACCAGGTGTCTGAATAGAAAAAAAATTAATTTTTTTAATAAAAATATTTTTTTACAAAATTAATTTTTTTCCACATAATAATTTTTTGGCCTCAAAAATTTGCTTTTTCCATTAAATTAAATTTCTGTGAATAGAATGACATCTTACCCTTTTTTTTTTTTTGCAAATTGAAGTATCTCTTTTTAGTATCCCTGTTAATTTTTATTTTTCCCATTCGTCACTAGCAAACACTGAACTGAGATCGTAAACAATAGGAATTTTATTTAAAATTTTATCCTTAGCTTTCTTCATATTCCAAAACAAAAAAAAATTATTTTTACATTTATAAAAAATATTTAGTTTTTGTATTTTTAATTTATTATTAATAATAATAATAATAAGAAAATTATATTAATTATTATTATTATATAATTTTACATGAAAAAAATTTTCTTTTTTTTTGGCACGAAAAAAATTTCTGAAAATGTTTCATAAACTGGTTTTGTTTATTTATGTTTTTTTTAAACTTATTTTTCGTATAGCGCGTCGTACGAACGAACTCGACTCTACGGTCGAGATCGTGAGACTGACCGGCCAAACCATACACAATCGTAGATGCGAGAGAGTATACACTCTCGTGAAGCCGATTCTCTCTCTCTCTCTCTCTCTCTCTCTCTCTCTCTCTCTCTCTCTCTCTCTCTCTCTCTCTCTCTCTCTCTCTCTCTCTCTCTCTCTCTCTCTCTCTCTCTCCCCACTAATCTAATACGTAAAACTATATCAGTGTATATACTCGTGACAGATTCTTTCTTAAAACTCATTTTCACCTGATTTCATTTTTCACATGCGATGAGAGAATAAAGACTTCCAGCGACATGACTTTTTCTCACTTGTTTCATCAAAGAAAAAAAATTCCAACTTCCTCATGTGAATAATCTCAATATTGTTATTTCACTATTGCTGGTAAATTAATGTGTTACCTAATGTCTGTTTTTTATTCTCCTTACATTCCTTCATCGAAACTAAATTTTAAGTGTTACGAGAAATGTGCGAAAAAATTAAAAAAAGAAGAGTAAAATTATATTTTACTCGAATTTTGCTTTTAAAATTCAAATTAAGTGAGATTTTGACAAAAGAATATGATGACATTTCGGGAAGTGGATATTTTTTTTAACCAAAATTTAGTGGATAAAAGAATGCTCCATGTTAGCCCTAGTTTTAATGTACCTGTTCCTCGAAAACCGCGAATAATTAAAGAAAAAGTGCAAAAATTGACTAAAATTTTAGTTTAAATGCGATTTTACTGAATAAATACAAAAACTTTCTAGGAGCCGGATCATTTTTCGAACTGTAATTCTGTAAGAAAACGAAAGCTCCATGTTAGCCCTAGATTTAAAGGACCTGTTCCTCGAAAACCGCGAATAATTAAAGAAAAAGTGCGAAAATTGACTAAAATTTTAGTTTAAATGCGATTTTACTGAATAAATACAAAAACTTTCTAGGAGCCGGATCATTTTTCGAACCGTAATTTTGTAAGAAAACGGAAGCTCCATGTTAGCCCTAGTTTTAATGAACCTGTTCCTCGAAAAAGGCGAATAATTAAAAAAAAGTGCAAAAATTGACTAAAATTTTAGTTTAAATGCGATTTTACTGAACAAATACAAAAACTTTGTAGGAGCCGGATCATTTTTTGAACCGTAATTTTGTAAGAAAACGAAAGCTCCATGTTAGCCCTAGTTTTGATAAAATTATTTCGAGAAAATCGTGCAAACTTAGCAAAAAATGTGTAAAATCAAGTTTAATTGCGTTTTTACTGAACAAATACAAAAACTTTATAGGAGCTTGATATTTTTTCCAATTAAAATTTAGTAAAAAACGAAAAGCTCCAGGTTAGTCCTAATTTTAATGAAACCGGCTCTAGAAAATCACACATTACTTTAAAAAATTATCTAAAATTCAGTTTTATTGCGATTTACAATGAGTCTAAAATTAATTTTTCTACAAAGTTGTAAATATAATACCAAGGCTATTTTTATGTAACACAATATTTGCAATGATAATCATTAAACAATTATCATTGTAATTTTTGTTTTGATGTTTACAAGGAAGTGCATTTGAATTTTTAATTGTCCTCTTAAACAACAATTCAACATTGTGAAAACAATAGAGATATGATTATACAGTGAATATATAATATAACATTTATAAATTCTCTCTTTTATTTGACGTTTTTTTTTTTAAATTATAAATAATTTGAAATAATTAAATAAATTTTTTTTCAAAATTATTTTTAATTCGTCAATAACAGAAAGATGATGATATTAATGCGACAAATTATCGATACCAGTTGTTAAAAAGTAGCTACCGTTAAAGATACTTTAATACAATATTGCGTTAATGACAGAGCAATAATACCAATCAACATTCTTGTGTCTAATAGTATAACAATTACTCTTCTATGGAACGAAAAGGTATATAATAACTGTAGTTTTTCCAATTACAAATTAATTCCACCTATCAATCTTTTTCATTTCTTAATTATATATAAGGAACATTTTGAAATTTTCTTTTTCTTTATGCTTCATTTTCTTAAAGAAGCAATCTTCATTAAAGATTTTTGATGAATAAAAGTTCTCTTTTGAAAAAAAATTTCGATAATATTCGAAAATTATTATTATTGGTATTCTTTATAAAATTTGGTATTATTAAATAGAGCATATTAAAGTCGTAAAAAGTCAGGGACCAATTTTTCGTTTGAGACTTTTTTTTAACTCTTGACGATCCTTGACCTGACATAAGGTAACTTATAACGAAACGCTAATGGACTATAAGGCAGGACAATAGTTACTTTAATTATTGTCTCGAGTCAATAATAGTAAACGAAAACTTGCAATTACCCGAGACAATGACACTCGTGCAACATTTGCTAAATACTGACATTAATATTCTACATCTTGAGAGTCTAATTATTAGATATACTGACGCTCTTAAAAAGAATGTGAAAGTTCCTTTTTCTTTCACGTGGGTCTAAAACGCACACCGGATATTCCATGTGAGTTGTTAAGGGATTTCAAATGATTCGTTGGAGCTTTATAAAAACAAAGGAATTTTTTTTTAAATTAAAATTTCAAGAAAAAGACAAAAAAAAGGGCAAAATAGGAGTAAAATTTAGGTTTACTACGATTTTGATAAACAAATACAATGGCTTAGCAGGAGCCAGATATTTTTTTGCACGAAAATTTTGTAAGAAAACAAAACCTCTATGTTAGCCCTAGTTTTAATAATATTATTTCAAGAAAATTGGACAAATTTAGCAAAAAAAGGTCTAAAATCAAGTTTAAAAGCGATTTTACTGAACAAATACAAAAACTTTATAGGAGACTGATATGTTTTCAAACCAAAATTTTTTAAGAAACCAAATTGTGCATGTTAGCCCTAGTTTTAAAAAAATCATACCTTAAAAAACACTAATTTTACACCTTTTTTTGGACTTTTTTCAAATTTTTCGTGTTTTTTATGAAATAATTTTATTAAAACTAGGGCTAACATGGTGCTTTTGTTTTCTTACAAAATTTTGGTTTGAAAAATGTATCGGCTCCTACAAAGTTTTTGTATTTGTTCAGTAAAATCGCATTTAAACTGAATTTTAGTCAATTTTCGCACTTTTTCTTTAATTATTCGCGGTTTTCGAGGAACAGGTCCATTAAAACTAGGGCTAACATGGAGCTTCCGTTTTCTTACAAAATTACGATTCGAAAAATGATCTGGCTCCTACAAAGTTTTTGTATTTGTTCAGTAAAATCGCATTTAAACTAAAATTTTAGTCAATTTTCGCACTTTTTCTTTAATTATTCGCGGTTTTCGAGGAACAGGTCCATTAAAACTAGGGCTAACATGGAGCCTTTGATTTTTCACTAAATTTTGGTTCGAAAAAATATCCGGCTCCTACAAAGTTTTTGTATTTGTTCAGTAAAATCGCACTCTAACTTTAATTTTAGTCTCTTTTCGCATCTTTTAATTCTTCGTCAATGATTTTTGTGAATTTTTTTTTATAAATCTAGGGCTATTCTGAAGCCTCATTCTCTCGTAAATTTCTACTTTAAAAATATCTGCCCCATTTTATTTAATATTGCAATAAAACATGATTTTTAATGATTTAACGCCCAGTGTCAAATATATTGCGAAGATTTAAAACTCTGTGATTTTTTTTCGATAACTTTCAAATATATTTACGTTTTCTGAAGGTAACGTTGCATCTCATAAAATTTCGCCCTGCAAAATGAATTTCGCAAGGCACCAGTAGCCAACCTGTAGTGCTGCAATTTCGCTTTCGTTGGCAGCAACTATGTGCGTTTTCCCCATAAGTTTCGTTTCACTATATATATATATACCAATAGATTTTGTGGGCGTCTTAAACAAGATATGATCGCGCACTATGAAAATTAGATTCATGTACATAATTATCTTATTTTCAAATACAATATTAAAAAAAAATTATTAGCACATTTTGTAAATAAATAAAAAAAAAAATTATTATAAAATATAAATAAAAATATGTTTGTGTATAATAATTTAATAAATTATTGAGCTGAAAATGAATATGAATTTCTAAAGGAAAATGAGAGGAACTTTACTGATAATAGAGACTTGTATTAAATGTGTGAGCAGGGTTGTGTGTTACAGCCTTGGGCCTGCCAAGGCACGTAACTCACGTTCGCGTTCTAAAATACGCGAGGTCAACGCGTGTATATATACTAGGATCTAAATTTCTTATGACAGTTTTTATCACTGCCATTGTTTCGAGAAAAAATTTTTCTTCACATGAAAATCTCGAAATATGTTCTTTTTTTTCAAATTAAAATTCCTTTTCAATAATATTTATAAAACAAATAAGAAAAGTGAGAAATAAATTTTTTAAAGTTTTTTATTAGTTTATATTTCTTTTTAATGTTAAATCCTTATTGCTACGTTTGATAAAATGACGTAATTGATGACCATATATGCAAATGAATAAAATGATGAAACACACAATTTTAATAGAAATAATACAAAATAATAATAATAATAATAATAATATTAATAATTACACAATAATGACATTAACCTTGACAAAAAAATTTATTTCTCTAATAATAAAAGTTAATAAAAATAATATAAATGTATATTAAACTAACATGAAAATTGATTTCAAAATATCCATCAATTACAAATCCTGACGTTTTGTTTTAACTTTGATGCAATATTTCTTTTAGCCTTTATAATCGATTCGTACATGGATTGTATTTGTCTAAAGGGAAAGAAGGCAACGAACCACGTCACAGTTGAGAGTTTCTCAGAAACCGCACGAAGAAAATTCCTTTAGCATATCGAATTGAAATAATTATACGCAGAAGAGACATTTAGATATTTTTTTATTTTATTTCATAATACACGGACAATAAACTTTTTTTTTCTGATCATCGTTCTAAAAATCTGAATGTTTTAACACATTTTATTAATATAGAGAAACAGATTATTTTTCATGATAAATTTATATATTTATAAAATTAACAAAAAAAGGTTTATTTTTTTTAAAACGTGTTTTTCTCTATGAGAAACAAGAGAGTTTTACATAAAATGAAAATTGACAATCGGAGTAAAAACTTTACTTCATTGCTGTAATGACTTTGTACCTGAAATTGCATCTGGTTTTAAAATAGCAAGATGCTAAAAACCAGCAAGGTAATCAGGTAGAAACTTTATCACTAAACTTGCAATGAACTAAATTTAGTTTCTTTACCAACACAATATCAGTGATGATAGTCATCTTCTCATTATTTTAATTAAGCACAACCGGTTTTTTTTAAGAGTGGAAATTGTATTTCAAGAATTTTTTTTTTTTGAAAAAGTGTTCTAATGATGTACGAAATGATAAGAAGGAATGAAGGATTAGTAAAATTAGGGCTGACATTGACCATTTGATTAATCACAAAATTTTTGTTTGAAAAAAATATGCAGCTCCTGCAGAGTTATTGTTTTTTGTTGTGAAAATCGCAGTAAAAGTAAATTTTAGATAATTTTTTAAAGTAATGTGTGATTTTCTAGAGAAGGGTTTGTTAAAACTAGGGCTAACATGGAGCTTTCGTTTACTTACAAAATTAGGGTTTGAAAAATGATCCGGCTCCTACAAAGTTTTTGTATTTGTTCTGTAAAATCGCATTGAAACTGAATTTCAGTCAATTTTCGCACTTTTTCTTTAATTATTCGCGGTTTTCGAGGAACAGGTCCATTAAAACTAGGGCTAACATGGAGCTTTCGTTTTCTTACAAAAATTGGGTTTGAAAAATGATCTGGCTCCTGCAAAGTTTTTGTATTTGTTCTGTAAAATCGCATTTAAACTGAATTTTGTTCAATTTTCGCACTTTTTCTTTAATTATTCGCGGTTTTCGAGGAACAGGTACATTAAAACTAGGGCTAACATGGAGCATTTGATTAATTACAAAAATTGGGTTTGAATGTTGAAATGTTCAGTAAAATCGCAATTTAAAATGAATGTGAGTCCCTTTTTGAATTTTTTCTCCAATATTTTTTGCAATTTTCGAGGAACGGGTCCATTAAAACTAAGGCTAACAAGGAGCTTTTGATTTTTCACTAAATTTTGCTTCGAAAAACATTAGGCTCCTGCGAAATTATTGTATTTATTCAATAAAATCACATTTAAACTGAATTTTAGTCTCTTTTCGCAATATTTTTCTTTAATTATTTTTGCGGTTTTCGAGGCCCAGGTCCATTAAAACTAGGGCTAACATGGAGCGTTTGATTAATTACAAAATTTTGCTTTGGAAAAACATCCAGCTCCTCTAAATTCTTCACATTTGTTCAGTAAAATTGCTTTTAAACTGAATTTTACACCTTTTTTTTCACATTAAAGAAAAAAAATCTTTGCAAATATTGTGCCAAAATCATCGCTTTGTCGTTAATTATACAATTATCTCATTGAAATTTTCTCGAAAAAAAAACCCTGACACCTTTTTTCAATGACTCGAAAAGGCCTCCGAAAGGTGTAATCCTCATTGGAAGGTGTCAATGGATTATTTACGACGAAAAAGAAAAAGAAGAACGAGTTATTGACGAAATTGCAGAACAAAATTTTCCATACTTGGTATATATACTTGAAAATTTTTTTTTGTGCTATAAATCGCGGGACGTCGTCGCGTTGGAAAAAAAGGGGCAAACATAAGCGGTTATGGGTGAAAAATGCTCTTTTGTAGAAATCGAAAGTTTGCAACGTCCTTGCGAGGTGCATGAGGACAAAGTATTATAAGTACCTTGTACGATGTTCGCCTTGCTCGTCTCTCTCTCTCTCTCTCTCTCTCTCTTGCTCTCTGCCACGTTCATAAATATTGAACTCTCAATTTCTCTTTGGGCCATGTTCGGGCCATGTTGGGTTCCTCTTGTGTTGAGCAATCCGATGATGAATCCAGCGCATCGTATATGTATATATTGCATCTGACCAAGCTTGTACCGCATGCATATGCGGGTCGTGTTAAATTCAAACCGAGAGACGATCTCACGATTTCGTAACGCATACCTATATGTTTTTTTTTACATAAAAAAATTGCAAATTTAAAAAGCTGTTTTTTTTACAAATTTAATTTCTAATGCGCAACTTTGCTCTAATTGCACATATGTCGAGTAATTTTAGCTCTCAGCAAATGTATATATAATAATTTATTATATCGACTGAACGTTATAATATAAAATATATTTTTTCCCCACCATCCGGAAGTGTAATAAATTCACTCTCTTGTCTAACTTTCATTCTAGCGGTGCGAAGCTTAGGTTTAATTACTGCGATTGATTTAAATCCAATCAGAAAAGATTTAAGATTCTCATCTTTTGATCACTTCAAGTTCAATCGGTATATATGATCGCATGACTTCTCTTTTGATATCTTTTTTTTAGCTATTTTTTTCTGCTCGGATCATATTTTATTTCAATATATGAAAAAAAAAGATGATGCGTTTGCGTGACGACGCATCAAGGAAACAGAATAATCAAGTACCTTCTCTGCGTAATAAAGGGAAGTACGCCGAAAATTACATGCTTCGGTGAACCTGTTTCATATTTGTTTAAATTCTCCGATTGAATTAGCAAACTCGTTCTCCAACTTCTCAAGAGAAAGAGAGAGAGAGAGAGAGAGAGAGAGAGAGAGAGAGAGAGAACATATTCACAGGGGAATCAATATACTCTCCTAATCGTGAATTGCATTTACTACTTCCGGTTTTATGCAGTCTTATTTTTATTTTGTTTGCTGGCTTATAAATAAATGTTAATTTATAGTTTGAGATTTTTAAATCGGATTCGAGAGACATTTTTGATATTAAATTAAAAAATTATGGTACACTAATTCAGGAGTGACAATTTTATTAAGAAAAAAATTTTCAATTTTTTTTTTAACGATTTTTAGGAGATGGGTGTTAGTAAAACTAGGGCTAATATGGAGCTTTTTATCTAAAATTTCAGTGTGGACCAAAAGCTCCATATTAGCCTTAGTTTTACTAGCATTAGCTCAGGTAAACAACTAAAAATATTTAAAAAGTGGTAAAAACGGAAAACTGATTATTTAACTTCGAAGTGATTTTTAAGAATTAGGATGGATAAAACTAGGGCTAACATGGAGCTTTTTATCCGAAATTTCACTGTGAACCAAAAGCTCCATATTAGCCTTAGTTTTACTAGCATTAGCTCAGGTAAACAACTAAAAATATTTAAAAAGTGGTAAAAACTGAAAACTGATTATTTAACTTCGAAGTGATTTTTAAGAATTAGAATGGATAAAACTACGGCTAACATGGAGCTTTTTAAAAAAAATTTCCCTGTTAACCAAAATCTCTACATTATAGCCTTAGTTTTACCAAAAACCATTTCATGTAAATCACTAAATAAATTTTTTTGCCAAGAAAAAAAAAGAAAATTATTCTTTTATATCTCTTAAATTCTTTAACTATAAAATGTGTTGATAGAAAAATTTTGCATTCTATAACTAAAGCAATTGACTGCTTTAGAAATATATATATTATAAGCATATGCGTAACGTATTACACGATGCTTTCTCTTATATATAGGAATCGGTCAGTCGAATAATATGGAATTTTCTATTATAGCGTTACAGAAGAATTATTTGCAACATTTCCGGCTGCAGTATACATTATAGTTTTATAAGCAGTCATACAATTTCAATCTGTATATTTCTCGTTACATTCAAATAATTTTTTTTTTTCTTCACATTTATATATCTATCTAATTTATTCTCCATTTAATCCTTTTTGCAAATATACACACACACACACGACTGCAATTAGATAATTGCCACGATTATTTATAGATATAATCTTGTGGATAAAAATGGTAATTCTGTTTTTTTTTTTATATTTATTTACTTGAATAATAACAATTTTCAAATGAAAGTAAGTGGGATTTGAATTTGAATCTTGGGGGCATTGTTTTCTCTTGCGGTATGTGTATATATGTGTGTGTGGAAATAGGTCAACACACATAGGTCGCTGGGGCTTTTTTTTGCAATCCTATCTCCGATAGTAATCAAGATTTATGCTGTCGCTTGAAATTGCTTCACCCCAGTTGGCGTGTGGCGTCAAACGTGCTCTTAACTTTTATTTCACCGAGAGACTGAAAATTACACTCCGTGGAACACACAATTTCAAATTATTAATGAACTCTGTTGACAATAAATGATGTTTTATTTGACAGTAGTATAGTTGCGTCATTCGGTGATTTGTAAGACGCTTTTTTGTAAACGGCTCCTAGGAGCCTTTGGATAAAACTACGGCTAAATGGAGCTTTTTGTGCGAAATTCCAATGACTACAAAAAGCTCCATATTAGCCTTAGTTTTACAAAAACTAACTAAACTACTAAAAAAATTGTAAAAAAGTGATTTTTTTTTATTTTAAAGCGATTTCTAAGAAATAGGATGGTTAAAACTAGGGCTAACCTGGAGCTTTCGATCAACCACAAAATTCTACTTGGAAAAAACCAACAACTCCTTTAGGAGCCTCATTTTTTAAATCGCAAATCGAATAATTTAAAATTTTTATCTATTCACCTTAGTTTCCACATAAATTAACGCCCATCTTGGGAAAGAAAACAATTGCAACATTTTGAATCGAAAATAAATAGGAGTCGCACAAAAGTGCACAAGGGTTAATGGAAGAGATAATTAGTGAGGATATTATTATAGAAACGAACGTGCCTAAGCTCATAAAGTACCATATATGTATATATATCGAATGGTTGCACACGCGGAAGAAATGCCGGCACCGATTTGCAGATATGTTTATTAACGTTCGTTAATGCGGCGGCACGCGAGCCCTTTATAACTGTACTTACGCTCCTTCTCACTGTTACAGTGGCACAGTGAGAGTACATAATTTACACCTACAATATTCTTTTTTTCTCAAGTTAAAATCATCAATTTAAATTTCTCATTCAAAATATAAGGCAAAAAAGTTTTCAACATTTAAAAAATTTTAAAATTTTTGTATATAAAACAAAAAAACCCTTGACAAAAAAAAAATTGATGTGGAATTATCGTTTGCGGGTGTCGAGGGATTAGTTTCCCTCGAGGAATAGAATGTTTTATTTCCTTGAGTGAGTAGAGACATCTATCTCCACATGGGACTAGTTCTGTGATTTTCTACATCCGGCAGTGCATACACACACACATACACTGGTCAGTCACTCTATTCTGTGACTGCACTTTAAACCACATGCAATGCGCCTCAAAGACCAGTTATCTGCCAATTAGAGTACGTTCCGCGTTCTAATTTAAAGTTTTCTGTCGCGCAAATCAACCTCTTCTTATGTCCAAGGTCTTGTTTTGCCTATGTAATCAAAAATTGGCTCTAAAATATATTCAATCATTTGGTTTGTAGAAAAAAAGGGTTTATGGCTTTATTTTCTGATACAACTAGGGCTAATATGGGGCTTTTGATTTTAAATAAAATTTTCGTTTGAAAATTACATGTTGCTCCTATGGGCCTCCTAGGTGCCTTTAGATAAAACTAGGGCTAACCTGGAGCTTTTTGTTTTTTACTAAATTTTGGTTCGAAATAATATCAAGCTCCTATAAAGTTTTTGTATTTGTTCAGCAAAATCGTATTTAATGTTGATTTTACACCTTTTTTTTGCCAAGTTTGCACGATTTTTTCGAAATAATTTTATTAAAACTAGGGCTAACATGGAGCTTTCGTTTTCTTACAAAATTACGGTTCGAAAAATGATCCGGCTCCTACAAAGTTTTTGTATTTGTTCTGTAAAATCGCATTTAAACTGAATTTTAGTCAATTTTCGCACTTTTTCTTTAATTATTTACGGTTTTCGAGGAACAGATCCATTAAAACTAGGGCTAACATGGAGCTTTCGTTTTCTTACAAAATTACGGTTCGAAAAAAAATTCGGCTCCTACAAAGTTTTTGTATTTGTTCTGTAAAATCGCATTTAAACTGAATTTTAGTCAATTTTCGCACTTTTTCTTTAATTATTCGCGGTTTTCGAGGAACAGATCCATTAAAACTAGGGCTAACATGGAGCTTTCGTTTTCTTACAAAATTACGGTTCGAAAAAAAATTCGGCTCCTACAAAGTTTTTGTATTTGTTCTGTAAAATCGCATTTAAACTGAATTTTAGTCAATTTTCGCACTTTTTCTTTAATTATTCGCGGTTTTCGAGGAACAGATCCATTAAAACTAGGGCTAACATGGAGCTTTCGTTTTCTTACAAAATTACGGTTCGAAAAAAAATTCGGCTCCTACAAAGTTTTTGTATTTGTTCTGTAAAATCGCATTTAAACTGAATTTTAGTCAATTTTCGCACTTTTTCTTTAATTATTCGCGGTTTTCGAGGAACAAGTACATTAAAACTAGGGCTAACATGGAGCTTTCGTTTTCTTACAAAATTAGGGTTTGAAAAATGATCCGGCTCCTACAAAGTTTTTGTATTTGTTCTGTTAAATCGCATTTAAACTGAATTTTAGTCAATTTTCGCACTTTTTCTTTAATTATTTACGGTTTTCGAGGAACAGGTCCATTAAAACTAGGGCTAACATGGAGCATTTGATTAATTACAAAATTTTGATTCGAAAAATTATCTGGCTCCTGCAAAGTTTTTGTATTTGTTCAGTAAAATCGCATTTAAAATGAATGTGAGTCCCTTTTTGAATTTTTTTCTCCAATTTTTTTGCAATTTTCGAGGAACGGGTTTATTAAAACTAAGGCTAACAAGGAGCTTTTGATTTTTCACTAAATTTTGGTTCGAAAAACCTCCTGCAAAATTATTGAATTTATTCAATAAGTCATTTAAACTGAATTTTAGTCTCTTTTCGCAAAATTTTTCTTTAATTATTTTTGCGGTTTTCGAGGCCCGAGTCTATTAAAACTAGGGCTAACATGGAGCGTTTGATTAATTACGAAATTTTGTTTTGGAAAAACATCCAGCTCCTGTAAATTCTTCACATTTGTTCAGTAAAATTGCTTTTAAACTGTATTTCAGAACTTTTTTTTGCACTTTTTATCGACAATTTTACTCGATTTTCTTGAAATAATTTAATAAAACTAAGGCTAATATGGAGCTTTTTGCCAGCATAGAAGGTTTTTGGTTAAAAAACTTCATGTTAGCCCTAGTTTTATCCATCCAAACTGTTAGAAATCACTCTAAATTAAAAAAAAATCAATTACAATATATTACCAAAATCTAACATTTCTGATGTAAAAATTACTTTTAAAACCCGTAACTATATCAATTTTAAAAGAAAGAGAAAGAGCACAATAAAAACATTAGCACCTGCGCCTATTTCTCGCAAAACTCCTCATCTCGATTTCCCCAGAATTACGGAAAAAAAACCCTCATTAACCGCTCCTTCCAATCCCTTTAGAGATCCGACTCTCAAGATCGCCCAAGCAAGTTAATTGTTTGAACGCGACTCGAATGCAAGAATCTAAAAACGAACAACAAAGAAAGTGGAATCAATATATATATATACATTACTACCATTTTTTAAAATAAAACTATATCAACATGCTTCATTGGACAAAAGATGGACATATCCTTTTAAAAGTCCTATCCTATCGATGAAAGAAAAAAATATGAAAATCCCCCAGGGGCCTCTCCAACTATTGAAGAGTTTGATTAATCATCTATAATTATCGAAGGATCATAATTGCCATCGATCGGAACTTCTGTTTGTGTGTAAGTATATATATATACTGGTTTTCTTGAACGGCATGTCACCCTCTTTCTACCTTGAAGTGAATCTCCTTTTCCATCTCGCTTGCACACTCTATGGCAAAACAAGTGGTCTAGCAAGTCGAGCAAATTACCCACACTCACTTACGTATTACTAGGATGTCTTCATCTCGGGACCGATGTCCGGTCGCTTAACGCGGTCCTCACGATGTGTCCCGTTGCAAACCGATTTCACCTCCCTCCCCTCTTCTATATATCAAATCCCCTGTTTACATCCCTTGAGATCAATCGTGATACATGACGCTTCATCGGAGAAAGAAAGGAGGGGGGAGATTGACTATCGCGCTGATAATTATCGGCATTGCCGGCAGGTAACTTTATCTAGGCCCAATCAGTTTAACGGATCCGATTCTTTGAGCGTGAAATGCCCCTTGGCTGTTGTAGAGGCATCAATGCGTGCAAAACGGGATGGGATCTCGTTTGCCATGCATTGAAATCACGATCTTGTCCCTTTTTTTTAAGCATTAAGTTTCCGCTGTCATCTTCCACTTTCCATTGAAAGTTTATTTATTTAAAATTTTTTATTCTAAAACAACAATTGTTGACTTATGGAAAATTAATTTTACAATTGATCAAAATATTAGCCTTAGTTTTAAAATCACTAACTCAAAAAGAATTTTTAACAAATTGAAAAAGTTAAAAAATTAACGAAATGTGATTATTTCACTTTAGAGTGATTTCTAAGAGTTAGGATGGATAAAACTACGGCTAACATGGCGCTTTTTATCCGAAATTTCACTGTGAACCAAAAGCTCCATATTAGCCTTAGTTTTATCAACATTAACTCACGTAAACCATAAATAAATTGAAAAAATTGTTGTAAATATAACCAAAATGTGTTTATTTTACTTTCGATTGATTTCTAAGTGTTAGGATGGATAAAACTAGGGCTACCATGGAGCTTTTTATCCGAAATTTCACTGTGAACCAAAAGCTCCATATTAGCCTCAATTTTATCAACATTAGCTCACGTAAACCGTAAATAAATTGAAAAAAAACTTGTAATAAGTAACAAAAATGTGAATATTTTACTCTAGATTGATTTCTAATTGTTAGGATGGATAAAACTAGGGCTAATATGGAGCTTTTTATTCGAAATTTCACTGTGAACCAAAAGCTCCATATTAGCCTTAGTTTTATAAATATTAGCTCACGTACGGCTAATATGGAGCTTTTTATCAGAAATTCCACTATTGACCAAAAGCTCCATATTAGCCTTAGGTTTATAAACACTAACTAAACTAAATCACTAAAAAATTGCAAAAATTGTTGTAAATATAACAAAAATGTGAATATTTTACTTTAGATTGATTTCTAAGTGTTAGGATAAATAAAACTAGGGCTAACATGGAGCTTTTCATCCGAAATTTCACTGTGAACCAAAAGCTCCATATTAGCCTTAGTTTTACAAACATTAGCTCACGTAAACCATAAATAAATTGAAAAAAACTTGTAATAAGTAACAAAAATTATGAATATTTTACTTTAGATTGATTTCTAAGTGTTAGGATGGATAAAACTAGGGCTAACATGGAGCTTTTTATCCGAAATTTCACTGTGAACCAAAAGCTCCATATTAGCCTTAGTTTTATCAACATTAGCTCACGTACGGCTAATATGGAGCTTTTTATCAGAAATTCCACTATTGACCAAAAGCTACATATTAGCCTTAGTTTTATAAACACTAAATAAACTTAATCACTAAAAAATTGCAAAAATTGTTGTAAATATAACAAAAATGTGAATATTTTACTTTAGATTGATTTCTAATTGTTAGGATGGATAAAACTAGGGCTAACATGGAGCTTTTTATCCGAAATTTTACTGTGATCCAAAAGCTCCATATTAGCCTTAGTTTTATCAACATTAGCTCACGTAAATCACAAACGGAAAAACTCAACTTAGCCACAAATTTACCAAACCCGGATAATAAACGCTAATATTTCGATCAACTATAAAATTTGTATTCAAAAAATTATCTACTCTTACAAAACACCTTGGAGCTTTCATCAAAATAAAAATTTCTATTAATTTTTTTCCACTGATTTTGATTTCTAGGAAAAAGTAAAAAATTACTTTTAGTGCAAGTAAGAGTTTTTTTCCTATTTTTTTTTTTTTTTATTGAAACTGCGAAGATGATGTTTTTTTTTTCTTGTTAAGGAAACGACATGTGGAATATGGAGCATTTATGCTATGGTCAGGGTAAAGATACGCCACTTAGGCTGGATAACGAGCGCTGTAAGAACGACCTAGACTTCATAAGCCATATTCCTTTAACATTGTAAAGGTATATGTCGGTTGGTGACCTTTTGCGCCACACTCTTACGTTTATGGGACGCATCATAAAAATAGGCAGCTAACCTTGAACATTCCAGCTATTAAAATTGACGGCTATCAAAAAATTTTTTTACTACTTCATATACAGGGACGGATATATGATTTTCCATTTTTTTTTTTCAAAACTAAAAAAAAATGAATAATGAAAAAAAAAATAATTGACTATATAGTGTTTCAGAAAATGCTACTTCCGGACAACGAAATTGGCAAGAAGAATATTTTGACCTAGGGGCAAAAAAACGGGTCGTATAATAACGAAATAAAAGTCTTAAGATATTCAATTTGCTTTGTACTTATAGGTACAATTTTCACAATTATCCTTGAGGCTTTAATTCTTTTCCTCCCATGGGGCAGAGAGTGTATATATGTATAAGTATCGCGTCTTCGGATATCCGCCTTCGGCGTATCAAACCCATGATCGTAAAGATCAGCTTATCTTTAAAGGCAAGCAGCTTACGATCGCGAGGACGTATAATCGACTATATGAATCTCTAAAGGGTGGGTCGAAGGGTTAATCACTCTTGAAATCGAGGATATTGCTTTCATAATTTTGCGTGAAATTTTACTCAAGGAAGAATATTATATTCGTCTTTTTGCGCAAGATATTTTTTTTTTTTTTAATATTCGTTACCAGGAAACGTGTTCAATTTTAATATTTTGTGAAGAGAAAGCGTTAAAATAGTTTCTGTATTGTTTGAAGTATTTTTGGTTTGGAATCTACCAAAAAAAAAAAAATTTGCAGAAAAAAAAATTGTTTTCACTGATAGGAGGATAGAATAAAAAAATCCCATCTCTCAGATGTGCATTAATTTTTTTTTTTTTCCCCAACCATGTCAGAAGATGAAGTTGATAGGTGTAATCGGACTGAACATGACGAAGGGCAGCCACACGTGGTTAATAATCGTAAAAAGATGACACTGCCCCTTTTTTGGGGGGAGGGAGGGAGGGGGGGAAAGAAAAAAAATCTCTTTCTCCTGAGGTTTCATTA
Source organism: Leptopilina boulardi (assembly GCF_019393585.1). Taxonomy (NCBI): domain Eukaryota; kingdom Metazoa; phylum Arthropoda; class Insecta; order Hymenoptera; family Figitidae; genus Leptopilina; species Leptopilina boulardi. The sequence continues at coordinate 490,991 of NW_026137973.1, forward strand.
ATTTTTAAGTGGAATTTTTTCGACATGAAAAAAGTATTTATCTTTTTAATATATTAAAATTTTGTATTTTCTCTTTTAAAAAAAGGGATTTTTCTACCTTCTTTTTTTCATATTATCGAGAACAGAGTGTGTGTCAGAAAAATATGAATCCTTTGCATTTGTAACGAAATATACAAGTCACGTGCACCACACGTATATTACACTTGCATGAGTTATTTATTGACTTCTGTCGTATCGCGAGCCGCGTTTGCACATATTTCACAGGGACAATAGCCGTCAGTTGCATTGCAAAATAAGTCCAACAAATGCGAAACTTTGTCAGACATCGTTGTGTGTGTCTTTTTTTTACAAGTCAAGGGCCTTGAACGTTTTTTTCTTTTTGTGCTTCTTTTATCACTATTTCGAGGCTGTTTGGCGAACGTCTGCCAAAAAGGCGTTTTACTTGTGAAGACTTGCTGATTTTTAGAAGAAGACATCGAAGGTCGCGAGAGAGAGAGAGAGAGAGAGAGAAAAGAACACATAAGAAAGTTGAGTATAGAAAAAGGACAATCGTGTGTATGTTAGACAAGCCTCACGAGGAGGCGTTTTAAGGCGAAACAATTTTTTTTCTCTTTACCCCCATTATGCTTTGCCCACAAGCTTATAACTCATAAAAATTTTTTCCATTTTTGATAACAGCCAACTTTTTTTTTTCCTCTTGCTTTTCACTCTTAACATTTATGGTTCCTGTTAACGAGACGACGGATCATTTTTTCTTCGTTGCGCGCCTTATTGGATTTGCCAAAAAAAAAATTTACGCCAATGAAAACCATTTTTCTTATACAATTAGTTATACGCCAATTTAAAAGTGATACTGAAAATATCAAATTAATACAAATTTTCGTTACAATTTGATAATTTTACAGGCACAAGATTAATAATAAAATTTTAATTAAGAAAACTAAAAAATTTATAAAATAAAATAGACTCAAAAGGGAGGGAAATAAATTATAAATTCTAGTTTTTAGATATTTTGAAAAACTTGTTTCGCTGGTATATGATTACTAAAAAAAAAAATAGAAAAAAGCGAGTTATTATCATTTTTATCGTTTGTGTATGGAAAAAAATTTGTATTTTTTTTTTATCTATTTTTATAGAACTTTTAGATTTTTATCTGGGTGTAATTATAATTGATTGCATAATAAGTGCGTTGGTAACGGTACAAGAGTAGATTATGGAGACTTGAGGAAGCCCGATTCTACCGATGCCAATCGGCGAGATTAATTTTGTAATATCGTCGGCTCGAGTGCGCGTTTTTTCTCTCTCTCTCTCTCTATCTTTATAAAGACGGAGGCGAAAATTCTAAGGGACTTGTATAAATTATTCATTGAGGGCGCCAATTGCAAAGTCAAATGGCAGACGATATCGACTTCGATCCAACACCCTTAATTGGAAAAGGTCACTGATTTTATAACGAGAAATAAATTAATTCTATTGATAATTTTTATTTTACCATTTCCCCTTTATCCCACCGTTAGATGTTGACATTTTTATTGTTTCGATTGTTATCAAAGAATACCGTAAAGTTTCATGAGTATTTTATAATTTTTTTTTATTTTTAAATATTAGACATATAGTTTTACTAACATTAGCCAAATTATTTTACTTTAGAGTGATTTTTAAGAGTTAGGGTGGATAAAACTACGGCTAACATGGTGCTTTTTATCCAAAATCTCACCGCCAACCAAAAGCTCCATATTAGCCTTAGTTTTTTTAAACACTAACTAAAATAAATCACTAAGAAATTGCAAAAATTGTTGTAAATATAACCAAAATGTGTTTATTTTACTTTAGAGTGATTTCTAAGAATTAGGATGGACAAAACTACGGCTAATATGGAGCTTTTTATCAAAAATTCCACTATTGACCAAAAGCTCCATATTAGCCTTAGTTTTTTTAAACACTAACTAAAATAAATCACTAAAAAATTGCAAAAATTGTTGTAAATATAACCAAAATGTGTTTATTTTACTTTAGAGTGATTTCTAAGAGTTAGGGTGGATAAAACTACGGCTAACATGGAGCTTTTTATCCAAAATCTCACCGCCAACCAAAAGCTCCATATTAGCCTCAGTTTTACAAACATTAGCTTACGTAAACTACAAATTAATTTTAAAAAAAACTCGTAAAAAGTATCCAAAATGTGATTTCTTTCACTTTAGAGTGATTTCTAAGAGTTAAAGCTAAACAAAACTATATGTAGGAACCGTGTAGAAAAAAATATAAAAAAAATTGCAAAGAAAAACAAGTCTATTATTAATCAAATGATTCATATATACGAGACAAACGTCAAACTTTCACTAGACATGAAAATGCGTATTACCGTTTTTTTTTTTTGTTATTAATGAGGTGTAAAATTGTAAAAAAAAAATCTTTGCACCCAAGATCGTTACGTAACATAAGGTAATATTGACCTAATGGCTTGTAACACGTTAATATGTATATATGTATATATATAGTTAATCCCACGCTTCAATGACTTACCGACTGACTTACTGACTGATGTTGAACCCGCGCCGCGCGTGTATATGATTACGAAATATATAATTCCATTTGGTTCAACGCGAGAACAATTAGTTTTAAAACGATTCATTGTGTTTTTGCTTCCGCGTGTTGGAGGTTTCGAAAATTTCTCACACTTCCGAGAAATTGTGAACGCGCAAATGCATAAGAAAAAAAAAAAAATGATGAGAGAAAAAAAGAACAACGTTGCTGTTGTTTTTTTTTTTTTGTTGTTGTTATTGTTGTTGTTAACATCTTCAATTGTCTTCTTTTCGTTGTGCACGGAAATTATATTATGTGCGAGTTATCTTTATAAAACAAAAGAGGGGAAAGTTTTGTAAATTACAAGTTTGTTTTGTTTTCTTTCTGATATATATATATATATGTATATATTGTATAATTGTCAACTTCATATTATTATTATGACAATTTTACGCACGGATAAGAATCGCATATCCCTCACTTTCCACTTTCTGACACTTGAAACAACTATGACAATTTTAATAACTGGTCTTTATATACACAATGGAGTTAAAGCAGGAAAAGAGCTTTTTGTTTCGCTTAAGAAAACGGATCTTTTTCATTCTAATAAATATGACATATTTTATCATTATATGCTACTAAAATATTATAAAATCTTATTAAACCGCTTTTTATAAATGTAATTGCATCATTGTACACAGATCGATATCTCGAAATAATCGATATATCGAACTAATTGATATATCGAACTAATCGATATCTCGAATCAATCGATATATCGATATCTCGAACTAATCGATATCTCGAATCAATCGATATATCGAAATAATCGATATATCGAACTAATCGATGAATCGAAATAATCGATATACCAAAATAATCGATATATCGAAATAATCGATGTATCGAAATAACCGATATATCGATATCTCGAACTAATTGATATCTCGAACTAATTGATATCTCGAACTAATCGATATCTCGAACTAATCGATATCTCGAACTAATCGATATCTCGAACTAATCGATATCTCGAACTAATCGATATCTCGAATCAATCGACATATCGAACTAATCGATATCTCGAATCAATCGATATATCGAAATAATCGATATATCGAACTTATCGATTTATCGAAATAATTGATATATCGAACTAATCGATGTATCGAAATAATCGATATACCGAAATAATCGATATATCGAAAGAATCGTTGTATCGAAATAACCGATATATCGATATCTCGAACTAATCGATATCTCGAATTAATCGATATATCGAAATAATCGATATATCGTTATCTCGAACTAATTGATATCTCGAACTAATCGATATCTCGAACTAATCGATATCTCAAATCAATCGATATCTCGAATTAATCGATATATCGAAATAATCGATATATCGTTATCTCGAACTAATTGATATCTCGAACTAATCGATATCTCGAACTAATCGATATCTCGAACTAATCGATATCTCAAATCAATCGATATCTCGAATTAATCGATATATCGAAATAATCGATATATCGTTATCTCGAACTAATTGATATCTCGAACTAATCGATATCTCAAATCAATCGATATCTCGAATCAATCGATATATCGAAATAATCGATATATCGAACTTATCGATTTATCGAAATAATTGATATATCGAACTAATCGATGTATCGAAATAATCGATATACCGAAATAATCGATATATCGAAAGAATCGTTGTATCGAAATAACCGATATATCGATATCTCGAACTAATCGATATCTCGAATTAATCGATATATCGAAATAATCGATATATCGTTATCTCGAACTAATTGATATCTCGAACTAATCGATATCTCGAACTAATCGATATCTCAAATCAATCGATATCTCGAATTAATCGATATATCGAAATAATCGATATATCGTTATCTCGAACTAATTGATATCTCGAACTAATCGATATCTCGAACTAATCGATATCTCGAATCAATCGATATATCGAACTAATAGTTAATAGTTAGTTAAAAAGAGCTATTAGAAAGATTACTTTTTCAAACCAATTTTTTTTGTTTTTAAATAATAAAAACAATTTTTTTGAATTTTGAATAAAGTTTTTTCGGAAAGAAAAAATATTAGAAATTTTTTTTACATTTTAAACGAAGAATAAAATTAACTTGACATTTATGTAAAGAAGAAAAAAATTCCATTTCCAGTTGGAAACAATCGTTGCAAGGGCAAAAAGAAAAAATAGGGGGGAGGGAAATTAAAACGCTTCGATGATTTATGCGACGGTTTCTTTAAAGACTGTATTATAAGAGAGAGAGAGAGAACGGCCTCCGTTTCTGGTCATATACAATTTTCTACCTTATGTAACCAATTGTTCGAATCGTAAAGATGAAAATGAGGATTACCATTTTTGCGCGCATAAAATTTGTAATGGCTCATGTTTTTTATTTTTTTATTTATTTTTTTTTTTTTTTATCATCTGACAATAATTTCTTCATTTTATTTCCATATATTGTCCAGTGTATTAAATTTTAAAACCGTAATTATAAAAATAACTTCATGTTTCTTATTTTTTATATTTAATTTTTTCTATTCTATAAAAATAAGTATTAAAAAATTCAAATAGAATTTTTATGTGAAATTTATTTTCTAACAAAAATATAATTCTGATAAAAAAAAAAATTGCTACGATTAAAAGAGGGTTAAAAATAAAGACACTGAATTTATTATTTCTATTGTTTATTTTCAAATTGTTATTGTAATCTACAAATATTGTTTTTTTTCTCCTATTGTAATGTTTTTTTTATTTTTATTTTTTTTTTGCTTCATAAGGCGGACAAGACATGTTACACACACATACGTTATCCCAGATTAAAAATTTCTGATTTCTATTCGCATTCCACTGATCAATAATAATAATAATAATAGTAATAATAATAATAATAATAATTGGAAAACAATCGAGTAGAATGTGAAACTTTTCGTCTGGGACAATTTTTTTTTTTTTTTTTTTTTGCTACTACACATTTTACATAATTTTTTCTCCCATTATAGCATTAAAATTCTTTTTTTTTCTCATTTTTTTCGGGTTTTTCGTATAAAACAAAATGGCATCTTTTTGGCGTTGGAAGAAAAAATACACTTTTCAACTTGTCATTTTTTTTTAACCACGTTTTTATTAAATCGTAATTTCATTTTGTCTCTCTTAATTATTTATTCCTTTCTTTTTTTTTTAATTAATTAATATTTATTACTTTTACAAATGATTTTTTTTTCTTACAATACTTTAGCTTTGATAGTTTCGTTTATTTTACTTTTTTTTTATCATTATACACGTAATCTCATTAATATTCTAATTTATTATTATTAATTAAACACTATTTTGGCATCGTCTCGTTATTTAATTTCACGCTTTTTTTATTTATAAACTTTTTAATTACTTTTTTTAAAAAAAAAAAAAATATTTTTGGAAGTATTTAAATAGGAAAAAAATAGTTTTTCGCAGAGTAGCGAATTTTTTTAAATTACGAGACACAAAGCTAAAATAAAAAAAAAAAAGAGAAACGAATGCTTGTAATTAATTCTAAGAGACTGGCGCATAGAAGGTGAATCTTGTACTGTAGTTGCTTTTGTGAGCGTATAAATACATTTTTACCAATATGACATAATTTTTTTCTCAAAAAGAGATTTTTATTTTTGCAAAAAAAAAGAAAAGAGTATTTCTTAGCTCTGTCCGTCCTTACAATATACATATTACAATCGATAAATGGTGAAATAAAGGGAAATAACTTAGCTTACAGAAAATTTGGAATAGATTACGTTAGTCAAAGGAAAAACGTTCCGGAATGCGCAATTTTTTACGTTATTAAAAAAAAAAAAAAATTTAATTTTTCACTATTATTTTTTAAATTTCAAAAATTGTAGTATTTATTTTTCTTGCAGCATTTCGGCGTTTAACTCTTTAACTGCGCTTAAAAGTATATAGATAGTAGTTTTTTTTTTTGTCAAAAAAAAACTTAATTAATAAATAATCAATTAAATTAGATTATATTACTAATTATTGTATGCGATAATAATTGATGATAATATATTAATGATTCTTATAATACTTTGAGGGGCGGGAGGACGATTGGCTCTTAAAAAAAAAAAAAAAAAAGAAAAAAAAATATCCCGTCCATATAAAATTGACACCATTTTTGTGTCGACAAAGAAAATCAGCCTAAAAAAATTTTTTACTCCTAAAACAAGGGGCGTCGATAATAAATAAATAATAATAATAATAAAGAAAGAAAAAACAAAACACGCACACAATTTTTTTTTCTCTCACACACGTTTTGTAAAGATTCTTTCTTTATATATATATATATTTCTATTCATATATATATATTTGTTTTTTTATTTATATATGTATAAAATGGGAATTTTTTTTTTTTCATTTTTAGGGAGGGAAAAAAAAATCTTCTAATAGTCATTCCTAGTATGTACAAAATAATTCAAATAATAATAATAATACACATAAATTAGACTCCACTTTTCGTCGAAAGAAAAATAAGTGACAACTTTGTGGAGAGCTGACAATAACGGAGTTTGCGCAAAAGACAATTTTTTTTTTTTTTTTTTTTGAGGTTAGCGTCACTTTTTCCTTTCTTTTGCCCAAATTCTGTTTTCTTTCTGTCAGTTCTGATTTTGGACAATTTTTTTTTTCGAATCGAGTAACAGTATTAAACATTCACTCATTTTTATCAAACATTCATTTTTTTTGCATTCTTTTAAAAAAAATTCTTTGTCTTTGTACTGAGTCACGTCGTACTTAATTTTCTATATATATATATATATATATAATTTTTTTTTTCATTTATTTATAACGGGTGCAAAAAGTGTGCATACAAATAAATACGATACAATAAGCGCAAAAATGTACAAATGGATTAAAAATAAGGGTCTTTTTTCATTAAAAAAAAAACTTTGAGATCATTTTCGTGTTTTTTAAATTATTAATCTCGAAAGTGTAAAATTGTGCAGGTGACTACACGCAATTAAAAAGAACTGTCAAAATGCAGTCTTTTTTTTGACTGGATTTTTTTTTCCAGAGATTTTAACGGAGCGCAAACCAGAACGAATATAAATTGAGGGTTAAAAAAAAGTCACCGGTTTATTTGGGTATAAAAAAAAAATCCATCTTGAAAGACTTGGTCCCAACACGGAGAGAAGAGTTTTGAAAATAATTTGCTACTCCGTTCTTGCTATCCCTTTTAGTTTTAATTGAAAATTGTAAAAAAATGAGCATTTCGTCACCTAATAGATAAAAATACTTTTAGTTTTGTATATATAAAAAATAAAGTCTTAAAACGAGTATTTGTTTTTTCGTTCCGGTTTTAACGTCCGTGAACTGAGCAAAAAGTTTTACAATAATTATTATTATTATTTTTTTTTATATATGTAGAGGAGGCTCGGACGTTTGTGCGCACTTTCGAGAAACGCGCAATTTTTTTTTTTTTTTGAACCTGACGACTAGCTAATTAAAAAGAAATGTTTTAGAGGTGCTATCAAACACGGAAATATCGAAATTAATTTTTTTTCCAAATCAATCACGCTTGGACAAAAATTTTTCGCGGGATTTTTAAGCCTCGATTCGACTTGATTTTTTATTTCTTTAGAAAATAAAGAAATTGGGAAGCCCCTGAAATTTAATTTTTTTGGGGTGGTTCGGGGGGGGGGGGGTATGATCGTAGTAGAGAATTTTTCTGTTAGTGTCAATGATGACTTGTAAAAATGGCAGTGTGGATTGAGTCTTTTTTTTTTGATAAAATAGAAACGAAATTTGATGTTAATGCAATCCACTGAGGAAGCCTCTTGTTTTTTTTTTTTGATTTTTGAATTCATTGTTGACTAGATCTCGTCTTTTTTTCAGCCGTTGGCTTGTTTTGCTTCTTGGCACGATTCGGTTATTATGCAGGGATGCATTGGAAATTGAGTTGTCCAGGTCATGGTGGTGCAGGCGGAAGATCTCATCATATATTGGGAATTCGGGATTTTTAGATGATGCGTCAATTGATCTGGAAGCAAAAAAATTTTATTAAGAAATAATTGGAGAAAAAGAACTGGTAAGTAATTTAGTTATGTCAGGTAAAATGTTTGCTAGGATGAATAAAAAGTTAGTTCCGGTTGGTTAAAAAATATTAAGCCCCTCTGTATTGGAAGTTACAATTGCAAAAAAAGCTTTACAACCGAAAATTTAGAAGTTATTAGCAAAAATTTAGCTAGGATCAAAAATTTAGCAGTAATCGAAAATTTAGCAGGAGCCAGAAAATTATCTGTTCGAAAATTTTGCAACACCTTCGCGCTAGGATGAAAATCGTATATACCTTTTTGCGATTCGTGAAGCCAAAAAAGTCAGCTTTTTTTCTGACAGCAACTGGTCCCGAAATTCAGCCCGGCGCAAAGGTGTTCGACTCCTTCCACAGATCCTCCTTTGTTTCTCAAGTTTTTCAACCTGTGAAGAGAAAAAATTTCTAAAAAGGTTTGCAATTTTTTCTTTCTTCAGTGTTCTTCATCAAAATCGAATCAAAATCTATTGAAAATCTTCTTGTTCCGTAATAAAAAAAACCTTCCATATCATCAAATCAAAATTACCTGATGAAACTCCAGGACTGGAAACAGTTGTCGGCGTCTGAACATTAGTTGTATTTGTTGTGGTATTTGTTGTAATGCCCAATTTTCTGAGTCTCATTTTCTCCTCCCACTCTTCCCAACCATGTTTCCCTCTATTGAGATTTCGATGTTGATAAAATACCAAACTAATTCTCGTTGGACTGAGACGATTTGGTTTCTTGAGTGCTGTGGTGCAGTGCATTTCATGTTTTGCACATTCAAAGAGAACGCTACCGTGACCCAGGGCAATTGCCACGCCACCCATTTGTTGATCCTTGAAGCATTCTTCATTGTCAGAAAAATCCGCAACTTCACCCAATGGTTCGGCCTTTGGCGGTGGATCAGGAAGAACTGGAAAATACGATGGAGGACCATAGAGTTCCCATTGCGGTGGTTTCTCCCATCGCCAGGACGGATTTAATCCCTGATAGGGCGAAACACCCTGATATGGAGATGGTGGATAGGTTTCACGTTTCTGTTGATACAATTGTGGTGGATAATCTGGTTGATGGTACTGATAATTGTAACCCTCGAGGTTTGGATAGGATTTGTCAAAAACGGGATAACCGTAACTGTACTGGGGAAAATGTCTTATTGGATGATAGTCTTGTACTTTAATCTCTTCGGACCAATTTAGCCAGTTTTCTTCACGTTTGCCTTCGGGCCAATCTGGTCTTCTTTGAGGTCTATTGGAGGGTTCCTGAGGTTTAAGGAACGTTTTAACAAAGGAATTTTGGAAGATATTTGTATCGACATTTGGAGCTGTTCGAGACGGAGGTCTACCTTTTGGTACTCGAAATGGTGAAGGCTCCGAGGGTTGATCCCTAGGATTAGTGGAAAACGTTTGATCATTCCAGGAATCTTTCGCTGGATCGGCAAATGGATGATGCAAGTCAATTGGTTTCGAAGTATTGTTCTCTTGAGGTGGTTGATAAACTCTCGGTGGTAAATAATCTTGTTCCATTCTGTACTCCGATTTTGGTATTTCTTGATAATTTCCTGGTAAACGCTGCTGTCTAGCCACTGCAAGTTTCGCCTGATATTGATCAACGTGGTCGTAGTTTGGATTTCTAAAACCCTCGGTAGATTTTCTTTGATCGTAGGGCGAAAAATTGGGTTTATTATCGTAGGTGTGGTTCGGATATCTATGATGAAATTCTCCAGGAGGATTGCAATTGGGTAAATTTGAAAATGTGGCAGAAGAATTTGGATTTGAAAAATAAGGATTGGAGAAAGGAGCTCGAGGTGAAAGATGAGATCTTGGCGAGTAAGTTAGTGATTCTGGAGTGTTTGGAGGTCTGTAATCTTGTGAAGTGTCAGTACGTTGAGAAACCGTACTCCTGGGTCTCGTGTCATCCAAACTTGTACTGTCAGGAACAACTTTCATTTCACGTTCCAAACCACTGAATGGATATTCATTCCATGGATTTAGCCAATTGTTTTTACGTTGATCGAGCCAATTTCTGTTCCACTGTTGTTCGTTCTGATAACCCCAGCCTTGATACATCGAAACTGGACTATCCAATACTGTGGATGAAACCTGAGAACTTTGCAATTGGGCATCCATTCCCTCGAATACTGTATTCATTTGTGGATCCCGCCTTTGATCTTGAAAATTAATTCTAGGTTCGTGTTTTTCGGTTGTTTTTACAGTTTCCTTTTTGTTGTGAATTGTTTCTGGTTCCTCTTCCTTACGCTTTTTACCATGTCTTCGACAAGGTTGGAGTGGTACGGAACGAACACGCACCTCACAGGGATATCTGTAAGAAGTATTTGTTAGCTTTTGGAGAACTTAAAACGAAATAGATGATTTTTGGATTTAAGAAACCTACTTGGTTAGAACGTCGAGAGCACCGGCTCGAACTTTCTCCTCTTGGCCTTCCTTGGAGCCGAATTCGTCTGTTTCGTCCATGATGTACAGTGGCAGTACGTGCAATTGTTCGTCCTCTGGTTTAGCGAGGGTTCGATGTTTCGTCAGGCTTACAACAACCGTGCAACCATTGTTCATATTGTGCAAATCGCGATGTGAATGGGCACAAAAATCTATGCAAGCCGTCACACCGGAGAATGGTCTTCCGGGCTTAAAACCCAATCTGCATTCGCTGGCTTCCCGCTCGAATTGGGTTTGATTGTTAAAAGCTTCGGGCGCAAGGCTCAGATACAATGGAGACAGCAGTGTTGCCAACACGTGCATCCTTTCCTCGACCTCTTGTTCCTAAAATCAGATTTTTAGTAAAGACTTTCAGAGTCACTTTAGAGTCTTTAGTATTTCTCTTTTCGGAGACTTACCTCCGATTTGACGGAAAGCCGAAATTTCCTGACAGTCTTGCTTCGGGCATATTTACAGCCATTGTAGTACATGGACCAAGAGCATCCAAATGAAAAACTTGCACCACAAGAATCGGGATCAAGACCCTGACATGCGCAGGTTCTTGGCTCATTGGTTCCACATCTTCTTGTTGTTGGAAGACCAAAACGATTGAGTTTGTGGGTAAGAAGAGAGTAGATTCGATCGGCCTCATGTGATGGTACACCTTCCCAAGCAACAACTGCAACTACTATCCAAGCAGTTGCACATTTATGTCCCTGACGATGTTTGACAATTGTGAGAATTTTCTCATCAATTCCCGAACGACGAAGAATCTGTGAATAATAAATTACCTAAATATTTTTGTTTCTTAGAACAATTCTTGAAAATAGTGAAAAATTTCGTACCCATTTTGCCATAGGACAACCCTGCGTTGTTTTGCTCTCCTTTCCCGTGTAGATGACCTTTTCGAACCTAATAGCGTTACCCTTGAGGCCAGTTCTCCGCTCCAAGTCGTTACGAAGTTCTGGAAGACTGGCGGCCGCACCAAGATGCGTGTAATAGGATCCAGGTTCCGGTGGACCTTGTGTTTGAACTTGTATTTTACTACGACACTTATGTATCGTTTTTTAGGTTTAATGAAAGGGGTAAGCGAAAATATGCCTTAGAAATGGAAACCATTTTTTTGGGCATAAGCTTTCCTCTGCCCCTTTTTTTTTTTTTTTTTTGTTTTCTATCAGTTTTTTTTGTATTATCGAGTTGTTGGTTAGTGTGTTCTCTCGTTGTTAGTGTCGTAGAACTGAATATTCAATGGCAACTCACATTTATCTGGAGGAAAACAGCTGCAGTCGGGTACTTCGGTCCTCACATTGTTCTTGATCTTATCCAGATGTTGATGATGTTGATCTTTTGTGCCGCTTGATGTTTGACTTTTTGGACTAATTGGATCTTCATTTTTAATTTCGGGATCCGATTTTTCGTCTTGTGTTTGTAAACCTTGACAACAACCATCGCGTAGATGTTCAGGTGTTGGTTGCTCGGTTCCACCACGTCGACAGCACCAGGTATCAGTTTCAGGTGAAATTTTAGCTGGTCCTCCATCACCTTGAAAAGGATAATTGTCCTGTTCTTTCTGTTCTGGTTCGATTTTGATAGTTTTTGAAATATCCTCTATCTCTTCGTTAGTCTCTTGCTTTATTATCGGATCAATTTTTTCTTTCACTTCAGGTTCTTCTTTGTTTAATTTCTCATTTTGATATTTGATGAAATTGTCAATTCCACTTTCGGGAATTATATTACCGCCACCAGTCCACTCCCATAAGCCACCACCGTCGGGCAAACTATCGACCCGAGGGTGGTGGCTATGCAATAAAAAATTACCGGTCATGGATTCATTTTGGCCAATTGTCATCAATTGATTGTAGTCTCGCTTTTCTTGTTGTTTTTCATTTTCGTGTGAATCACGTCCCCGATCGTCATTGGGAAATTCCTTTGAACTACTACCATTACGCATTTGATGAATTTGATGCTGATTTTGCTGCATTTGCATTTGATTCTGATTTTGCTGCATCTGTTGGTTTTGCAGATTTTGTATCTGAGAGGGATTTTGCATTTGACCCTGCATTTGATTTTGATTTGGAATATTTTGTATCTGATTTTGTTGTTGGATTCTTGGTTGATTCTGCATTTGGTGTTGTTTATTCAAAATCATTGATTTTAGCCGACTGTTTAAATTCACACGATTTGTTTGATTGTATTCTTGGGTTTCTTGACCATCGGAGGGAAAACCGTTTTTTCCATCTGGATGCCAAATAATTCTTTCGCCAGATGCGGAATTTTGAATCTCTTTAGATTGAGTCCAATTGGAGGGATTTTCGTTTGATCGGGGCGATGACCATTGTTCGATTTTAGTTTCCTGGGTGGTTTGATTTGGCCATGATGGGGGATTTGTAACGGGTGTACGTCGAGGACTTGGTTGGGAATCAGGCCACTGTTGTTGCTGTTGACTGCCGTCACTTTTCATACTGTTTGGCGACCAATTTGGTTGACTAGTAGGCGTATCGGGCCAGGTCATTTGATTCGATGGTGTCAATCGGGGATTTTCAATTTTTTGTTGTTGCCACTGCTGCTGCTGCTGCTGTTGAATTTGTCCCGAGGGTGTCAGTCTTGAATTTTGAGCTTGTTCCTGAGGGCTATTTTGCGACCAGGACGGTGTCATTCTTTGGGAATTTTGATGCTCGGGAATTTTTGGCGAATGTTGAGGCCAGTGTTGAGAGGGGGTGAGTCGATTTTGATTTTGATTTTGCCAATTTTGACTTTTGTGCTGTTCGGAATTATCCCAACTCATGTGACTCTCAGGCCTTTCTGTTTCAGTTTTAGGTTGTAAACCACTCTCGGACCATGGGATTTTACCGTCTGGATTTGAATCGGACCAAATGTGACGATTATTGTCTTGTTGTCGTTCTTGCTGCCATTGATTTTGACCCATTTCCACGTAGCCTGGATATCCGTTAGAGTTGTGTAAACTCTGTGGGCCCTGTTGAAGTGGATACCCAGGCATCTCGTTTCCCGACACATTGTTTGCGGCAATTGTCGCAAAACCTTTGACCTGTGTGTCGGTGGATGGTGGTGGTTGTTGTTGTTGTTGTTGTTGTTGTTGTTGAGGCTGCGATGGTTGAGAATCCATGTGAACGGAACTGCTGCGACTCGTTGGTGTTGTCGCTGGTGGTGGTGCCATAGTCACGTCCTGAAAAGAGGATCATTCGATCTGTAACTTAAAATCGAGCAGTGGTTTAAATAATGGGGCCCCCGGTTTTTCATTCATCAAAATATTCTCCTTGTTTTCTAAAAAGTGATTTTTATCTTCTGTTGGGAAACTCGGACGACATCAAAGCATATCAAATTCCAGTGAATGGATGCTCACCTGTTGTTGATATCCATTAACATATTCCTGTCTTTCGTAACCAACTTGGCCTGGAGTGACGGCTGGTTCCATAAATTGACCATTTAGAGGTCTCTGAGGGGTTGTTGTGGTATTCTGCGAAGCAACAGTGGCCAAGGGTGATGGCTGTCCGGTAATAGTATATTGTCCCGTTGATCCGGCACGTTGAAAAGCGGACTGATCGGTTGTTATGAATGTTTGTTGCTGATAGGTTACTGGTTGGGGATGATAGGGAGTTGCCGCACTGTACTGTGGATGATACCTCAATTCCTCCAATTGATTGGGAGCAGGAATTTGTTGAATGAATTGTTGAGGTGGCCATGTTGTTGGTGTGGCTTCAACTGTTACTGTTCCCACACCCTGATGCCATACTGTGTTTCCAAAACCAGCTGCTGGCCGAAAACCCGTACCACTATCACCGTAGAATGGCATTACTCCCGGCGACTGAAACAAAAAGAATTTTATTATTTTTTTTTGTTTTGCTGAAATTATTATTTTTTCCCCTCTTGCACTGATTGTAGATTATTCACAATCTCTTACTTTGATATTCTTGCGAGGAACTGAATAATGTAAACTCAACGTGATTTAGTTCTCTCTAAAGTATAGACTAGTTTCTCTCTCTTGATGCTTAAATTTTTAGTAGGATTTTCAGAGCACGTAGACCGTCTTAAAGTACTCGCTGCGATCAAGGTAAGAGATAAAGAAAACTTTATCCTCGAAAACTCCATGCACACCTGAATCCTTTTTTTAAAAAAATAGTTTCTAATTTGATTTCCTAGATGAATTGGATTATGTACACGTAATGAGGAAAGCCAGAATCTGTAAGCATCCATTATCTCTCTAATCTCCTATAGTAAATTGGTCACAAGGAGTATGTATCGTTCAATGTGTTTAGTTAACCCTTCCGACATTTCCCTCTATAGGTTCTCTCCCTCTATCGTTTTGCAGGTTATTACGCTTGTTGCCAGACACGGTTCAATTAATCATCATTGAATTACCCAAGCTAATCCCGGCGTCAAAATTGTGGTCTTAAATACAATTCCACAATTGTTTTTAAAAAATATCTGAACTAAAAATTTAATAATCCCTCGAAGTTAGGGGTGGGAAAATTGACGTTAATAATTTAGAGACTGCAGGCGATGCCATTAAATTTTGATGATAACAAAATTTTGTAATCTCCTAGTGGAGATTTTAATCGCATCCTAATATGATTATAGTATCTAACAAGTTTGACGCTTCACTTCATTAAGGTTGATTATTATTTACGATGATGATGATGATGATGATGATGATGGGATTTGTATTAAATTCAAGAGAGAAAAAAAAATTCAGTCACAATATCCCCCTTTAAGAGATCAGAAGAAAAGGAATGATTCGAGGTCTGACAACTAGTCGAGTGTTCTGGTTTCCTTGAGGATAAGTCGGGGTGGTAAACAGACTACTCACCCTTAAAGTGGTCGTGAATCGGTGTTTGTGGTCGAGGTTGATAGCATCGAAGGCGGGCCAAAGTGAGAGTGAGAACCGGAATTCTCACTCACTCTTTGAGCCATTACAACTCTCTCTCTCTCTCTTAGTCTGTGTGGCTCTTTTCACCCTCATCCTCAAGGGGAAAATCCTTCCGTTCTCGTGCCACCGTGACCTAAGGCAACTCGATTTACCTCCAGGCGTGATGGAACGAGAGACGTTTTGACGACAGCACCCAAACATAACCCACGGGACAATCCCTGTTCCGCTTCCTTCTAATTCCAACTCAAGCGGTTAATGTTCCGACATTTATCAACTACTAGTCTGATGGTGTGAGTGCATTCCCCCTTTTGCCGCAGCGAATAGTTCCACGATAATTGGGATGGATTAAGTTAATTGAGAGAATCTAGTGATTCAATTGTCATCTATATCAAGATGTTTTAGCAAAATGATGATATTTTTTAAATTCGAAGAAATGGAAATCAAAATTCTTCCTTTTGGCTCAAGGATTTCCTTCAAAGAAATTGGATTTATATATCAAAGGAACAGAATTTTTATCAACTGGATGAATAAACCAACGGGATTTTGTTAAACAGAAACGGATTTACTTAAAAATGAACGGATTTTGATGGGGACTGGATTTTCCTTAACTGCGGATAAAGACAGCATTTTGTTAAGAAACGGATTTCCTCAAAAGAAGATGGATTTGGTTCAAAGGAACAGAATTTCCCTTTACTGGATACAAAAACCAACGGAATTTCGTTAACCAGAAACGGATTTCTCCAAAAACGTATGGATTTAGATCAAAAGAACTGAACCTCCATAAAATAGAAGTCAAAAGAAACTGGATTTTGTTAAATGGAAACGGATTTGGATCAAAGGAACACGATTTCTATCAAAATGAAAAAAAAAACCCTCGCCCCCTCTGGAAACTCAAAGAAATCCAGCTCTTCAACATCCCTTTCTTCCCAAAATTAGATTAAAAGGATTAGTATATCTTTTTTATCTTGTAATTTGATCGGCTTTTGTTAAAAAAAAAGAAGTTCTTTTTTCGGGATGATTGAAAAAGTTTGTTAATTAAGATCCCCTTGCGGCATACACCTTAAGAGATATCGAAACTTTTAGGAACATTGATCTTGTCCGCATAATTCCCCTCAATTGAAAATTGACGTATACAAAAAAAATTTTTAATTAGAATTATTTTTCAAAAATCCAATACATCTAAACTAGAATTTAATAATCCAATTTTGCTAAAATGTAATGTTCAGTTGAATGAGCTTTGGGAATTTAGCGGCTTTGGTGTCTTGCATAATAGTCAATTGCAACAATCATCAACCTAGTTATTGGCAATTACCACATATTTGCCTTTCGAGGATATTATAAACGGAATATTCGAAGGGGGAACTTTGATTGTTCCACAATCAATAAATTATTATTATTATTATTATTATTAAAAATTCCAATTTCATTGTAATATAATTTTTCCCCCTTCATAATTTGATTAAATGTAAAAAAAATGTGATTTATAACTTTGGTCGTTGCACTTTGACCCTGATCAAAATCAGAGGTTATTTAATGTGATTTGATTCTCAATGAGTCATAGTATAACGTGACTTCTGTTTTATTTTCATTTTTTTTTTTTTTTTTTTTTTTATTTTGTCGCATTCAGTGTTCGTTGTGAAATGTCAGTCTGACACATACACACGAACGTGAAAAGAAGGGGTAGACTGGCGGTAGACGCAAGCTGCGGGGGCGGTGACCGCCCGCCAACGCGAATCAATACCCGCAGGAACAGGAACCACCGACCTCTCTCTCTCTCTCTCACTCTCGAAAAGGGGTTCTTGAGAGGCAAGAGGTGAAGGGAGAGACACAACTTGAGAGTGAGGGCATACACCCCTTTTTCCTCTCCCTCCGCACCCCTTCCTTATCCCGTGTTCCTCAAGATACGATTAAGGGTAGAAACCTCAAATGGGCTCTTCAAAGATGGATAGATGCATCTCAAATCCCATTTCCCTCATCCTCCATCATCAATATATTCTCAAAACTTGCCGCGGAAATTCCTAGATCAATTAGGTGTGTCAAAATTGAATTTCATATCTGATTTTGAAACTCATCTCGGTAGGGTAGATGAAATAAAATTATATATTAATGAATTGGGATATTTTTTTTAGAGAAAAACTGATTCGATTCCACGTGAAAAATTAGTAGAAAGACATGTGTGAGTTGATTTTTAGACATTTTTGGCTTGTATAGGCGTGCTGTGGCTGAAACCTGGCTGTAACTTGGTTAAAATCTGGTTGTAAAGTGGTTTAAACCTGGCTATAACGTGGCTACAATTTGGCTAAAACGTGGTTATAACATGGCTGTAAAGAGACTAAAACCTGTCTAAAACGTGGCTAAAACCTGGTTGTACCCATGGCTATAATTTGGCTCATACCTGGCTATAACGTGGCTATAAAATGGCTCAAACCTGGCCATAAAGTGGCTCAAACCTGGCAATAACTTGGCTAAAACCTGGTTGTAACGTGGCTATAATTTGGCTAAAAACGGGTTATAATGTGGTTGTAAAGTGGCTACAATCCGGTTAAAACCTGGTTATAAAGTGGCTAAAACCTGGCTATAACCTGGTAGTAGTATGGCTATAATCTGGCTACAACTTGGCGGTAGCAGGGCTATAACGTAAAACTATTCTGGCTCAAACCTGACTAGAAAGAGAAAGATTACAAACTCGCGAATTAAAATCCCCCATAAAACAAAGTCGCATTTGATTAAAAAAATCGAAAGTCGACAGAAGAAAAGATTTAAAAAAAAAGAATATAAGTCAAGAGGGAAAAAAGTTTATAAGGACAAAGGAGCTATACCAAAAAAAAAAAAATTCTCTCCAAAGGTAAAAAGACAAAAAGCATTGTTAAAGAATGTAGCTCTCGATATAGAGGGAGATGCTAAGGGGTGACCTTGAGCTGGCGAAGGTCATTTCGAATGGAAGGAAGCAGACACAAACACGCATCTAAGAAGATTTTTGTCCAGTTCTGTTATAGCTTGTACCATAAATAAAAGCGTACGCGTATAGAAAATGTTGTGTGGTATATAGTTCGGTGTGTGGTTGAAGTGGTTTGGATAGTGGAGGAGTAAACAGACGGCGCGAGCAGACTGGTTTGCCCAGTAACCTCGCACTCACTCGGCATTCAAGTGCATACCTATATAGATAAAAGTGTATTTGTGTGTGTGTGTGTGTAAAAGAGAAGTCGCGAAGAGAAGTGGAGGATCAAGATCCTCCACTCGAGAGTCCATTGCAAGAGGGAAACAGCATTCCATTCGAAAACGTCTCTCTCTCTCTCCCCCTTTTTTCTCTCCTCTTTCTTATCTCTCTAAATCCGCGCACACTTCCTTTTCCCTTCTTTTCACTTTCGACAAAAAGAAAGTCCTACTTGAACAACATCCAAAGAAAAACTATCACCATCCACTTCCGATGGTATCTTTAGACAAGTTTGCCAGTGACCCAGAGACGAAAGACTGGATCAATTTTTTTTTTTTTTTAGAAGAATTTGTAGGAATTCTTACTTTAAGTGATGAAAAATAATTTATACTTTTTGATATAGAGGAATTTTTTTTTTTTAACTCACCATGGAGACAACTGGTGCTGCAGTGTTTCCGTTCCTGAGACCCGTTTGTTGACTCGCGGGATTTAGATTGTCCTTGGCCTGCATGGGATCGGAGTGTATAGCCGGTTGTGTTTGTTGTTGTTGTTGTTGTTGCTGTTGTTGCTGCTGTTGTTGCTGCTGCTGATGAGGCAGTCCACCGATTCCTGCTTGCGGACTTCCTAGACCCGCCGGCGCACTGTCTGGTGTACTGACTTGTCGAGCAATTTTTCTGTAACTCTGCAAAAAGAAGAAAAATTATTGTAAAAATTTATGGAAAAGAATTTTTTTGCGAAAGTAGCCAAAACCTGGCTATAAAGTGGCTAAAACTCGGCCAAAACCTGGTTAAAACGTGGCTGTGCCGTGGTTAAAAATCGGCTAAAACCAGGCTCAAACTAGGCCAAAACCTGGTTATAAAATGGCTGAACCTTGGCCACAACCTGGTTGTAACGTGGCTCAACTAGGCCAAAACCTAGTTATAGCATGGCTATTTACCGTGGCTAAAAGCTGGTTAAAACTTGGCTGTGCCGTGGCTAAAAATTGGCCAAAACCTGGCGTATTGTGGCTATTAAGTGGCTAAAACCTGGCTATAACGTCGCTAAAACCTGGCTTATCGTGGCTATAAAGTGGCTAAAACCTGGCTATAACGTAGCTAAAACCTGGCTTATCATGGCTATAAAGTGGCCAAAACTTGGCTATAGCTTGGCTGTACTGTGGCTATAACCTGGTTACAACCTGGCTTATCGTGGCTATAAAGTGGCTAAAACTTGGCTGTAGCTTGGCTGAAACCTGGTTACAACCTGGCTGCATCATGGCTGTAACATGGTTGTAGCAGTGCTGTATTTAAATTTCAACAACTGGCAGCAAACACTAATTAATTATGAATAAAATAAATAGAAAAAATAGTTCAATTTTCTACAACAAATCATAAAAAAAAATTATTAAAACTTGGGGCTTGATATTGTTTGACCCCAATACTAAATATATCTTCAAGTAGGCCGTGAGTAAATGGTTTCTATAGTTCGCCATCTTACACTTGGTCAAAATTATATTTGCAAACAAGAATAAATTAACACCTTTCGAATTTCCCTCTTGAAAGAGTCCGACAAAATTTTTGACAAAAAATAATTCTCCAGTTCATTGTAAAATTATAAGTCTTTTCTCAAATATTAATTCACTAATATTTTTTTCTTTCCGTTTTTGAAACTATACTGAAACAAGTGAATTTTTTTCAAATTTGCTTAAATAATAATTTTTCATCCTCTCATATATGTCATATGAAATGATTGCATCAATTTTACATTCCGCATGTCAGATTTAACTCAATAAGCGAATGCATTCAGTAATAATAAAGGTTGCGTTTTGCTGATATTAAATTTATAGCGACATACAAGGCCTTAGGCCCAAGTCTTCCTTCAAATTCTATTTCAAAATTTATAAATTCAATTTAAAAAAAATGATAAAAAAATCTATTTTAAGAGAAAATTACGTTCTCATATCGTAAATTATTAATAATGTTTGCCCTCTGAAATTCTCAGGTAAACTTTAATACTCTTGGAGAGATAAAAAAAAAAAAATTCGGAATTTCTTTTTCATTCTTGTAGCCGAAGCAAAAAAAAAAATATATTGCAAAAAATTTACTTTATGTATTTTTTTTTTATTTCGTATTTGCTGCTGTACGACATTTAATGTCCACAAAATGACTTTACTTAAGACCGGAAATGCGAACTTATTGCCCAGAATCCTTCTCTAAAGAAATTGAGTGGCTGTGTGCAATTACGGTGGGTCTTCTCCCTTTACCGCGCGCACACTTCAACCCGTAAGTTTAAATGCCAGTCTCATCAAATAAATGAAATTGCTTTTTTTTTTCCTCAAATATTAACATCTAATCCGCGAGAGGGCTGCAAAAAAAAACAAAAAAAGAAAAAAAAAATTTCTCATTATTTTCTTCATTAACACAGGAGAAACTATTTTGAAATCTTTTTGATAAAAATAAAATATCATTTGTATAAAAAATCCCAAATTGGATTTTTTTTTCATAATTCCAATTTATTTTTTTTGAGGAGAATTAAACAAAATATTAAAAATGTAAATAAAAAATTAAAAAATAAATAAATTTTAATTAAACAATTAAAAATTGTTCATTCATTTATTTTCAATTTGAATGAGAGACAAAGATATTTTGTTAATTATCTGAATGTGGGGGAAGGGGGAGGGACAATTTGTCAGTAATTTGAGGCGATAGTAACGACTGCTCGTAAAATGCACGTCTGCGAACAATTGCTCATGACATTCACGGTTGTGTCTGCAATGGAAGACTCGGAATTTTGCCGACAATGAAGACTTGAAAAAAAAAAAAAAAAAAATTTTTATCCTTGAGAAAAATTAGCGCAGACATAATGTCGTCGACCACAAGATACATTTATTATTAATAACTTGTACCAAAAAAATTATTTTTATTATTATATTAATTTTACAAATTATTAATTTTTTTGACAATTATAATTTTTATTTCACAATTATATTTTCTTACAATTTTTAAATTTTTTATTCCAATTATAATTTTTTTCTTACAATTATTAATTATTTTCATTATTATTTTTATTGTATTTTATTTTTTTAATTACACTATTATTTTATTCGGAAATTTTTTTTTTTATTAAAGTTCATTAGTAAAATAAAATTCTCATCAATAAATAAAAAAAAAAAAAAAAAACTTTCAGAGAAAAAATTTATCATCTCCAAAAGAGAAAAATACCTGTGGGTGAAATGAATGAGCGAATGCACTTCATCCCTTTCAGTTTTAATGATGTGAGACATTTTTCAGTAGGGAAAGTAGGATAAAAGAATTGCATCGCAGTTTTGCAAAAAAAAAAGAAAAAAAAACGATCTCTCGTTATGAAGATTTACAGTAACCAACAGTATTTTAAAAATACATTTTTAAATTGTCCTCGAAAATAAAAAATTTATTTTTTACAAAAGAATTTTAAATTCTAATTTAAACAAATAATAATAATAATAATAATAATAATAATAATAATTAATACTATATTTTAGTCATAAACTGTAAAGTCGAATTATTTTTGGGACGTAATCCCTAGTGTAGGTCTTTCCTACCAAAATGGTATGTGACAGTATAATAAAGTTATTATATTTACAAAAACGCCTTATATACCTTTTTTATATATATTAATATACAATATAATAATAATTATAATAATAGTAATATTAAATTTGTAACATAATAATTTTTGCATATTTTTAACGCAATATTCAATATTAAAAATAGAATAAAACAAAAACGTTGAGAAGGAATAAAAACTATTCACCGTGTTTATACCGTGAAATTTCATCGATATTCTTATACTCCAAATTTTTCTTCTTCTTCTTCCTTTTTGTGTATTGTTTATTCAACAAAAATTATATGAAAAGATCAGGTATTTAGGCCCCCCGGAAAAAAAAATAATAATAGATAATATTTTTATTATAAGAATCCCTCTTTTATTTAACGGAAATTGAAGCAGAAATTATTTTCTGATTCTAAAGCCCTAAAAAAAAATTCGTTGTGGTAAATTTTTATTTGATTAAGAAATTTTAGTTTGGGATAATAGAAAATTTTATAGCCTCACGTCAATCATCTTTTTCTTCCGAGTATAGACTAGAGAAAAAAAAATAATACGCGCCTCCCCGCGGTAATATTTTTTTTGACCTGTGAGTTAAAAGATCAAATAAACCATATGTAATATGGGTAGGGGAATCCCTTATTCCTTAAGGCAATGAGTTTCTATGCCTAGGGGGAAAACCCCTCAATTTTCAAATACGCACATACACGTGGACTATCCACGTGGTTTTTTTTTTTTTTTTGCTATTCCCTCCCCGCATTTTTCTTTCAAATTTTGTTACCAATTTACACCTCTCACGAATTAAAATTATTCTAAAAAAAAAAAAAAATTAATAAAAACTATTTGTAAAAAAAAAATTTTTTTTTTAAATACAAGAAAGAAGAATATTGAAGTTTAAAAAATATTTTCTTACCCTACGGATGTAAAATTCCTTGAAGAGAGAAAAAAAAAATAAATTTCTACTCCACTCGCGATGCCGGTAGCCGGCTTTTTATGATTTTTCTTTACACAATTGATAAAATCACGTGACACATGAAAAAGTAAGTTCACAATATTCGGAAAAAAAATTTTTTTTTTTTTTTTTTTCGGTAAGGAAGAATTTATTTTGAACTAACAATTTTGCAGTGTGAACGCGAGCGAATCCTAACGCGGTCTTGTGTGTCGCGTTATACTCTGGGTTTGCCTATCGTCTCTCTCTCTCTTTTCGTCTTCATCTGCTTCTCTTGCTCGCGCTGTTTTTCCTCCCCCACCATTTTCGCCCCCCTCTGAGTACGCCGCACCTCTCTTTTGCCCCCATGAGTCTGCGAATCCCGGTTGGTCGTTTCCAGTGCTGCCAATCGTCTAGTAGGTGCGTCAAGGAAGCGATTCGGGTGCCTTTTCGTCAGTTTCCCATGCAGCGAGCAAGTTCGGAAACATTCGTGTCGTTTCGGATGGCAATATTCCCACCCCCCTCCCTCTCCTTTTCTGCCTATAACCGTCCTCCCCCCCCCCTTCCCACACTTCTCTTGTCTCCGCCAATGCTTTTCGTTTCTTTCGATATATAAACATTTCCTTGCCGCTGTTGCTGGAGGCTGGGAATTCCCCTTGCTTCTTCTCCGCGCTTGCACCAGACGCTCTCGTCTCCTTCCTCTTTTTTAGTCTCTTTTTGGTATCCTTCTCTCTTTCTCTCTCCTTCTTCATCTTCTCTTCTTGTTTCACCTCGTCCCTCTCTTCTTTCTCCTCCGGAGGTGCATGCTCAGCCCCAACGACCTAACCCTTCCCTCCTCTCTGCACACCCTCCATCGTCCAAGCTGGGTAGCCATGGCGATACGAGCCTCGAACGTCGACGAAACTTTTGTTTTTATTATATATATATATGCATGTATTTATTCCGCAAACAGAAAAATAATTAATATACCACATTTTTAAGAGAATTGAAACGAATTTGGAAAAAAAAACATTGCGAATATGACTTTAAGAATTTCCCATTTTAGATTTTAAACGATTTCAAAATCAATTTGGAGAGATTTTTAGAAAAAGTTAAATTGTCCTTTCCTAATTTTTATGAAATCTTCGACAAGTTGGGATCCACTTTGGAGGAATTTTAGAAAAAAAAAACAAATTGCCCTAGCCTTTTTCACAAAATCGGAGGAGATATTTAGAAAAACAAATTGCAAAAGCTTAGAAAATCTTTGAACAAGAAGGAATATTTATATTTCATCGAAAATACAAAGTTCAATGACCTTCGATATGCAAAAATTAATAATTGCACTTGGAAAGGAACAAAAAATGAAACGAATTTCTCCATTCGCGTCTTTGCTTCAATATTTACTTTTTTAAAATTTTGTATTTAACTTTCTATTCGATTCTTCTTTTATTTTCTACCTCTCTTTCTACCCCCTCAGGCATTTTCTCTTCTATATTTTTCTATCGTTCCTCTCCGAGGTGCATTCTCTTTTCTCTCTCTCTCTCACCTCCCTCTTCATTTAAGGTGGGTAGCCATGGCGATACGGGCTGCGACGACGAAACTTTGTTTTCGTCATATTTCTTTCAGACTCGCACCATCTCTCCCTCTCTTTCTTTTCCTCATTTTTCGTTTATCTCGCGTTTCTTTCTCCTCAACTTCTTTTTTGGCTTCGATCCATCTATTTTTAATTCATCTCATCGCCCAGCTACGGAGGCTCATTTCAAGTTATATAGCCTTCCACTTGAGGCAAAAAAAAGTGCAATTTCCGTTCCTAAATCTTGTGTTTATTAAAATTGAAACAGATAAAAAAAAGTTTTTTATAATATTACAAAAAATTTTTTTTTTTATTAAATAGATGATAAAATGATGGAAGACGACTTTCTTTGATGTAATCAATTTTTATTATTAGTAAATTTTATTTTTATTTTAATAATATCGATTAAAATCAAATAATATTGATTAATATCAAAGTATATCTATTAAGTTCGCAATTTATCGAATAATATAACGATAAATATCGAATAATAACGACTATTATTGATAAATATAGATGAATATCGTTTAATAACGATTATAATCGATTAATAATATCGGTTAATAACGAGTTTTATCGATTAATACAGATTTTTCCGATTAATATCAATTCTTATCGACTAATATCGATTATTGTAGATTAATAACGATTATTATTATCGAATAATAGCGATGAATATCCATTGTAAACGATTAATAACAATAAAAATCGATTAATAGCGATAAATATCGATTATAATCGATTATTAACTATTTTTAAAAACGATAACAATCGATTAATAGCGATAAATATCGATTATAATCGATTATTAACTTTTTTCCGATTAGCAACGATATTTATCGATTAATAACTATATTTATCGATTAATAACGATAAAAATCGATTAATAGCGATAAATATCGATTATAATCGATTATAAACTATTTTTATCGATTAGTAACGATATTTATCAATTAATAACTATATTTATTGTTTCATAACGATTATTATTAATTAATAACGATTATTATCGATTAATATCATCAATTAATAACGATGAATATCGATTATTATCGATCAATAGCGATGAATATCGATTATTATAGATTAATAACGATTATTATCGAATAATAGCGATGAATATCGATTATAATTGATTAATAAAATTGATTAATAACGATAACAATCGATTAATAGCGATAAATATCGATTATAATCGATTATTAACTATTTTTTTCGATTAGTAACGATATTTATCAATTAATAACTATATTTATCGTATAATAACCATTATTATCGATTAATAACGATTATTATCGATTAATATTATCAATTAATAACGATGAATATCAATTAATAACGATGAATATCGATTATTATAGATTAATAACGATTATTATTGAATAATAGCGATGAATATCGATTATAATCGATTAATAAAATTGATTAATAACGATAACAATCGATTAATAGCGATAAATATCGATTATAATCGAGTATTAACTATTTTTTTCGATTAGTAACGATATTTATCGTTTAATAACGATTATTATCGATTAATAACGATTATTATCGATTAATATTATCAATTAATAACGATGAATATCGATTATTATCGATCAATAGCGATGAATATCGATTATTATAGATTAATAACTATGATTATCAAATAATAGCGATGAATATCGATTATAATCGATTATTAAAATCGATTAATAACGATAACAATAGATTAATAGCGATAAATATCGATTATAATCGATTAATAACGATAACAATCTATTAATAGCGATAAATATCGATTATTAATTATTTTTTTGATTAGTAACGATATTTATCAATTAATAACGATATTTATCGTTTAATAACGATTATTATCGATTAATAACGATTATTATCGATTAGTATTATTAATTAATAACGATGAATATCAATTAATAACGATGAATATCGATTATTATCGATCAATAGCGATGAATATCGATTATAATCGATTGATAAATATTTTCATCGACTAATAACGATATTTATCGATTAATAACGAGTATTATTGATTCATAGCGATAAATATCGAATTATAACTATTATTATCGATTAATGTCGATCAGTATCGATTGTTCTTCATTAACTTTATTAATTCCTAACGATTAACAGAAATTAATAACTATTAATTTCAGTTAATATCGATTAATATTTAATTATATCGATCAATATAGAATAAAATCGATTCTTTTATATTATGATTTATATCGATATTTTGATGTACAGAAGGGGATTCGGTCAGAATTGAGAAGATTCGGACAAAAAGAGATGGATCAATGTCTGGGGAATTCGATCGCAAGAGGAAGCACGCTCAGTTAGAAAGAATGGTATTTGTTTAAAAGAAAAGGATTTAAACAGTAAATTAATTTCCAAGTTGGCATACATTCAAGAGTCCAAGGAAGTTATCAAAACAGATTTCCCTAACTGAATAGCCCATTCGTATATACATATATATATATATATATATATATATATGTAGTTAAACTCTCGAATTGCTCATGTTGAACGACAAGTGGTTATATAGAGTGGGCACGATATTTGTTACCGGTAAAGGGGGAGGGCATTTTAGGGGTAAAAGCAGAGAGGGCATAGAAGGAGATGGAGAAGAGGAGAACCTAACTTGAAGGAGAGAGAGAGAGAGATGAGGATATATATATATATGAAGGGTTGCTTGGTTTCCCTCTGAAAGGGGGATGACGAAGCACTGGAGTTTGTATGAGAAGGAAATGGAAAGAGGGTTGAGGGGTGCAGTGGGTGGGAGGGAGGAGGCCTTATTCAACGGGCAACACGCTCTCTCTCTCTCTCTCTCTCTCTCTCTGCAACTTGTTGCAGCGACGTTAATAAACGAAGCCTCCACAGGAACCGCTTACCACTTCCAATCGTTGTTCGAGTGTTAAGAAGTGGATGAGAGAAGAAGGTGAGGGGGGAGGGAAGGAGGGAAAACTTTAGCCCTCGATTGCTGACGTAATAGAATGCTCGAATGAACGCAGCTTAAAGTACCTACTACACCTTTTTTTTTCACTGACTTTTGTGAAGGATTCTCTCCTCTCTTTCTGTTCGATAATTGAAATTCTTTAGATGTGTGCACGGCATATAGCAAAAAAAAAAAAAAAAAAAAAAGGTGCGCTCTCACACACGATTTGGGGGATTCTATTAATTTTGCTATTTATCTGAAATGAAATTGCTTCTCGAGACTATTTTCGCGAAAGCTATTACGTGTCAAGGATCATGGGGTCGGTGCATTCAAATTATATACATACACATAATACAGTATATGTACATATATACAAGAATAACTCTGCGTCCGGAAATAGGGCGCGCTAATTCAATCTAACCCTCGCATCGTTTATATTTAATAATAATTATTTAAAGTAATTTTTCAAACATTAATTAAGCAATTCAATTAAGAAATAAAAAAAAAAAAACTTTATCCATAATAATTCTTAGGTTTTAATTTATATGTTTAAATTTCCGTGCCATCTATAGTGGCACAACGACAGTGTCTCCATCTTGCGGTTTTCTTTTTGTTTTAATTATTAACGCTCGCTTGTAAAAATATAAAAAAAAAAAATTTTAATAAATTTTTTTACAAAACTTGATTTAAAAAAAAAAAAAAACAATAATTTTTTCTCCACTAATTTCTTTTTTCGTGAATAATAAATGTGAGGGAAAATTTCTAATTTAGATAAAATAAATATTTGAACGTTAAATATATATCTGATGCGGTGCAAATATTAATTAAAATAATAGTTGTTTACTTTATTGAAATTGATGGAGGGTTGGGTGAAAGGGGGAGGGTGGGAAGAAAATTGTTATAGTAATATCAAAGGAGGAGGTGTTTTCAGAGTTTGTTGAGTCGTGCTTTTACATGCAAAAAGAAACATATATATATATATATATATACAATGCTCAAGATACGGATCTTGGTTTTGTTGGAAGATTATTATTGTGGAGGAGGGTCTCGCGTTGTAGGTACGCGAGAAACTCACGCACGATTTACGCTCAACATAAAATCCCTTCCCTTTTTTTTTTACCGGCTTTTACCTTTTCACTTAAATATCATCTTCTTTTTTTTTTTGGAAAGAAAAAGAAGAAAAATTCTTATTGAAAAAAATAATCATTTTTGTTCATAAAAATAGTTTTATTTAATATTCATTAAAATAAAATTTCTTTTAGTTATATTTTAAATAATTTTTTTTGTAATTGGCGCAAAAAGGAGAATGAATTCATGACGAGATTGGAGGGAGAGTCACCTTATCGACCTCTCGTATATATATATATATGCTTTCTTTGTTTTTTTCATTTCCCGTCTCTTCTTTATTTTTTTTTTTTTTTATTCCACTCTTCTTGTATTTCTTGTTTACACTTTAAAGACGCCATAATGTTCTGCCTGACGACCTCGGTTCTTTTTATAAAACTCCGTGACTCCAAGTGCGCGTACTGGCTTAAAATTTGCAATTAAATATTCCCCCCCCCCAAAAAAAAAGAAAAATAAATTGTTAATCAAATTTTGGATTTTTTCTCTTTTAATTAAATTTTTTAAAAATTATTTTTAATAACTACTTTTAAATTAATTTTTCTTTACTTTTGAAGTAATTTTTTACATTTTAATAAAATAAATTTTTAAATTGAACGCAATAGTCGAGATTAAGGGGGGAGAATTGATCTAAAAAATAAATTTGAAATTTTCTCATGGTCGATGAGGTTTCCAGACATTTAAAAAGTCAAACTACCTTCTGGCACGAACGTATACCAGAAGCGATTGGATGGCACCAGTGGCGCTCGCAATTGACAAATCGATAACTCATCCGAGTTGAACATACACACATATACATAGACACACACACACACACACATATCTAGCCAAAAAAGATGAGCTCCCTTCTCTCACAACTTTTTAATTCAAGTTTCCTTGACAATCATTTTTCTCTCGCCAACTTTATAAATTGCGTTCATATATTTTTAATTTAAATTTAAATTTTTTTCCCTCAACACTTTTCATTTTTTTTTTTTTTTTCAACTGTCATTTTCAATTTTTCTTTATTTTTTTTTCTAATCTATAAAAATCCCGTACAGCACAAAAAAAAGAGTGGTTAAAAATTTAATTTACAAGTTAATTGGAAAAGTATAATTTTTTACATATATATGGTTACAAAAATAATTTTTATCTTGTTAAAGAAAATAAATGTTTAAAATTATAAAAAAGATGAAAATCTATCAAAATATATATATATCGATACATCGATTGATAATGATTTATATCGATTTAAATACATTTTTATCGATTATTATTAAGGGTTAATAAGGATTAATATCAAAATATATCGATTAATATCGAATTACATTGATTAATAAGAATTTATATCGATTATTAAGGGTTAATAGCGATTAATATCGATCATTATCGATTCTAATAAAAACGATTAGTTTCAATTGATAACGATTAGTATCGATTAATAGTGATGAATATCGATTAATGACGATTAATATCGATTACTAGTATCGATTTATAACGATTAGTGCGTCGATTAATAGCGATGAATATCGATTAATATTGATAAGTATCGATAAATATCGATTAATAACGATAAATATCGATTAATAACGATTAATATCAACTAATATCGATTCATCGATTAATAACGATTATTTTCGATTAATATCGATTAATATCGATTCATCGATTAATAACGATTATTTTCGATTAATATCGATTAATATCGATTCATCGATTAATAACGATTATTTTCGATGAATATCGATGAATATCGATTAGTATCGATTAATATCGATTAGTATCGTTTAATATCGATTGGTATCGATTAATATCGATTAGTATCGATACATATCGATTAATATCTATGAATAACCATTAATATCTATGAATAATGATTAATATCGATGAATAATGATTTATAACGATTACTATTATCGATTTGTAACTATTATTATTATCGATTAATAACGATTAATTTCGATTAATATCGAATTTAAATCAATCTTTGTACGTCGATTTACTTTGATTTTTCCCTTCATAATTAACAGAAAATAATTGTTTTATCAATAAATTTTGAATTTTTTGAAACATTTTTTTCCAAAACTTAAAAGTGAAATAAGAAAAATGGTTGCGAATATATAATAAATATTTAACGACACGATGGCGTATGTTGATTTGTATTGTGGAAGGTAAAAAAATGTTTAAAACATGGGCTGCGCATTTCAATGAACTCTGAGATCGGAAGTGGTTGAATAAAAAAAAAAAAAAAAAAATTTCCTTCCAAAAAAAAGCAAAAAAAAAAAAAATCGTGAATGTAATATTTTCGAGACTAGTCGAAAAATCGTCATGTTTGGAGGAAAAGAACGGGGATGAGGAGGAGGAGAAGGACCGAGGGGAAAGGAGAATCTGCATATATAGATTAGACTTTCCGGGGAGGGGTGGCAGGGGGAGGGGGGGTGGAAGAGACTGAATCGCGAACTGCTTTAAAGGCAGGAAAATTTTAAACATGGCGGGTGGTGGTTGGTGCTGAGAGCTTGGAAAGGCAGGCGCGCACCACACGCGTCGATCAATATAGCGCCTTGTTTAATATCAGTTCTCAAACTCAACTGTACAGCCAACCTCAAGAAGAAATCTTAAGTTTCATATACACTCGAAGATAATTTTTTTTTTTAAAACAAATCCACTTTAATAATTAAAATTTGGTATTTTAAAAAAAAATGTTGTACTATTTTGAAAATTAATACAAAAACTATAACATTATCCTTATTAATTTCGTTTACAATTCTTTTTTTGTGTATTAATTTTTATTTTTTTTTTTTAAGAACTTTTTAGAAAATTTTCTTTTAATTATTTTTCTCTAATTTTTTATTACCGTATTAATTTATAAATTTATAATTATAATTAAATTTATTTATATTAATTTATTAACATTCTACATATCATTTAAATTTCTTAAAATGATATAATATTCGCTATGTAATTATTAATTACAAAACTTAATTAATTTTATTAATGACTCGAGCAAATAATTATTTAGCATTTTAATTATAAATGACAAAAGATTTGAATATTATTATTAACTTAATAATTAATATTTTTATTTTCTAATTAACGTTGTAATTATTATTCAAATTTTTATTACTTTCTCCCAAATGAGTAAAATAATTGATTTATAATAATAATAATAATAATAATAATAATTACTGCAGAGTAATTAATTTTGAAATAAATTACTACCTGTAATTAATTTTCATCTTCATTACATTTACGAAAAATAAAAAAAAAAAAATACTAATAACGGGTAATTTTTTCTTTATTAAAGTGAACAAAAATAGAAATATTTTTTAAGAATTTTTGTCAAAAAATGTTGTGTTTTTATTATGTATTTTTTAAAAATTTAAAAAAAAAAAAAATATTGTTCTGAACTTGATAATAAATATATATATATATATATGATTTCATTGATACAATTTACGTCACGCTGTTTACCACATTGACCGGCTGTATTTAACCACCGTAAGTAACGCGCAGTCAGTGACATCACCGTGAGATTAATGGTATCCAACTCTTGTATGGAAGTGGTCCAGCTAAATTAAGATGCTACCCAATAATAACCCCGACAAACCGGTTTCCTTTACGAGAATTAACGCCAATTTCAGTTTTAAAAAAAGAAAACAAATTTTCATCAATGAAGTTTTTATAAAAGACGATAGAAATATCGATATTTTTGATATTTATTCAATATATCGAATTTCTTTCGATAGATCGATATTTTTTCTATATCTTCCATATATCGATATATTCTCGATACATCGATATTTTTTTGATATACTTTCGATATATCGATATACTTTCGATACACATCGATATACTTTCCATACACATCGATATACTTTCGATATATCGATATACTTTCGATACATCGATATTTTATCGATATCGTTGATATATCAATATTTTTCGATACATTTATTTTATTGATCGATTTTCGTATCGTTATATCGGATTTTTCAGCATCTAAAAATTTTTTTAATCTTATAAAAATAAATTGTAATCCATCATGTGATGGACTTTGACGATTTTGAATATTTGACTGTATTGTCACGCGTGAAATGAGACGTATCGTAATCAAGTATAATATCGTGAATAATAAACTCACCCTTGTTGCACCCTTTCCTCGACCTCTGCCCCTTTCCCTGAATGCTCCCTCGCCAGTTTGCATGTTGTACAAGTGCTGAAACAAGAAAAGAACAAATTCTTCAATTGTCGTTTAAGTAGCTATTTATATAAGTTTTTATTATTATTATTATTATTATTATTATTATTATTATTATCATTATTGTTATCAAAATTAAATATATTTTTGCCAAATAAATAATTGTAATATAAAAATAGTAATAATAATAAATTAAAAAAAATAATAAATAATTCAAAAATTAATTAACAAATATATATATATATAGATATATTTATTAGCCAGAAGAACGTTATCGACTTGAACGCGAACTATCACAAAATCAAAGCTTCCATATCATCTCAATTTGTCCTCGTTAAGTTCAATAGAACCAGTTATAAAAATAATACGTTGCATGGCCATCGCACTGAATTTGTATCCGGCCAAAAGAAAACGTTACTCTCTTCACTAAAATAATAATTGTATCTCTCACATAAAATAAAATTATATCAAACATTTTTTTTTTCTTTATTTTCAAATTTTTCTTTTTTAATTTCATTTTTTTTTTTTTAATTAAAATGTCTTGAATTTTTCTAAAATTTTCAATTTTTTCTTATTTTTAAATTTAAAAAATAGAAATAATACAGAAAACTGTATTATCGACGGGAATTATTAATGCTCAAAGTTTCGAAAATCCACTGAGAGATGTCGCTAGGCAACAGTGTTTCCGAGCGCAATTTGAAGCAAAAAAAAAAAAAAAAATTTCTACCGTACCGACCAACCGCAAACGACGACGACGATAAAGAACAACAACAAGAGGGAATTCCCCCCTACGCATGTGCGTACTGCTGCTGCTGCTGCTGCTGTGTGTAAAATGAGAGAAAATTGATTTCTTTTTGCACTCGCGCTCTCCTCAAATAAAATTAAATTACCGACTCCCATAAGTCAGCGAACTTGAAACAGACGTCTGTATCTTTTCAAAAGGGAAAAAAAAAAAAAAAATTCTCCCAACGTCTCCCGTGCAGAAATTTCCACCTTTCTTCCCGATTTCAGACCTGGCCCCGGCCAGATTATCTGGTCTGGCCCCGGGTCAGTAAATGTTAGTGGCCCCGGTCGTGGCCAGGCCGGGTTGCCCCAATAATAAGATAAGTAAAAATAAATTTTTATAGAGGAGTGCAGAACTCAAGAAGGCTATAGAAACAGGAAGTACACGTTAGGTAGTGGGGGTACGTGACAATTTGGTTTTCTGAAATGGGCGGATAAGTTGCAAGACGCAGTAGCCTCCTGCGCATATTACGAACAGGTGATAATAAAAAAGCAGATATTTATTTTACCGAAGCATATACGTACGTATAGAATCAGTGTTAATATTTTATTCTGAATTACCGCCAGATGGTAAGTCAACAGTTAGTCTGCGCAGAAGGCTACCGCGACTTGCAACTTATTCTATTGCTCTGCCTATTTCAGAAAACCCTTTTTCTTACGTATTCGTACGGTACCTCCCATTTCTAGTCTTCTTGGCCTAACTTTTGTTTTACTTTGGATACATTAATTATTTATTTCTGTGAATAATATGCCAAAACACAAAAGTACGAAACGTGTACGGAAACATCGACTGTCAACCCAATTTTCATCTCTGCCGAATATATCAAGTCGTAAGTAAAAAATATTATTCACATGATATTACATTACCAAATAAAAAATAACCTAAAAATAGAGATTTTGTATTCTAACTTTATAAATATTGTTTTTATTTTTATAGTTTTACAAATGTTCTAGTAGTATTCCTTTGAAAAAATCCCGAATTTAAGTTAAAAATTCTTTTATTACATCTGACTTCTTATATATTCTTTCACATTTGTTATAATAATAATATGTATAAGTATGAATTTATCACTCGATCGAAATTAGTTTTATAAGAATGATCTTTCTTTCTTATATAATAATAATGATAACAACTATTTTCATGTATGTTAAATATAATTCTATGCCTTATAGCTTCAGATGATTCAAATCATGAAGATGCGAATCTTAATGAGAATATCAGCTCACAGCTAGGACAACAAGATGATTCGCTTAGTTCCCATATGGAAGATTGTCTCACACCAGGCGACATTGATTCAAACTACGAAATTAATGAATCTGAAGACCAAAGTAAATATTATTAATAATAAAGTAAACTTAAAATATTTTTAAAAATTAATTTCAACGTAATGAACGCGAGATCACAGTGATTAACATTAGGTGAAAAGGGGGATATTAATTTTTGAAAGAGATATTTCTTCAAATTAAGTAAAAATTTATTTTATTATAATTCAGGGGCTGAATATTTAATTATTTAAATATTTAATTATTATCTTCTTCTGTAGCCTATATTTCTTAATTCTGAATACAAATTTTTGTTAAAATTCTATTTTTGATTTAAAATTCCAGATTTAAAATTCCATGAATTTTACTATATTCAAATTTATTTATATAACGCATTAAATTTAAGTAAAAATTAAAAAAATTTGCTTCGGATTAATTTCGGACTTAGTAAAATTTCCTCTCAAAATAATAAAATGTACTATGAAAAATTATTATTTCCAGAATTACTTTTACTATTTACCAATAAAATTTCTTTAGAAAAATTTACTTTGGAAATAATCACAACTCATAACAAATTGTACGACGTTCGATTAAATTAAAAAAATATTCATAAAATAATTAAGTGCAGAAATAGTAAAATTTTCAAATAAAAATCTGAGAATGGTAAAAATTGACCGATATTGCAAATAGCTACACTCTAAATCTAAATCAGTAAAAATTTTATTGATTTCAATTCACTGGACGAGTTTTATTTAATTCTTCAGTTGAATTTCACTGATTCATCAAAGAAAATTCATCCACTGCGCATTGAAATTAGTGACATTTTCACTAATTCAGATTTAGACTGTGTGGAATTTTGCTTTTAAGCAGTAAGTTATTTAATATTTGTTGCTATGTATAACAAAATGTCTATATTTAACAAGTGTAAAAAATAATATAAAAACATCTATTAACTTTTAAAAGACTAAAATTTTCCTAAAGTTTGCAAAAATTAAAAAAAAATTTTTTGACAGAGCTACAAAAACTTTTCTAACAAAAAACATTACAATTTACGTGGGTTTTACTCTGAAAAAAGGAAAAGAGGATTTAGTAAATAAGGGGACTAACTGTGATCTCTCTGTATGTATTAATTCAATCATAACTATAATGTAACAATTATAATTGCAGATGACGGTGATTTTAACGGATCTTCAGAATCTGAGGAGAATGAATTTATTGACGCCATCGATAATTTTGAAGAAAATGAACCTGACGAAATAAAGGAATTACAATTATGGGCTGTTGAAAATGGAATTGAACAAAACAGTCTTGATGAAATGTTAAAAATTTTGCGGCGTAGACTCTTGCCCGAATTACCAAAATCAGCGAAAACCTTCTTAGGTACTTCAACAGCAGAGTACGAAATTCAAGAAATGGCAGATTCAGACGGAAGTATGGGTGAATATGTTTATTTTGGTATTAAAAATGGCCTTGAGGAATGCATAGACCCAAACGTACATACCAAATCCACAATTTTTTTGCAAATTAATGCTGATGGTATCGCTTTATCAAAATCAGGCGTAAAAGGGTTTTGGGTCCTATCTGGCAAGGTTTACTATAAACCTGATGTTTATAAACCATTCCCAATTTTAATTTATTCGGGTAATTCGAAACCGGCAGATGTAAGCGAATTTTTAAAAGATTTCATTGAAGAAATAAATATTTTACAGTC
Source organism: Leptopilina boulardi (assembly GCF_019393585.1). NCBI lineage: Eukaryota > Metazoa > Arthropoda > Insecta > Hymenoptera > Figitidae > Leptopilina > Leptopilina boulardi. The sequence continues at coordinate 528,106 of NW_026137973.1, forward strand.
GAGAATAATAATGATTGCAAATAATCTATTTAAAATTCGCATTCATTGTTTTATTTGCGACACACCATCTCGAGCATTCTTAAAAGGAACAGTTGGACATGTGGGGATTTTCGCTTGCGAGAGGTGTGAAACTCAGGGATTGAAAGAAAATGGAGTCACTCAATTTCCCATTATCAACTGTAAGGAAAGGACGGATGAATCCTTCAGGAAACAAAATCAGCCTGGTCATCATAAAAGAAAATCTCCTCTTTTAAATGTAAAACCACAGTTGAATATGATTGCTATGTTCGTGCTGGATTTCATGCACCTATTCTGCGAAGGAGTCATGAAACGTCTTCTGCTTAATTGGTTCGTGATAAACACTTATGCAAAACTTGGACAAAATTGGAAGACTGAAGTATCTAGAAGACTTCTTCTAATTCGCAGGTGTATACCATGCGAATTCCAAAGAAAATCTAGATCCTTAAAGTCCCTTTGTAAATGGAAGGCAACAGAATTTAGATTTTTTTTGTTGTACTGCGGTCCTATTGTGATAATGCATGCGTTAAATAGTGATAGGTATAAAAACTTCTTACTTCTTCATTCTGCAACGAGAATTTTGTGCAGCGACAGTTCAAGTAGAATGTATCAAAGTTATGCGAAATCTTATTTAGAAAAATTTTTCTTGAGTTCACGACATTTGTATTTTCGAATACAGGTTCTCAATATGCACCATGCAATACATGCTGTAGATGATGTAATTAAAATGGGCTGTACCTTCAGCGAAATTAGTGCCTTTCCCTTTGAAAATTATCTCGGTAAATTGACAAAACTAATACGTACACCCAATCGACCCTTATCACAGATTTGTCGCAGGTTACACGAAATTAAAACAATAAATCCACCTAAACCACAGTTACCAGTCAAAATTAAAATATTAAAATCCAATGATTTGGAAATTTTTAAATTAAAGTACAAAGAGTGTACTCTAACAACAAAGATGCCAGACAATTTTGTAATTTTAAAAAATAGAAATCTTGTTCGTATTAGAAAAATATATAAAACAGAAGGCGAAATAAGAATAGAAGGTAACATATGGGATACTAAAAATCCAATATTTACATATCCCCTCAATTCAAAATTGTTAAACATGTGGGAACTGCGTAGCAAGCCTTCTAATCGTTTAACCACATTTAATGTAAACGACATCAAACAGAAAATGGTAAAATTATCATTAAATTTCAGTGAGAGAGAACCAAAAAAACATTACTGCATGCCTCTTTTACACCAGTAATAACGTGTTTTACGCTTATATTGCAAAAATTGATTTAAAAATCCGATGTACTGCAATTTTTTTCAAATTATATACACTAATTTAATATTTGAAAGAGAACTTATAACCTTCACAAAAATAACATGATAAATAAATAAAACAAGTAAAAAAAAAATAGATTAGAAAATTAAATTTATTTAAATTATTGCTTTATAAAATTTGAAAATAATGTTATATTTAATTTATTAATAATTAATAATAAATTAATTTGTATTTATATAATAATTTTAATCTATGCAATTAAAAAAATCTTAAATAACTTATCAATTAAATTAAATATATAAAAACATGATTAAAAAATCGAATATTTTATAATCGTTTGTTAGTTTCTCGGAATTTGGATTTCTGGCCTAAAGTGATAATATATATCTAAATCCAAAGAAACAGACTTCTTCTAAAATAATAAATAACTATATAAAAAGTGAAATTTTAATAAGTTTTACACTTATAAAATATATTTTCACTGCTTTATTATTGCTTTTTCTAATAAAATATATGAAAATAAAAAGAGATGTTTTTGAATTTCCCGCTTTATGTTGTTGCATTGGTGTTTAAAAGTGGCAACACTGTTATTCGATTCGATAGTTCTAACTCTGTGCTATATACATTTTTAAATACACGAAACATTTATAGTACACAATAATTATTGTGTTATTAACGTATTTGATGTAATTATATATAAGTGTATAATGTAAGTATTACTTATATAATGTTATTTTTTCTCAAAAAAGTGTCAACAAAATAAAATCAAGGATAAAATCTGTACAGTTAAAAGTTGAAAAGTGACAATTTATAGGTTATGTGTTTCTCGTAGATGAGAAAAATAAGAGTGTTTTCTTTAATTTGGAATATTAATCTATGTAGTGCAGTGCTTAAATATTTAAAAAAAAGTTATGACATGAAAACAGAAACCAACATTTCTATTATACGCGCCATTTAACTTTTTTATAATTCATGAAAAGCGGTTATTTCCTTGTAGTTTTCAATGTTGTTATCCATGAGTTCGAGAACATTCGAGACGATCAACATAATCAGACGTTTGTTTTGAACTCAACCCGTAATGAAAAAGTTTACTTTCCTATTAATTATTTTTTATATCTTATCAGTGTATAAAAAATGATTTTAAAGTTATTAAAAAATTAAAACTAACTAAAGTTTTTTTACAGAGCAATGGCGAATTTAATATTAACCTGCAAACCATTTCAATTAGTCCACTTTACATCATCAGGCAAAAGTGAGATAACTCGAACAGTTGATATAACGTTACTAAAATGGATTAAGTACGATGACAAAAAAAAACAGTTTTTAACAAAATATATGCCGCCTCCTTACACTGAGGAAACAAATAAATTGTTATACGATTTAATACAAAATAATTCAGATATAGTTGACAATAATTGGCCAAATTATGTTGTTAAAATTGTTGGTCATGCAGGTGAGTCAAAAATATATAATAATAAATATATATAATTATATATACATTAATATAATAAAATTTTGTTAAGTAGTTGCTAAAAATCTAAAATAAAAATGGAAAGATTATACGGTATTTTTAAAAATAAATTGCATAAAATTGTTACTTTTTAAATTTAATTTGTTTAAATATATTAAAAAAACATTGTATGATTTATAAAATATTATTTAACAGATACATATGAACAAGCTGTCATGAGATTAAACGAACTCAAGATTAAGGAATTCGCCTATACAGAATCGGAAGTAGACCCAGGGAAAAAGGCAAAATTAGCAACTAGTCAAATTAAACTTCAGTTGAAGTCTTTGCCAGATTTAAAGAATATTATGAATCTTTCTACTATTGGAGAGCCCCAGCCTAGTACTTCTAAAGAAAAATCAACAAATTTATCAAATTTTAAAAAACAGAGAAACTCTACGACTTTTTCAGGTTAGTATATTGGTTTTGGAAATCAATTGAGAATATTAAAATTTATATTTTTCACTAATAACATCGTTAAATTCGTCGTTTGAGAAATTAATTCCTTTATTTGTTTTACGTATTTTTATAAATTTTCAAATCCAAATTATATAATGTATAAAATTAAATTTTGATATTTTTATAGACAAAGCAGCAGTCAATTCTCAAAATAGTATAAAAAGGAAGAAAAAAAAACAAAATTCTGGTGTTCACCGTAAGTATATTTTTCTTATTAATTTCTATTTTTCGAGAATCTTAAAAATGTAAAATCATTTTATTTCACAATTTTTTTTAACTGAGGACAAATTAAAAATCAATATTGTTAACAATTTTTCAATCGTAATGACAATAATTTATTTTCTTGATGGTCAAAATTGAAAAATATGTAAAAAATTATTTAAAGTTTAAATGGTTTTTAGGCAAGAAGATAGTAGACTCTGATTCATCAAGTAATAGTGATTCAGTTCCCAATAAAAGAAGAAGGGAGATGTTAAAGAATAATTCTAGTACTCGAAGTAAGTATATTTTCTTTATTAATTTAAATTTTTTGAGAATCTTAAAAATGTCAAATCGGTTTATTTTACAATTTTTTTTTACTTGGGCCAATACTGCAAAATCAAGCACCATAGAATACATTGTACTCACTTTTAAAACTATTAAGACATCTTATTTATCTATTTTCAATCTTAGAAATTAATGCATTTTAAGATGCTATTAATAGCTTTTGGAAACAACATAAAAATGACTACCAAAATATCTTAAAACAAGATGCCTTCTTTTTATAGTGAAATTAAAAAATAATATTGATAACAATTTTTAAATCAAAATGACAATAATTTATTTTATTTTAGACAAGATTATAGTAGATTCCGGTTCTTCAGATAATGGCGATTCTGTTTTCAATAATAGAAATAAGAAGGAGGCGAAAAAGAATTTTAATACTCAAGGTAAAAAAAATTTTCTTTACTGAGATAAAGTTTTTTCTAGATAATAAAGAAGGTAGAATCTTTTTTATATGGGGCATTTTATTTCAAAATTATGTACCCCTAGTAAACAATTGACAATACAAGACATTTTTAAAATAATTATTTCCCCCATTCAATTAAATCGAATTACTTTTACAATGAGTAATTTTGAAAGAGAAATTTCTAAACTTTATTATTGTACAAACATTTTTTTAAAAAAATTTTTGTACAATAATAAAGTTTAGAAGTTTCTCTATCGAAACTACTCATTGCAAAAGTAATTCGATTTAATTGAATGGGAGAAATAATTATTTAAAAATTGTCTTATATTGTCAATTGTTTAATAGAGGTATAATTTTAAAATAGAATGCCCCATATATTCTTCTGACACTTGGAAATATTATAAATAAAAATTGTTAACAGTTTTTGCATTATAAAAATAGTTTCCATTTATGAATAAACTAATATAAGTATGGTTTAGAGAATCCAATACGTGAATTTTCTGACGATGAGGATGTTTCGCCAGATCTAGACTTTGGTCTTACGGATTTTAATGCGTATGAAGAAAGGAAAAGTTTAGGGAATCCACGAAGAACAACTGAAAACGTAAAGGAAAAAATATGTGATAAAAAAAACAATAGTCGTGAAAGCAAATATGAAAAAAGTAAGAATAAAAAATTGTATGCATAAATTTTGAAAGGACTATTTTCTTACATATATTACACAATTTCGAAACAATAAAATTTTTTCAATTTTCTTAGATTTTTCATCTGTAATGCGAGAAATAAAATCATTACGAATTGACATTAAGGATGTACATGATAATACAAAATTATTAATTGGAATGTTAGAAAATCTTGCTATTTTAAACTTGGCCGACAAAAAAAGTTTCGAGGCTGAATATAACTTAATTTTGCCTCTGCAAACTTTTGACGACGTAGAAATTCTTAATCAAAAACTTGCAAATGAGGATTGTAATAAACATTTTGTAAGTAAAAAATTTATTATGTATTAGTGCTCCGTAAGTTTTAGTTCTATGATATTATTATATCCTTTAAGTATAAATTATTTAAATTTGCTTGCTTCCTTTTAAGACATTTTTTATACATCGAAATGTTTATTTATTTATATATATATTTATATTTTTATTACAGAAGGCGACGTTACAATTGTCATTAAGTAAAGATGTTGGAGTAAGAAAAGTTTTAAATGCAATAATTAAAAAATATCTATGTAGAGACATTGTACTTAAATTGACTGCGACGAAACCAAGTCCTGGAAAAACAATTTTCAAAAATATGAAAATGTGTTCGAGCTTATTGGGTAAAATATTAAATTTTATGAAATAAATTGCATAAACAAATATATTACAAGGTAAATTTAAGTAATTTTTAATAAATTTATTTTCAGAGGTTGCCACAGAAAAATTTCAAATTAGTGATGATGAAGTACTATCTCACCTTGGCATTATATTTGGCAATGCCAAGGATTGGGATGGTCATCGTAATCGAAGAAAAAATGATAATTAGTTAATAATTTTCAAACTCTTCAAATCGTTTAAAAATTATAAATTTATGGTTTTGTTTTATTAATCGACTTTTTTGTAAAAGTCATCCAAAGACTGGGATGGTCGTTTTAAGAAAAAAAACAAACAAACTGACCATTAATATACAGTATAAGTTAATAATATTTTGTGCAATTTAAATAAAACTTAAATAAACTTAATATTATTGTTTTTATTTTATTAATGATACATTAGGGAATACAGTATACTGACTACTGTATGGTTTACCATACCAAAAAAATTTGAATGGTAGTCAAATCGGGAAAAATTTGATGGCCCCGGTCGGGTCCCCAGCAGGGAACCAGATCGGGCCCCGAGCCATGGCCCCGGTCGGTTTTATTGTTTCATCCAGGCCGGGGGCAGGCCAGATTTCCCGGTCTGGCCCCGGTCTTGCCCGGTCTGGCCCTGGCCAGGGCCCGGTCAAAATTTCTGCACGGGCTGCAAATAAAAAAAAAATTCCATGGCAAATTTTATAATTTTCCAAAGAAAAAATGTATTGAAAAATTTAATTTTTTACTAAAAAATATTTTTTTTATTATTATTTCTTAAATTATTTTTTATTTAATAAAATATTTTATTAAAGTAGGTATTTTATTATTTATTTTAATACGAAATTTTTTGTATTAAAAATATCTTTTTTTTTTTAATTAGATAAAATTAGATGAGATTTTATTAATTAAATTTGAGAAAATTAATTGGATGCAATTTTTTTCTCAAAATTAGTTTTTATTAGTTTTGCGCCTATTCTCGAAGTTTGACACTTTTTCGAGAGACAAAGATAACTCACGTTCAATTTCCGGATGAGATTTTTCATTGTCACGTCTCTTTCTCTAATAATTAAGTAGAACTTGTTGACCTTAAAATAATATTTATTTTTTAACTTTATAATTTAATATTATCTAATTAAATTAATAAAAAAAATTGAATTGTTATTTTTGTAAATACCTGTTTCTTAGGATTTAATTTATAAGTTTAAATTTTCGCGGGCTACGTAACGACATCTAGTGGCAGTTTTTTCATCCGGTGTTCCTTCTATATTTCTAAACGAGCCGAACACATGTTTTTGAGTTAAAATTAACGATAAAAAAAATTCCAAAGCTATTTTTTGATACCAAAAAATGATAATCGGTATAAGAAAAATATAACAATTTATTTTGCAATATTTAAAAAAGCTTATTTAATATTAATAAAAATTTTCTGTTATTGAATGAAAATTTAAAAAAAAAATTTTTTTTTACTCAATATGAATATGAAGATCTATATTTGAAATTCCAATATACATTTATAAAATATAAAGGAGCATCTCTTGTCTCATTCTCTCTTGGATGAAAAAATCTCGGGCCAATGAATATCAAGGTTTATCCTTTGGTCGGAAAAACCGCGCCCCCTTTTAGACTTTGCATATGCGTGAACGATTATTGTTTAATTTGCTTTGCATGTTCATTCCCACCTTTTCTCATTTGCGTATATTACGCACCTATAAACCTACCTACCTATATACCTATACATTGTGGCCTTTCCTATATATACATATATACATATATATACATGTCAACAACATTTTTGCTAGGAAATGAATTTTCTACCTAGTCATGCAGTTTCAATATTATAAAGTACACGCTCGAAAGACAGGGGAGCGCAATAAACAAGCAGCATCCGATTTTCTTTTCTTCATACTTTTTTTTCAACCTATTACTTTTATTAATATTTATCTCGTATATATACTTTGCAGAATTTCTTTTTTTTTTCCTCATTTTACACGCAATGCGTTCATTAAATTTTTTCACGTACACACCCTCGTGGCATTCACCTAGTTTGACCTATTTTGACCTATTTAAGAATTATTTTAAACCTTCATTGGACTTAGAAATATTTTCTACATATACAGTCAACATTTTGCTTTGCTCAATTTTGCCAATTTTTTAAGTGGACATAATTTGACAAATTTTCTACCTAATTGACCAACTTCCCGTGTGGAAAAATCTTGTGGAAGTCTAGCGTCTAGAAATAGTCTTTCCAGTCATAGGCAAGCCCGTCTAAACTAGTCGGTCTTGCTATTCGCTAAGAAGCGTTTCAATGGACGTAGTCGAGTTCGTCTTATCTAGACCGTTTTTCAAGACTCAGGCCAGCGACTTTACAGCGCTACTTGACAAACGTATAGGTTATGGTCGTTTGCGGTTGTCAGTGTACTTTTATAGTTGTTGAACTTTTGTGAAATTCTTTTTTTTGTAAAATACTTTTGTAAAACACTTTTGTAAAATACTTTTGTATAATACTTTTGTAAAATACTTTTGTGAAATACTTTTGCGAATTACTTTTGTAATTGTGTACAAATATTTTTACAATTTTTACTAATTACAATTTAATATATTTTATAATTAGTAATTAATATTATTTAAATTATATTTATATATTGCTGTTAATTTCAATAAAAATATTCTTTGTTTTTTTTATAGATTTTTGACATTTATTTTTTTAATCGAAGAAAAAACTTTGTCACGAATTTATTTATTTTTATATTATATATCCATTAACATAACCTCAAACTAAAAAGTCGTTTTTAACAAAACTAAAAATATATTTAAAATTTATTACACCCAAATTCGACATATCCAGTTGTACAACATATATTAATTTAAATAATATTAATTACTAATTATAAAATATATTAAATTGTTATTAGTAAAAATTGTAAAAAATATATTATTTAAAAATATTTGTACACAACTACAAAAGTAATTCGCAAAAGTATTTCACAAAAGTATTTCCCAAAAGTATTTTACAAAAGTGCAACAACTATAAAAGTACACTGACAACCGCAAACGACCATAACCTATACGTTTGTCAAGTAGCGCTGTAAAGTCGCTGGCCTGAGTCTTGAAAAACGGTCTAGATAAGACGAACTCGACTACGTCTATTGAAACATCTTTATTATGGATTATTTCAATATTATTCATTATAATTATACCTATAATATTGTAATAATTAAAGAATTATTATTTGATACATTATAGAGATGATAAATCATAAATATAACGTAAAAAACAATATTATTATTAATATATATATTATATTATAATATTATTAACAATAAAGGCAATGGATATGGCTTTTATATAAATAGAAATAATTTTATAATTATATTAAAAATATATATATATAATTTAAGGATAAAAACATTTTGAATTTAGCATAAAGGCGCGCCAAAAACATCACCGGTATTAACAGATTGTCGCCAAGTAGCCAGCGTGGCTCCGTGGTTAGCGTAGTAGGTTTGCGAGTGTTAGGTCGTGGGTTCGGTGCCCAGTGCGAGCGAGATTTTTCAAATTAGATTAGGTGTTATTTCCACAGGTGTTGTTAATTAATCTTAAGTGATAATATAAAAATAGTAAAAAACTTCGGATTAAATTAATTAAATAATAATAAATTTTTTTTGAAATTACTAATAATAATTAAATGAGGAGATAAGTTGTCTTGACTTATAAGATTCCAATACAACTTATCTCCTTATTATTAGTAAATTAAAATCATATTATTAATGAATACTAATGTTGTTTTAATTTTATCTATAAATATAATAATACGTAATATTAATAGGATTATTATTATTACTATTATTATTAAGAATTATTGAACGCGACTATCAAGACCTGGCCAGCTTGTCTAACTCTAGACCGTATCATGGAACTTTCGTTCCATTTCTGATCGGGGGCTCGACAAGACCGTCTGGCCTGGGTCTATAGAGACGTTAGACAGTCTGTCCAGCGTCCTACCAGCGCCCCGAAATTTTTCCACACGGGTTTATTCCACTTTTTACTTATTTTCCACCTAATTGACCTACTTTCTATCCACTTTTGACCTACTTTATATCAATTTTGACCTATGATCTACTTACATTGACCTAATTTCTACCTAATTGACCTATTTTCTACCCACTTTAGACCTACTTTGGGCTATTTTCTACGTAAATTACCTGTTTTCTACCTTCTTTGACCTACTTTCTACCCACTTTTGACCTACTTTATATCAATTTTGACCTATGTCCTATCTACTTTGACCTACTTTCTACCTAATTGACCTATTTTTTACCTACTTTTTACCGATTTCCACCTATTTTCTATCCACTTTAGACCTACTTTGGGCTATTTTCTACATAAATTACCTGTTTTTCACCTTCTTTGACCTACTTTCTACCTAATTAACCTACTATCTACCAATTTCGACCATCTCAGACCTATTTTCTACCTAATTTATATCTAATTTGTTCTACTTTCTACCGACTGAAAGCTTCTTTGATCTACTTTCTACTCACTTTCGACCTATTTTGACCTATATAACTGGAAAAAAATAATCTAAATCCAAGGATTTACGAAAAAAAAGTAAAAAGAAAGATATAACTTTCGATAAATTGTGAAACAAACTTCGTGTCGATAATTTGCGAGTCTCTTGCTCTTCAGGTCAATTGAGATGGCAAGGACGCACCTGGGGCGTGTCTCTTGTATGAATTATTTAAAAAAGAAAAAAAAAACTTTAAAGACGCGTGCCCAGTGTATCAATAATAAAACGACGCTCATTGTAGCGTTAATTTTCCTCTTAGCAGATAGGAATGTTTGAAAAGAAATAGTCAAAATACAAAATTTAATTTTTATAAAACTGATTAGAAATAAATTTTTTTTTTTTTTTTAAATTTTCGAAACTTTTTTTTGAGAATGTAATTAGGCGCAGGCGCACTGGCAGCTGTCACTTGAATTATACGATAAGCTAATTAAAATATTTCATAAGCGCGTTTCTCGCTTTTCGTGGCAGATGTTTTTGGTGGCGTGCGATAAAAAAAATGTAACCTTAAGTCACAATAATTATTATTAACATCTTTATTGGTCATCAATTTTCTTCATTCGGATCATTTATTAAAATTCAATTGTAAATTTAAATTCATTTTTGAAATAAATATATTTTTATTATTTTAATTTTAATTATTAAATTAATAAAATCTACTTGAAGAAAAAAAAAGTAGTAAAAATTATTAATAAAATAAATTTTTTATTTTTCCCATTAGATTTGATTTGACGTAGGACGAGAATTCTAATTTTTTTTTTTCTCATTGTTCTTATCAAAAGTAGGGGGGTGGAGGGAGGTGTGAACGCGCTCGTTGAGGAGGAGTGAACTCTTCCAAATAACGAATGAAAGAAAAACACAGAGTGTTAACAGCCGGCAATATTTGTTTAAAGCTAAAATATATATATATATATGTACATACATAAGAAAAGAAGGAGAGAACATTTGCTTCGAGAAGAAGGAATTATATCCAAACACGGTAGAAGGAAATGACCGCATGAAAAAAAGAAGATGATTTCTTCACTCTCGTTCAATTGTGACAGTCATGCGAAACCGCATCAGCGCGAAAACAAACTGACGATAATTTTTTTTTTTTTTTTTTTCTTATTCATATTGAATGAACTGAAAAAAAATGTCGATATCAAGGGTAATTGCACTCGCAAATGATTATTTCAAGTTCCAAGAAAAAGAGAATTGAAATCACAATGTGTGCACGAGTAAAAAAGAATAAGAAATTATTTTCGATAATATTAAATTTCATTTTTTCAAAAATTAATTTTGAATGTAAATTTTTTTCTAAGTAAATTACAATTTTTTGTGGGAGTTTTTTTTTTGGAATAGAATAAAAAGTCGACATAAATTTTCTGTCAAAAAAAAATAAAATAATAATTTGTCGTTGAAGCTGCTAATAATGACTTTTTTATCCTCTCTCTCTTTATCTTTTGCCAATCTCGCAATAAATTTCGACGCTCGTGAGCTTAACAGCTGCTGGAATTGAGTTTATTTTGACAAAAGATGATTCCGATAAAGAGAATCAAATATTGCATGAATTCTAGTAAAAAAAAAAAAAAATTGAGAGAGAAAAAAACCTGAAACTTTGGGATAAGAATCATGTATATAGAGAGAAAAAAAAGGAGAAGAAGACAAAAAAAAAAAATTGAAAAGTTTCACTTTCCGTTGGAAATGTGTAGTATGAGGATTTGACGCGGCGTAAAATGCGTTCTCATTGTTATACTCTCGCTTCTCTCACATTTCTCTCTCTCTCTCTCTCTTTCACTCTCGAACATGAGCGCGCGCGCCTTTCTCGTTCGATAAAACTGTCAAACTCATCCATCCGGGGATTTCAGAAAAAAAAGGATATCCGTAAACCGTTTCGTTGTAAAACATATTTGCGACACTCAGTTTTCCAAAAAAAAAAAAATAAATAAAAAAAATAAATCCGCGTAATTCCGCGCTTCATCCACAAGTTTTCGTGCTCCTCTCATGCGCATAATCAATTTATTTTGCTGGCTCAATTTTTCGATTCATTGCACGAGAATATGTAAAAGAAAAAATATTTTTTTTTTACTTTTTCAATTTAGTCGCTGAAAATCGAGCGTTTCTAAATTTAGAACTATCACAATTTGTTTTAAATTAAATTTTCTTTTATACAAATGTCAAAATTGAACACTTCCAAATATATGGAATACTAAAAATTTGGGCCAATTCAAATACAATGCTTTCAAATTTGTGCGAATTCGAAATCGAAAGCTTTCAAATTCGGAGAAATTCAAAATTAGACGATTCAAAGTCGAACGCTTCCAAATTTGGACTATTCAAATTTTGGGCAAAATCTTAATTCGAATATTCCAAATTTGGGCAAATTCAACGTTGAACGATTTAAAATTTGGATGAATTCAAAACCGAACGCTTCCAAATTTGGACTATTCGAATTTTGGGCAAAATCTTAATTCGAATATTCCAAATTTGGGCAAATTCAAAATTGAACGCTTATTCCAAATTTATGGATGAAAATCTAAATTCTTTGAAAAATTCGACATGAAGCGTGAAAATTTGTTGTTTTTTTGAACAAAATTTTTGATTTTTTTGGAAAATCGAAATATGAGATTAACGTCTGATAAAGAATGAAAATTTGAATGTATATATATATATATATATATATATATATATATATATATATATATATATATAAAGACAGCTGGAAGTAGAGGCGCAGTCGATTTCGTTTCGCGAAAGTGTACACGGCGAGACGTCTCAGCTGACTTTAATTTCAACAAACCATTTTTACTGTATACTATACGACAGATGGCTGGCGAACGAAAGAGCCGTTGCTCCCATTAGAACCTTGACGGTTAGAAATCGAGGGACAGGTTGTTGCTGAAAATCCTTGTCCCAATGAACGATTTCAAACATTTTTTTTTCTGTTTTTTGGTATTACTTTTTTTATTCAATTTGACATATCGTATTTTTTATAAATGATTTTACATTTTCTAAAATTCTAAATTTTGGATAAAATACAAAATTGGACGGTTTAAATTTTTAGTGAATTTAAAATCAAACGCTTCTAAATTTGGACAATATAAAATTTGAGCGAATTAAATATCAAATGCGCTTCATAATTTGAGTGAATTTAAAACCGAACACTTTCAAATTTAGGTGAATTCAAAATCGGACGTTTCAGAATTCGGACGAATTAAAAATCGAGCGTTTCCCAATTTGGGCGAATTGAAAACTGAACGCTTTCAAATTTGGACGAATTCAAATTCGAACGCTTCCAAATTTGAGCGAATTCGAATTTGAACGCTTTCAAGTTTGGGCCAATTCAAAATCGAATGCTTCCAAATTTGGACAATTGAAAATCGAAAGCTTCCAAATTTGGACAATTGAAAATCGAAAGCTTCCAAATTTGGGCGAATTTGAAATCGAGAGCTTCCAAATTTGGGCGAATTGAAAACTGAACGCTTTCAAATTTGGACGAATTCGAATTAGAACGCTTTCAAATTTAGATAAATTCAAAATCGAACGCTTCCAAATTTGAGCGAATTCGAATTTGAACGCTTTCAAGTTTGGGCCAATTCAAAATCGAATGCTTCTAAATTTGGACGATTAAAAATCGAAAGCTTCCAAATTTGGGCCAATTCAAAATCGAATGCTACCCAATTTGGACAATTGAAAATCGAAAGCTTCCAAATTTGGACAATTGAAAATCGAAAGCTTCCAAATTTGGGCGAATTTGAAATCGAGGGCTTCCAAATTTGGGCGAATTGAAAACTGAACGCTTTCAAATTTGGACGAATTCGAATTAGAACGCTTCCAAATTTAGATAAATTCTAAATCGAACGCTTCCAAATTTGAGCGAATTCGAATTTGAACGCTTTCAAGTTTGGGCCAATTCAAAATCGAATGCTTCTAAATTTGGACAATTGAAAATCGAAAGCTTCCAAATTTGGACAATTGAAAATCGAAAGCTTCCAAATTTGGGCGAATTCGAAATCGAACGCTTTAAAATTTGGGCAAATTCGAACGCTTACAAAATATTTTCCCTTAAAATCAATGTTGAAAAATATGGAAAATTAAAAAAAAAAAGATATAAAAAGACAGCTTGCGCGTGCGCTTCATTTGAAAAAAAAAAAAAAAAAAATATTACAACAATATAAAATATAGACTCCAGAAATTGCATCGAATCGATTTTCGTTGCGCTACTGAGGTATATAACACACAACCAAAAAGGAAGAAGAATAAAGAATAATAATTTAAAATTATTCTCGCATCGCTGCTTGGAATTGATGATTCTTGCACATTCGCTACAGACTGACGCGACGCTCGAAACCATTTTTGTGTTGACGAGTTCGTCTATGTGTGTACGTGTTTTTTTTTATATGTATTTTATGTTCACGTGAATGTTGCGTACGCATGCGAGTGCTCCTGTATAAAATTACAAGTTTCCCTGAAACTCGTCGCCTTTCACGGCCAGAATCGATCCGGACATATGATATATATATTTTTTTTATTTTCCATATGCGCAAACAATGAAATTTTTTTAGTAAATCAAACAAAATTTAATAAATTATTTATAAATTCTTTCGCTCAATTTTGAGTGTTCCAAAAATTTATGTTTTGGAAATATTCAAGTCATTTTTGAGGTAAAATATTTTTTTGAAAATTTGTTTTTGAGTCAAATTTTAATTTTAAATAAAAATTTTTTTTTTTTTTTGTATATTTTTAATTATGAATATATGGATTTTTTTTTATATAAATATATGTTGAGTATGTTTATATAAATGTGTGTAGGAGAGATTGAGGCAAACAAGTAGTGCCTGGTAACGGCTTTAATAATTATTTTTACAACGTTTCCGAGTATGCGTTCTTGTCCGGTCTCGCTTGAGCGCCTTGCAGCTGGCCCTTTCCAACCCCGTGACACAAGGGCGTCCCTGCTTGTGAAACGCTCACAACTAGAGGATTTCATTGTAAAAGAGACTCGAAAGAGTGTCGATGTGAAATTGTATAGAGTCTCGTATGGGCTACGCCCGTGAGGCACGCAGGATGCACGCTTTTTCCCCGACAAACTGCCAATGCCATTTTTTTATTCATATTAAATACTAAACTTCTGTGTTTATTAGTTTCTCATGTTTGTTCAAATTTTTTAAAATAATTTTTTCATTTAATTATAATATGCTTCAAATTTTGCTAAAACTCAAAATTCGACGATTATTTAAAATTTGAGAGAATTCATAATCGAACGCTTCCAAATTTGGACAAAATTCTAATTTAGAGCAAAACCCATATTCGACGTTCCAAAATTAAGGCGAATTTAAAATCGAACGCTTTCAAATTTGGACAAAATCCGAATTTTAGGCAAAACCTAAATTAGACTATTCCAAATTTGGACAAAATCTAACTTTGGACAAATTTAAAATCGAACGCTTTCAAATTTGGACAAAATCCGAATTTTGGGCATAACCTAAATTAGACTATTCCAAATTTGGACAAAATCTAACTTTGGACAAATTGAAAATCGAACGCTTTCGAATTTGGACAAAATCTAACTTTGGACAAATTCAAAATCGAATGCTTCCAAATTTAGGGCAAAATCCAATTTGGACTATTCAAAATTTGGGCTAATTCAAAATCAAATGCTTCCAATTTTGAAAAAAATATAAATTTTGTTCAAATTTAAAATCGAATGCTTCTAAATTTTGAGAAAAAAATTTAGTGTCACGTTCGAAATCGAGGAGAGAAGTGGGGGGGGGGTAAATAAGGGGGAAAAATAATTATTTTTTGAGCAAAACAAACCCTAATTCGGTGACCTATAAAAACCCTTCACGGAGGAAACTTCCTTCCGCATTTTGTTGGCCAAAAATAGAAGCGTTGTTAAAATTGACTAAAGTAGTATTGTTTTCGCGCAAAGAGAGAGAGAGAGAGAGAGAGAGTCGTCTCCTTTTTTTCCCTCTTTTGGAGGCTTAATTAAGGAGCTTTCAATATTCTTGGAAAATGGGTCAAGATCACCTGCTCCTTAGCAATTTTCTTATAAGCACTGAAAAGAAAAACAAATGATAATGGCTCTCTGTTTAGTTTATGGAACAAAAGATTCTCTCCCGACACCCGGCCATTTCCAAACCTAAATGATCCCAAGACTCAGGTGTTTCTTCTTAACTTTAAGTATTGTATACTCTTAGCGCTCTGGAATTTTTTATTTCTTTTTTAATTTTTATTAAATCCCTATATATTTACTGCTTTTAAAGAAAAAAACCCCTAAATTAATTTTATGAAATATATTCTATATCCAAATATTTTCAAAAAATTAGCTACATAATTATAACGGAAAATAACTATTGTTAATAATATTTCGAATTAAGTATGGATTATTTTTTTTAAAAATAATTTTGAAATATAATCAGAAGGAGAATAATGATGATCGCATAAAAGAATTCACATGCTTCCGAATAAAGTTAACAACCCGGTAGGTCTTATAACATATTATATATTATGGTTTCAAGAGGTTTCATCAAGATATTTTCCAGACCTAAACAGACGCACATGGCTTTAAAAGTGCGTATATTCACAATATTTACATAAGTATATTTCTTTTTTTTTTTTATAGCGAGTAGTGTTTTTTAATGTTTCGGAAAATTCCAACGGCTTCTTCTTCTTTTTTTTTTTAAATATTATCTCTGTCGTCAAAGATCATTAATTTCTCAAAAGTGTACGCGGTATTTTAAACACAAAACAAAACAGTTTCGAGGAAATGAAAAAAACTTTCAGATTCCTTTTGAAATTCTAATTTTTTGTGGACTCTGAACTATTCCAAATTGAAACACATTTTACTGAAAATTTGAAGGTTTTAAAATTAAAATGGTTGAAATTTTAAAATTTGTATAAATTTTAACCATCCAAAACAAATTTTTAAAAAAATTTAATAACAAATAATTAACACTGGTTGAGAAGTTGATGAAAAATTTTAAGTAAATGCCATTTGGCGTGAGTGTGTTGTATTTTATATATATAAAGTGTTACCGCAGTCGTCACGGATCGATATACATCAGCACAAGGTGCGCGCTCTTTTACTATATACTCAAGTATTATATATATATATATATATAAAGCCATGTGCGTTAAGACACACTGATCGACAGGTGTTCACAAGCGGGGAAACCGCGCGCCAAAACCGATAATGCAAAAACTTTTGAAAAATATATTTTTACATCACGAGCTCTTAATATAGACATTATAATCTTGTTCAGTGAGAAGAACATACTATATTATTCTTTCCATCGCCAATTCGAAAAAATCCAAAATTTTTGAAAAAATTCAAAATCAAACGCTTCCAAATTTGGAAAAATTAGGAATTGAATGCTTCAAAGTTTGGACAAATTCAAAATCGAATGCTTCCAAATTTGAGCCAATTGAAATTCCAAAGCTTCCAAATTTGGGCGAATTCAAATTTGAACGCTTCCAAATTTGGACAAATTCAAAATCGAACCCTTCCAAATATGGGCTAATTCAAAATCGAACGCTTCCGAATTTGGGCGAAATCGAATTAGAACGCTTCCAAATTTGGACAAATTCAAAATCGAACGCTTCCGAATTTGGGCTAATTCAAAATCGAATGCTTCCGAATTTGGGCTAATTCAAAATCGAATGCTTCCAAATTTGAGCCAATTGAAAATCCAAAGCTTCCAAATTTGGGCGAATTCAAATTTGAACGTTTCCAAATTTGAGCGAATTGAAAATCCAAAGCTTCTTAATTTGGGCGAATTCAAATTTGAACGCTTCCAAATTTCGATAAATTCAAAATCGAACGCTTCCGAATTTGGGCTAATTCAAAATCGAACGCTTCTAAATTTGAGCGAATTCGAAATCGAACGCTTCCAAATTTGGTCAAATTCAAAATTGATCGCTTCCAAATTTGGTCAAATTCAAAATTGATCGCTTCCAAATTTGGTCAAATTCAAAATTGATCGCTTCTAAATTTGGTCAAATTCAAAATTGATCGCTTTCAAATTTGGACAATTCAAAATTTGGACAAATTCAAAATTGATCGCTTCCAAATTTGGTCAAATTCAAAATTGATCGCTTCCAAATTTGGTCAAATTCAAAATTGATCGCTTCTAAATTTGGTCAAATTCAAAATTGATCGCTTTCAAATTTGGACAATTCAAAATTTGGGCAAATTTAAAATTGAACGCTTTCAAATTTGGACAAATTCAAAATTGATCGCTTCCAAATTTGGTCAAATTCAAAATTGATCGCTTCCAAATTTGGTCAAATTCAAAATTGATCGCTTTCAAATTTGGACAAATTCAAAATTGATCGCTTCCAAATTTGGTCAAATTCAAAATTGATCGCTTCCAAATTTGGTCAAATTCAAAATTGATCGCTTCCAAATTTGGTCAATTCAAAATTTGGGCAAATTTAAAATTGAACGCTTCCAAATGTGGGCAAATTCAAAATAGAACGCTTCCAACTTTGGGAAAATTCCTAAAAGAACGCTTCCAAATTTGGGCCAATTCGAAATCGACCGCCTCCAATTTTGGACAAATCTGAATTTAGTCAAATTCAAAATTGAAAGATTAAAAATTCAAATTCACCAAGAGGGGGGGAAAAATTTGAATATAAATAATCAAACAGGTTAAAGAAGCAACCGGTGTCTGTGTGGTGGGAACACGTGAATGGTTTTTGGGGGTTGTGGACCTGTTATTGTTTTGTGTTCAAGGGTGTTTAGTGTTTGGATCGTTTTCTCTCTCACTCACACTCACTCACTCTGTTCTCCTCTGAAGCCGGGACAGGGTTGCAAAAGGATGAGTATATATACATATATATATATATATATATATATATTTGGAGGGTCAAACACCCCACAAGCCCTTGTCCCTCCAGGAGGGATTTCATTCATGACACCCCCATCCCATCACATTTTGTGCCCCCATTCCAATTTCTGTTTGACTCCTTCAAGGGCCACTGTCACATTATCGCCCGCACGAAAAAAAAGGGTGTATATATATATATATATGGATACTTCTTATTTCAATCCCTAAAAAATATTGTCCCGTCTTCTCGACATCTTAATATGTGTGTTTGTATGAAAATATTTTGCCTGTGATATTTTATATGTCGTTTATTTTGATCTTTAGAGATTTTTTTTTTTTTTGCGAAATTCAAAATCGAACGCTTTCAATTTTGGAAAATTATTAATTTTGGACAATTTTTTTAGATGGAACGCTTTCAAATTTGGAAAAAATGTCAAATTTGAACAAATCCAAAATCTAACGCTTCCAAATATTATGGAAAATCTTTATTTTGGAAAAGTCCAAAATTGAACGCTTCCAAATTCGGAAAAATCACTAATTTTGGATAAATTCAAAGTTGTAAAATTCATAGAGAAGTAATAAAATATAAAAAAAATTTAATTGATAAAAAAAAAATTAAATTCCAATTCCAAAATATAGAATAAAAAATTGAACCTGCGGAATAAAAAGAAAATGACTATATGAGGAAACCCCCCGACATTATTCGAATTCTCGGAAAGCGATGAGTATTTCTTTAGAAAAAAAAAAGAAGAATAAAAAAAAAGAGAAGGGCTAGACAAGAGAGCCGCGATGTGTCGTGCGCGTGGTCTAGACGAGAAAAGAAAAGAGAGAAGAGAGAAAGTATCGGTTGCACCCAGTCTTGAAAATGTCTAGACCACCAGGTGTCTCAGCACGGGACACTGCTGGGTTTCTATATGTTATGTGAATGTGTGTGCGAGGGTGTGGCGTGCTTCCAGATAATTAGGCACGGAGGTTTCCCCCCTTTCGTGTTTTCGGAACCCCTCGAAGTCAGGAGGAACCCCAACTCTTTTTATATATATATATATATATATATATATATATATATATACTATATACACTATACTCCCCCAACGTGATTCGAAATCTCATGGCACGAGCCAAGGAGGAGACGAAAAGTGTGTTGATCGTATTATATTCTCTCTCCCTCTCTTTATTTTGCTCAGCGATTTTTTTTTTTTTTTGACTATATAGTAATTTGAAATCGAACGCTTCCCAATTTAGACAAATCTGAATTTTAAACAAAATCAAAATTGGATAATACAGAATTTGGGCGAATTCAAAATCGAACGCTTCCAAATTTGAGCCAATTGAAAAACCAAAGCTTCCAAATTTGGGCGAATTCAAATTTGAACGCTTTCCAATTTGGACGAATTCAAATTTGAACGCTTCCAAATTTGGACAAATTCAAAATCGAACGCTTCCTAATTTGGGCCAATTCAAAATCGAACGTTTCCAAATTTGGGCCAATTCAAAATCGAATGCTTCCGAATTTGGACGAAATCGAATTAGAACGCTTCCAAATTTGGGCCAATTTAAAATCGAACGCTTCCAAATTTAGGCCAATTGAAAATCCAAAGCTTCCAAATTTGAAAGAATTCAAATTTGAACGCTTTCAAATATGGACGAATTCAAATTTGAACGCTTCCAAATTTGGACAAATTCAAAATCGAACGCTTCTGAATTTGGGCGAAATCGAATTAGAACGCTTCCAAATTTGGATAAATTCAAAATCGAACACTTCCAAATTTGGACAAACCAAATTTCAGCCAAAATAATAATTGAACGATTCAAAATTTGGGTAATTCTAAAATTGAACGCTTGCACATTCGTAAAAATCTAAGTTTTTAATGTCGCTTTTGAAGACGCAAGTCACATAATAAAGAAACAAGTCTGAGATTGACAGGTGTGACACCTGTCGCGTGTCTCTTGAGAGCCCCTCTCCCTCTCTAATAATATTTCGTGATTATAAGCCAATTAACGATATATACATAACACGGGGGTCGGACCCTCGTCTCCTTCTTGTCTTTGGGTGCGGTTGGGTATTTTCCCTATCCTGAGAGAGAGTGAGAGAGAGAGATCCCTCGGTAATAAGAAGAAGGGTATGGAGAGAGGAGGACAAGGAGGTAGTTGGCGATAAAATGTAAACCACCGTTGCAGACATAGAGAGGATATCTGTATATATGTATATATATATATATATCCCGGGACCCTCTCTCGCACTCACCACGAGTGACTCGCAATCGTAGAAAAGACCCTCCTCAAATGCTCGCAAAACAACCAAGTGCAAAAGGGGGTGGCTCACTCTCTGCTGCACGTTATGACTGTTGTTCAAGGTCAGGGTCACGGACTCGAGGAGAGGATCTGGGTTAGGGAAATCCGACAATCCACCCTCCCCCCCATTTGGCGCACTTTGATTCTGATACACTTAAGGCGGTTGTGTTTATTTTTATCCTCTTCTTATTCTTCTTCTTCTTCTTCTACTTTTTCCGGGCAAGTGGTGGAAATAGTAAAAAAAGAGATTTTTATATTAAATTCTTTCCATATTTGAAAATAATCTAAATTGTAGCAAATATTTAAAATCGAACGCTTCTAAATTTAGAGAAATTTAAATTTTGGGTAAATTCAAAATTGGATGTTTCAAAATTTGGGCCAATTCAAAATCGAACGCTTCCATTCGAGCGTTCCATTTTGAATTGTCCAAATTTTGAATTGATCAATTTTGAATTCGTCCAAATTTGAAAGCGTTTGAGTAGGAATTCCCACAAATTTGAAAGTGTTCGAATTTGAATTCGTCCAAATTCAAACACTTCGTAATTTTGGAGAAATTCCAACTCGAACACTTCTAAATTTGGGCAAATTTAAAATTGAACGCTTCCAAATTTGGACAAATTCAAAATTGAACGATTCAAAATTTGGGTGAACTCGAAATCGAAAGCTTCCAAATTTGGTCAAATTCGAAATCGAACGCTTCCAAATTTGGTCAAATTCAAAATTGATCGCTTGCAAATTTGGTCAAATTCAAAATTGATCGCTTCCAAATTTGGTCAAATTCAAAATTGATCGCTTCCAAATTTGGTCAATTCAAAATTTGGGCAAATTTAAAATTGAACGCTTCCAAATTTGGACAAATTCAAAATTGAACGATTCAAAATTTGGGTGAATTCGAAATCGAAAGCTTCCAAATTTGGTCAAATTCGAAATCGAACGCTTCCAAATTTGGTCAAATTCAAAATTGATCGCTTCCAAATTTGGTCAAATTCAAAATTGATCGCTTCCAAATTTTGGTCAATTCAAAATTTGGGCAAATTTAAAATTGAACGCTTCCAAATTTGGACAAATTCAAAATTGAACGATTCAAAATTTGGGTGAATTCGAAATCGAAAGCTTCCAAATTTGGTCAAATTCGAAATCGAACGCTTCCAAATTTGGTCAAATTCAAAATTGATCGCTTCCAAATTTGGTCAAATTCAAAATTGATCGCTTCCAAATTTTGGTCAATTCAAAATTTGGGCAAATTTAAAATTGAACGCTTCCAAATTTGGACAAATTCAAAATTGAACGATTCAAAATTTGGGTGAATTCGAAATCGAAAGCTTCCAAATTTGGTCAAATTCAAAATTGATCGCTTCCACATTTGGTCAATTCAAAATTTGGGCAAATTTAAAATTGAACGCTTCCAAATTTGGACAAATTAAAAATTGAACGATTTAAAATTTGAGAAAACTTTAATTTTAACCAATATAAAAAATTGAACGTTGTAAAAAATGTGTGTTAATTTTTTTTCTGTTTTTTTTTTAATACGAAAGTATGTTAAATATATAGAGAGCAATTATAAAGTATTTTTTTATCCACGAATTCTCATTTTATCAGAAAATTGAGAAATTCTTATATGCGAGCATAAGCGCTTGGAAAAAAGAATTTTAATTACACGAGCCCTCATCGTCATCTCGTGTATATATGGTTCTCGGAGGATTAATTCGTGGGCGTGTATTTAGTCAGGTACAGCGCGCTGAGTACGAGAGTAAAAAGCACGACTGCAAGATGCTCAAGAGGATGTGTGTATGTGTTTCAGGGACCTGAGAGCCATCTGTCAAAGAAAGGAAAAAAAAAAATTTCAAAACTTTTTTTATTTTCAAATTTTTTTTTTTTTTTTCTTAGCAGGAAAACGATGAAAATTGAAGATGAAGAAGAAGAAGAAAGATTTTCTCTGACATCGAGAAGCGCATGTAATAAATCTTAACTTCTCATTCGATAAATCTTTCATAAAAGAAATTTTAAAACTTCTCAAACTTTTCGAGAAAAAAGTCAGTAAATAAAGGAGAAAAACTTTTTTTTGTTTGATAGAAAGTAAATTTGAAAAGAATAAATTTTTAGAGCGCGTTAAAAATGAGAGATGGTATTTGTTTTGAAAGAAGGGGATAATATATTTTATCGAATTTTGAAATTTGTTTCCGCATTTGGATTTATCCAAAATTAGGAACAAAATTCTAAAAAGGGTTTATTTAAATTGTCAAAATTTGGAGGAATTCAAAATCGAAAGCTTCCAAATTTGGGCCAATTCAAAATGAAATGCTTCTAAATTTTGGCAAATTTAAAATCGAACGCTTTCAATTTCGGACAATTCAAAATTTGGCGAATTAAAAATCAAACGCTTCCAAAATATTTGACTATATTCAAAATTTGAAGAAATTCAAAAAGAATCATTTTTTTAATTAATTTTTTCTTTAATTAAAATTTTTTTTTTATACCTTTATTCAAAATTTTGTTTAATTTTTATTTGGGAAAAAATTTGGTTGTAATTATTATTATCACACATGAGAAAGTAGAAGAATTTGGATGAGGATGGAGGGAACATTTTCGAGAGCCGCATTCGATTTGACCTAAACGAACCTTTGGCTTCGGGTCAAGGTTCAGCGCCGATGAACTTTAGTACCAAACCACCCCCCGGGAGGCGACCACGTGTTTCGTGTATGGACTTTTGGCAAGCATGCGACGAGAAAGTTTACCAACTCAACAAATGTTGAATGCACGGATTTACTTCGAAAAAAAAAACGATTTTTTTTCTCACAATAATAAGTATAAATTTTCTTTTTGCATATATTTAGAAATATAATTTTTTTTGTGCAAATTTAAAAATTGTAGAATATAAAATTTTGGCCGTTTCAAAGTCGAACGTTTCTAAATTTGGAAAAATTTTAATTTTGGACAAATTCAAAATCAAATGCTTCCAAATTTGGACTATTAAAAATTTGGACAAAATCGAAGATTCTAAATTTAAAAAAAGGAGAATAGTAAAAAAAACCTCGATCTATTATATCCAATGTTAAAAATAGTTTTACGAGAGTCTGTCACGTGTCAGCAATGACCACGAAATCATCGTGATTTTAATGAGTTAACAGGTTTTATGAACCTGTATAACGTTGGTCAACGGAAGCTGCACTCAAGTGACGTTATCGTTTGGCTGGACCAATCTGCTGCTTTTTTCTCTCTCTCTCTCTCTCTCTCTCTCACTCTTTTCAGCTTATTTTCTAAGAGTGAGTGAGAGAGAGAGATTTTCATTGGTGACAACAAGCAATATATATATATATATATATATACACCGAGGCAACTACATATATAAATTGATTAGTTGGGTCGTTCAGGCGCTCGCGGATAGAAAAATCCTGGGAACGAGACCCCGACAAGAGGCCCCGAGAGTGAGCCAATGAAAATAAAAAGGATGTCAGATTGCCACGGCGTCGGAAGCTACGGATTAAGTTAGGAAGTAGACTGTTAGCGTTGCCCAACGGCAAAAGAGAGTGAGAGAGAGAGAGAGAGAAAGAGAGAGAAAATAAAAAAATGAAACACACAAAAAATAAACCCCTATATATATATATATATATATATGCGGTCAGAGATTATGAAAATAAATATTTCTTATTCTTTATTTAACGACAATAATCATTTTAAAATTTTTGACAATTTAAATTTCGAATACACTCAAAAGCGAGTGATTCAAAATTTGGGTGATTTCAAAATTGGATGATTTAAAATTTGGGCAGATTCAAAATTCGAATGAATCCAATAAACGAACGCTTCCAAATTTGGACAAATCCGAATTTTTGACAAATTCAAAATCGAACGCTTCCAAATTTGGGCGAATTCGAAATTGAACGTTTCCAAATTTGAAAAAATCGAAATTGAACGCTTCCAAATTTGGACAAATTTAAAATTGGACAATAAAAATTTGGGCGAATTCGAAGTTGAACGCTTCCAAATTTGAACAAATTTAAAATTGGACAATAAAAATTTTAAAAAATCGAAATTGAACGCTTCTAAATTTTGAAAAAAATTTTAAAAATCGAACCCTTTGTTTTGTAAAAAGAAAATAAACGTAAAAAAAAATCTTAAATCAATAAAACTATATTTGGATTTAGAGACGCGAGGGTCGAGATTTTTCTCGAGGTAAAAAAAAAAAAGAGAGAAAGAGTGTGAGACACTAATCAGTGAAATGCGGGTAACACGCATTTATCGTGGGAAGCCCTCGGTAAAGAGGGGGGGGGGGGGAGGGGAAACTCCTATAATAGTATCAATACATGGATTCAGCATCGCCCTTATGTTTTTTTTTTCACCCCAAAAGAAGAAGCATTTACACCCTATGGAGACCTATGGGTCCACGGAATTTACTTAGCGATAAAGGAAGATTTAAGGATCATTATCTGTCACACGCTCAAAAATTTATCTCTTTCTCTTTTTCTCGCTTTTCCACACCAGTTAACTGTGATCAAGTAATGAAAATGAACTTTAGATAAAATTTAACTCGATTTTCTTTTTTTTTTATTGTATATACATATATACACACACATTTCTCGACATTAATGGGATTGTATTTAAGTAGGAAAAATAATGGAAATATTTAAATTTAAAGCTTCTATTATTTTGGGAAAATTTATAATTGGGCGAATTCAAAATCGAGTGCTTCCAAATTTTGGATAATTCAAAATCGAACGCTTCCAAATTTGAAAAAATCGAAATGTTGAATAAATTCAAAGTTGGACCATTCAAAATTTAGAGAATTCCAACGCATTTTTGTATAGTTACCCTTTAATTCATATATAAGACTTTTTACTATACCCTTACCGCGAAGATTTAATTAAAATCTTTAAAATTCCTCACGAGTGGTGCGCGCACCCTTATAAGAATTTCTTCATATAACCTCGAATGTAAATTGGTGCAACACAATATTCTCCAACCCAGAATAATTTGGTTAGAAACTATTTCATTAAAATAAAAAGTCAATAAATATTAAAAGCAAGCAGAACAGGAAATTTTTTATTGTTTCTTTTACAAAAATAGAAATAATTTTTTGGAAAGAAAAAATATGAACTTCAATTTTTTTTTCTTTTTTTTTTTTTTTGATCTTCAGATCGTATGCATGATGACGTATGGATATAGACGTGCCGATGCATATAATAGAAGTTGTCAAAACCTGATGCGAGCATGGAAAAATGCCGTCTCAAATTGAGATTATGGAGATGAAGGGAGAGAGAGGTTAATCATACGAGAGAGAGAGAGAGGGAGAGGAAAAAGAGCTAGCGCGCGCGACAGATGGTACAAATGAATCCAATTCGTGACGCATAACACGCCATTTGTTCTAAAATATATATTTAATCCCACACCCCCTCCTCCCCCTTCCAACCTAGTGCGGAGGATTAAATTTAATTAAAAACAAACAATATTTTTCTATTGATCAAGAATTGTTTTTTTTATATATGTTTTGAAAACGAATTTAAAATGAAACTGTTCAAAAATATGAAAGAGAAAATAAAAATTTTTCGTCGAATTCGAAATCGAACGCTTTCTAATTTGGAAAAATCTGAATTTTAGACAAAATCAAAATTGGACGGTTCAAAATTTGGGCGGATTCAAAATCGAACGCTTCCAAATACGGACAAATTCAAAATAGAACGTTTCCAAATTTGGACAAATCCGAATTTTAGACAAAATCAAAATTGGACGGTTTAAAATTTGAACAAATTCAAAATCGAACGCTTCCAAATTTGGGCGAATTCGAAATCGAACGCTTCCAAATTTGGGCGAATTCGAAATCGAACGCTTCCAAATTTGGGCAAATTCGAAATTGATCGCTTCCAAATTTGGGCAAATTCGAAATTGATCGCTTCCAAATTTGGACAGTTCCAAATTTGGGCAAATTTAAAATCGAACGCTTCCAAATTTGGATAAATTCAAAATCGAACGCTTCCAAATTTGGGCGAATTCGAAATCGAACGCTTCCAAATTTGGGCAAATTCGAAATTGATCGCTTCCAAATTTTGACAATTCAAAATTTGGGCAAATTTAAAATCAAACGCTTCCAAATTTGGATAAATTCAAAATCGAACGCTTCCAAATTTGGGCGAACTCGAAATCAAACGCTTCCAAATTTGGGCAAATTCGAAATTGATCGCTTCCAAATTTTGACAATTTAAAATTTGGGCAAATTTAAAATTGAACGCTTTCAAATTTGGATAAATTCAAAATCGAACGCTTCCAAATTTGGGCAAATTCGAAATTGATCGCTTCCAAATTTGGACAATTCAAAATTTGGGCAAATTTAAAATTGAACGCTTTCAAATTTGGATAAATTCAAAATCGAACGCTTCCAAATTTGGGCGAATTCGAAATCGAACGCTTCCAAATTTGGGCTAATTCGAAATTGATCGCTTCCAAATTTTGACAATTTAAAATTTGGGCAAATTTCAAATTGAACGCTTTCAAATTTGGATAAATTCAAAATCGAACGCTTCCAAATTTGGGCGAATTCGAAATCGAACGCTTCCAAATTTGGTCAAATTCGAAATCAAACGTATTTAAATTTGGAGAACGATTTAAAATTTGCTAATTTCTTTTCTTTGAATTCAACCAACTGTTATTTTTAATAAAAATAATTTTTTGCTAGTTATAATTTCCCTTGGGTGACATTTTTCACGCTGGAAGGTCAAAGAGGTCTGAATGGCTCTCTCTCTCTCTATATATATATATATAGGAAATAAAATATTTTTCAAGAATAATTCAATCAAAGGTCTTGAATGGCTCTCTCTCGGTGAGACCGTTACGGGCTTAGGCGTCGCTCACAATGGCAGATATTTTTATAGCGATTCGCGACGGCAGCTACATCAACACGACCGGTTTTCCACTACTAGGCGCGTTTTGTGGACATCTGTCGCCTCGATCCACATGTGTGCGCGTTATATAGACACTGCTCTCTCACTCTCGCTACTCAATCTTAATGTCTTTTCACATTACAAAAGATACTTTTCATCCTAAATTGAAAAAAAAAAGAATAACAACACTCGCTGTGTGTGTTAGTGTGTGTGACAAAATCTTTTCAAAATTCACACTTTAGATTATTTATTTAAATAGAGATAAATCTTTTCATTCCCACGACATTGATTGTAAAAAAAAAGGAATAAATTAAAAAAGTGTATTTTTTTCAATAAAAAATCGAACACTTCCAAATTTGGACAAATTCAAAATTGAACGATTCAAAATGTGGGCAAATTCAAAATAGAACGCTTCCAACATTGGGCAAATTCCTAATAAAACGCCTCCAAATTTGGACAAATTCCAAATCGAACGCTTCCAAATTTGGACAAATTCAAAATTGAACGATTCAAAATGTGGGCAAATTCAAAATAGAACGCTCCCAACTTTGGGCAAATTCCTAATAGAACGCTTCCAAATTTGGGCAATATTCCAAATCGAACGGTTCCAAATTTAAAATATTTGAAAATTTGAACAAATTTAAAAAATCGAACACTTCTAAATTTGGAAACATAAATTTTGGACAAATTCAAAATCGAATACTTTTAAATTTTGAAAAAATCAGACAATTTTTTTTTTCTCTGGCTTCCTTTCTTTCTTTATTTTCAAATAATCTTTATATAATACAATGCCTCTTTGTTTAATCAAATTTAAAGTGGATTTAAATTTGACTCGTCAAATTGGAGAAAATGATTTAATTTTTTGTGCTCATTTTCACATTAGCATTTGACCGCACAATCGTTCTATTATAATGTTATGGAGGTTTGTGTGTGTGTGTGTGTGTGTGTTTATTGTGAGTGTATATATGCAATATGTATGTCTGTAGGTTAATGCAATTCACTCGCACAGATTTCATTGTACGAAGATGATTATTGTGTGAGTGTGGCTCGAGAATTGATTGATTGACTCTTTCATTTTTAAGAGTGACGAAGAAAATAGAAATAATACGCACACACAGACACATAAATGATTACATTAGTGACAATACGCAGAGAGCGAGAAATGTCACTGTGCTTTGAATACGAGGAAAAATTTTGAGAGTTTAAATTTTCTATATTTCAGATTTTGTGACAAATTTGAAATTGGTAATTTAAAATTTTCACTAATATTGAAATCGAACGCTTCCAAATTTTGGAAACAAAAATAATTGGCCAATTCGAAATCGAACGCTTCCAAATTTGGATAAATTTAAAATTGAACGCTTCCAAATTTGGACAAATGCAAAATTAAACGCTTCCAAATTTGGGCGAATTCGAAATCAAAAGCTTCCAAATTTGGACAAAAATTCAAAATCGAACGCTTCCTAATTTGAACAAATTCAAATTTTGACGATTCAAAATTTGAGCGAATTTTAAATCAAAAGCTTCAAAATTTGAACAAATTCAAATTTTGACGATTCAAAATTTGAGCGAATTTTAAATCGAACGCTTCCAAATTTGGATAAATTCAAAATCGGACGCTTCCTAATTTGGACAAATTCAAAATCGGACGCTTCCTAATTTGGACAAATTCAAAATCGGACGCTTCCTAATTTGGACAAATTCAAAATCGGACGCTTCCTAATTTGGACAAATTCAAAATTGGACGATTCAAAATTTAGGCGAATTTTAAATCGAACGCTTCCTAATTTGAACAAATTCAAATTTGGACGATTCAAAATTTGGGCGGAATTTTAAATCGAACGCTTCCAAATTTGGACAAATGCAAAATTGGACGATTCAAAATTTGGGCGAATTTTAAATCGAACGCTTCCAAATTTGGACAAATGCAAAATTAAACGCTTCCAAATTTGGGCAAATTCGAAATCAAAAGCTTCCAAATTTGGACAAAATTCAAAATCGAACGCTTCCTAATTTGAACAAATTCAATTTTGGACGATTCAAAATTTGGGCGAATTTTAAATCGAACGCTTCCAAATTTGGACAAAATTCAAAGTCGAACGATTCCAAAATTGGACAAATTCAAATTGAACGCTTCTTAATTTTAGGGTAAATTCAAAGTCGAACGCTTCAAAATCTATGATGAAAATTTGAAAATTAAAAATTTTTGTTCCAATAAAATTTGAAAAAAAAAATAAATAAAACATCTTTCTGATCATGATCTATTGAAATTTTCGAAACGTGCGAAGAATCCGATAACAAGATTCAAAAACTGGTATATAAGAAGTAATTATATGCGCTCGTGAGAAGAGATCGAGTCTATATTATCACAGGGGAATATCGGTAGCCGGTATATAGGATCCACCTTCGCCGAACATCTGTCTACGATTATTAAACTTCCGACCTGGCTCCCAAGCTCAAAAGTATACACACGATGATATTTATGGTTACCTGGGTTTAGTTTTTGTCGGTTCAGCGAGGTCATTGCGTTCAGAAATCGATGACGCGTATCAACCCTGAGGCCCTTTTGTTATGCTAATCAACCTTAGATGCATCCTCACTCACTCTCTCTTTCTCTCTTTTTATCTCTCTGCCACTTTTCTTCAAATTAATGACCTCAAAAAAAAAATAATAATAATAATAATAATAATATAAAACCGATGCATCTTTATTCCAGGTGTTATAATTTCAGAGGTCACTGAGTTTATTATTATTATTATTTTTTTTCTCCAATTAATTTATCGTCACCTTTCTTTGTATAAACGTATAAAAGACTCGTAACACTGAGAAATTTTAATGGTAATTTTAATTTTTAGTGAATGAATGATTCATAATTTCGGCGAATTCAAAATCGAAAGTTTCCAATTTTTGACTATTCTAAATTTGATCGCTTCTAAATTTGGACAAATTCAAAATTGAACGCTTCCAAAATTGGACTATTCAAAATTTTGGCGAATTTAAATTCGAACGCTTTCTAATTTGGATTATTCATAATTTGGACAAATTTAAAATTAAACGCTTCCAAATTTGGACAAATTTAAAATTAAACGCTTCCAAATTTGGACAAATTCAAAATTGAACGCTTCCAAAATTGGACTATTCAAAATTTTGGCGAATTTAAATTCGAACGCTTTCTAATTTGGACTATTCATAATTTGGACAAATTTAAAATTAAACGCTTCCAAATTTGGACAAATTTAAAATTAAACGCTTCCAAATTTGGACAAATTTAAAATTGAACGCTTCCAAATTTGGACAAATTCAAAATTGAACGCTTCCAAATTTGGACTAATTTAAAAAATGAATGATTCATAATTTGGGCGAATTCAAAATCGAAAGTTTCCAATTTTTGACTATTCTAAATTTGATCGCTTCTAAATTTGGACAAATTTAAAATTGAGGTCTTCCAATGTTGGATAAAATCTAAATTTTCGATAAATTTAAAGAAAAATTTTGTAAAGAATTTAAATTTTTTCATCATTAGGACTTAAAAATTTTGTATCATAAATTACAATTTTTTTTTTTTACTAAAATGAATTTTACAAGAGAAATTAAAATTTTGTTTTCTCAGTAAAAACAATAAATAAAAAAATAAAATGCACTAATATATATATATATATATGTATGTATGTACATAAAAGACGTCATCTGTCCTCTCACAAGAAGTGATTTTCAAGTTCTTTTTCTGTGATGGTCGAAACGAAAAAGGAAGTTGTATTTCCTCTACACGTGGTCCTAGTTTTACTCCATATTGAACTAAACGCCCGAAACTCTAACAACTCTCGAGTTGTCCCGACATCTGTCAAAAACGCGCCAGTTTCAAGTTTTGTTACACGTGGTGCGTCTGGTCGTTTTGTGGACTTTTAAATTTAAGAGAGCCGAAGGCTACGGATTAGAAAGAAATATTTATGCTTTGAAAGGAAAGAAAAAAAAAAATTTTTTTTTCTCAAACTTTTAAGTAAATATGTTTTAAATTTTGTAATTTAAATAATTTTTCTTACGAAAAAAAATTAAAACCCTGTTTCAGATAATAAATTTATTGCTGGTATTTTATAAAAGACAATTTTTTGTTTTAACTGTAACTTTTGATTTTTTTCTTTCGTTTTGTTTTCTAATTAATAATAATTTTAAAAAAAAATATTCATCGTCCTTTATTTACTAATTTCCAATTTTTTTCGGGTCATTTTTTAAAATGGAAACAAAAATACTGTATAATTGGACACTAATGCCAAAAAAAAGTCTCTTCGTTTCTCCTAGTGTTTCGAATTAATGGTCCCGAAACACTATGGGACCATATGTCAGTTATTTTCTAAGAAATTTCTTCAACCCATACGAAAAATATAATTCTTTTTTTATGGAAAAAAAAATTTACAATGCCACTAGTACTTTTAGAAGAAAATAAATTTTAAGAAAATAAATGGAAAAGAAATAGTTTTTAAAAATTTGAAAATAGAAAATTAATTTTGTACAAAAAGGTAAAATAAATTTTTATACAAAATGAAAATTAATTTTCTAAAATGAAAAAAAAAAGAAAATTTAATTTTTCAACAAAATGAAAAAAAGGAACATTAATTCTCGAAGAAAATTAATTATTACAATTTATTTCCCTTTGGTAAAATCAAAATGACATTAATAATTCTGAAAAACCTTCCCCTACGTTAGAAAATGTTCCCAATGAGATTTGCCACATCGGGGTTCATATATATTATGTAATCGGATTAATTGCGATCAAAAAATTGCCATCTGGTGTTTTCTTATTGGCTATACGATGTGAAAGCGCAAAATAGAGGGGCAATATAGGATCATAAATTCCAGAAATCTAAAATCAACGTCTATGGAAAATTTACTCGTATATCTCCATCTCATATATACAATGTGGTGCATTCGACTATTTATGGGGAATCCCTCCCTCCCTCCCCCCTCTAGAAAGTTGCACTCAGTCAGTCTGTCATCCACAATTGCAGAGACGATTCATCTACTGAATCACGTATATAAAATTTGGAGCAACATATATATATATATATATATATCTTTAGACAGAAAAGATCTCCCATTGCCCATGGTAACCATGACAACTGTGCAAACAAGATGGCCGATTAGCTTCCGGTTTTTGGGGGTCAGCAGCTGTGAGCGGATCTAGTTTCTAGGGCTGATATGAGAGAATTTTTTATTTATAATGTACTTTCCACGCGAAAAGCAAAGAGAGAATAAAAAAAGTTGGACTAATTCAAAAATTGAAGGATTTAAAAATTTTTTAAAGAATATTTACAATTTTTCGCCAATTTAAATTCAATCGCTTCCGAATTTAGAGAAATTTTTAATTTTTGACAAATTCAAAATTTTGGCGAATTCAAAATACAACGCTTCCAATTTTGGACTAATCAAAATTGAGAGCTTCCAAATTTGGACAAATTCAAATTTGAACGAATTCTAAATCGAACGATTCGAATTTTAGACTATTCAAAATTTGGACCAATTCAAAATTCAGCGCTTCCAATTTTGGACAAATTTAAAATTGAGCGCTTTCAATTTTGGACAAATTCAAATTCGAACGCTTTCGAATTTGGGCAAATTCACAATCGAAAGCTTCCCAAATTTGGGCGAATTCGAAATCGAACGCTTCCAAATTCGGACAAATTCAAAATAGAACGTTTCCAAATTTGGACAAATCCGAATTTTAGACAAAATCAAAATTGGACGGTTCAAAATTTGGGCAAATTTAAAATCGAACGCTTCGAAATTTGGATAAATTCAAAATTCAACGCTTCCAAATTTGGGCGAATTCACAATCGAACACTTCCAAATTTGGACAAAATCAAAATCGAAGGTATTAAAAATTTTTGAATGAATTCAATGAATGTGACTAATTCTAATTCTGGAAATTTAAAAAAGAGATAGAAATAAAATTCTCCTAATTGTATCAATCTGTACCAATTTCGAACAAAAGAAAACTTTCGCCCAAATTCTAATTGATAAAACGTTAAAGTTGCCAATTGGCAATCAAGAGCTTTTTCTTCATTTCTTTTTCTCAATCAGAATACACAAACGTGCACCCTCGATGGTCCAAGGGTCTAATTCTAAGAATAAGGAAAAAGATTTTTTCTTTTACTTCTTCTTCTTCTTCTTTTTCTTTTCTCCTTGAAAATTATAAGGACGAGATTTTTATCCTCTGATTTGTGAATCAAGGACTTTTTTTAAAAAATTTTTTGAGACAGTGCAAGAAATTGAAAGAGAAAAAGGTAAAAAAAAAAAAAAGAGAGAGAAAGAGTGATGAGGAGGGGTGGAAGGTGCAGTAGCTTTGACAAGGAACGAGGTGAACAATAGCGAAGCGGCTGGCTGAATCGAGTGAGACAACAACACACACACACACACACACTGTGTGTTGGCAGCAGCTCGTAAATTATGTCGACAATGCTTGCTGATTGTCGGTTCATTATGACGTCATAAAAGGGAATCTAGTTTGGTCCAGAAGCTTATATATGTGATAAAGGATAATCGTTCTTGCGCGCGCGACGCATATACGAGGCAAAAAGTTTTAAAATTTTTTATTTTTAATTTTTCTTCCTTCATTGCCTAATTTTTATAACAATTGATAAAAATCGAACGCTTTCGAAAATTGGAGAAAAATCTTAATTTTTTGGATAAATTTAAAAATCGAACGCTACCAAATTTGGACAAATTCAAAATTTGGGCGGATTCAAAATCGAACGCTTCCAAATTTGGATAAATTCAAAATTTGGGCGGATTCAAAATCAAACGCTTCCAAATTTGGGCCAATTCTAAATCGAACGCTTTCTAATTTGGACTATTCATAATTTGGAAAACATCCAAATTTTGGGCGTATTCAAAATTGAACGCTTCCAAATTTGGACAAATTCAAAATTTGGGCGCATTCAAAATCGAACGCTTCCAAATTTGGACAAATTCAAAATTTGGGCGGATTCAAAATTGAACGCTTCCAAATTTGGACAAATTCAAAATTTTGGGCGGATTCAAAATCGAACGCTTCCAAATTTGGACAAATTCAAAATTTTGGGCGGATTCAAAATTGAACGCTTTGAAATTTGGACAAATTCAAAATTTTGGGCGGATTCAAAATCGAACGCTTCCAAATTTGGACAAATTCAAAATTTGGGCGGATTTAAAATCAAACGCTTCCAAATTTGGGCCAATTCTAAATCGAACGCTTTCTAATTTGGACTATTCATAATTTGGAAAACATCCAAATTCTGGGCGTATTCAAAATTGAACGCTTCCAAATTTGGACAAATTCAAAATTTGGGCGCATTCAAAATCGAACGCTTCCAAATTTGGACAAATTCAAAATTTGGGCGGATTCAAAATTGAACGCTTCCAAATTTGGACAAATTCAAAATTTTGGGCGGATTCAAAATTGAACGCTTCCAAATTTGGATAAATTCAAAATTTTGAGCGGATTCAAAATTGAACGCTTCCAAATTTGGACAAATTCAAAATTTGGGCGCATTCAAAATCGAACGCTTCCAAATTTGGACAAATTCAAAATTTGGGCAAATTCAAAATTTCAAACAGCCGTCTTTTTAGATATATAATAGAAATAATAATAACAATAATAACGTAAATGAAAATGACTTCTCAAAAAGAGCACCTAAGCTTAACGTTTGTATATATATATGTATATATATTATAATTAAAAGAAATGGTTATGTATTTAAAAAAATTAAATAAATTTAAATTTAAAATGAGAGTAACATGTGAGTGGAAGAAATTAAAACACCCCTTTTTTTGCCTCATGGGTTTGGCGCGCACTGGAAACTTCATGATTTATTTGCACCATGGGACACACAACATATATATATATATATATATATATATATATATATATATATATATATATATATATAGAGCTCTGTTTCTTTTTTTTCTTTTTCTTTTTTTTTTTTTTGCAACGCAGCAACGCGCAGGGACTTTGAAGTTAAATCGATGGAAAGCAATATGGCCGAATTCGAATTAAAGTGAGTTTGCTGAGCGCAAAAATGAACTCTCGACGCGTTTTAGAGTTTGCGAAATTGGAGAAGCGCAAAAATAAAAGGGGTCTCTTATTCACTCACTCACTCACTCACTCTCTTTTCTTTTTCCTCCAGATGGGTTGTCCTTAATTGATCTAATTAGACGTTGATTAGAGAGAACCTTTTTTCAACGGAAGCCAATACTTCTTCTTCATTTTTTCCCCTCTTCTCTCTCGCATTAATTAAAACTTACTATATATATAAATATTCTATTCAAGAAAAAAATTTTTTTTTCTTATATTAGAAAATAAAATATACTCTAAGGGTGAGAGTAATATTTTTATTTTTTATAATTTTTTTTTTTTACAAAAATTTTGAGATAAATAAGAATTTTCCCATCATTAATTTTGCTTGTTTGATCAAATAAAAAATATATATATATATTTATTAAAATTGTACGCGCGTCTTTTCTAATCGACTAAATCTAAAATGCAGGCATTATGATAATCTTGGGGGACATTAATGTGCACGTGTGTCAGAACAACAATATATATATATATATATATATATATATATATATATATATATATATATATATATATATATATATATATATATATATATGTATGTAATTCCAAATCTGCAAGAATAAAAGTTTCACCCCTCGGCTTTGAAACTAATTCCAATTTCGAATGGCCATTAGTTTTTATATTCGTAAAAGAAAATCGTCCTTTAGTCCTGGGCCCGTGGATAATATATATATTGCAAAATTTTAGCCCCATAGTTGGACACTCCCTGGTTAATCGATCACGGCTGCTGCCTTGATTTATGTCGCACGCTAATTACGCTCATTTGCATCAAGATAGGTCCAAGCGATCCAATTAAAATACTCCTATCAAATTGCAGATTATCCCGCCTTCCTTATGCTCAACTATTATTGTTATTATTATTATTATTATTATTGTTATTATTATTGTTATACGAATGTGTAATGATATTACACTTTTCAAGTGCTTGCGGCATTACAAATTCGAAATCAAACGCTTTTAAATTTAGACAAAATTCAAAATTGAACGCTTCCAAATTTGGACAAATTCAAAATTTGGGCGGATTCAAAATCAAACGCTTTCAAATTTGAGCCAATTTTAAATCGAACGCTTTCTAATTTGGACTATTCATAATTTGGATAAATTTAAAATTGAACGCTTCCAAATTTGGACAAATTCAAAATTGAACGCTTCCAAAATTGGACTATTCAAAATTTTGACGAATTCAAAATCGAACGCTTTCTAATTTGGACTATTCATAATTGTGGACAAATTTAAAATCGAGCGCTTCCAAATTTGTACGATTCAAAATTTAAGCGAATTCAAAATCAAACACATCTAAATTTGAGCATCTTTTTAATATGACTTTATAAAATTGGATTTTTCGAACAAAGTATATAAATACGTTTTCAATTATTAAAAAAAAAAAAAAAAAAAAAAAAAAAAAAAAAAAAATGATAATAACAGATTAAAAATTTATCAATTGAAACACGCGCAAGAGGAACAGCGGTGTATATATATCACGTGCCAAACGAGAGAAAACCTTCATGGTTTAATAAATTCTATTGATGTCCAGTGAGTGGAACGGTCACACCACAAAATAAATTGATGACTTTAAAAAATTTTTTGGAATCAACCATCAGGGTCACCTATATGACAGAGGTAGAAAGAGACACATACATACGTACATACAGAGAAAAGAAAATTGAGAAACAAAACAAAATTGGTACAAAAAGAAGCAAAAAAAAAAACAAAAAATTGGACCCCTTTTTGGTACTGGAATCTAAAGAAAGGGATGAAATGATGCGCTACTAATTCTGTTATACAGTCACTGTTCTTGTTCTCTAAAATGCGACCCTAAAAAAATAGATACCTATATATATATATGTGTGTGTGTGTAAGTAATATTTTCGTCTGTACAAACCACTCGAATGCACGTGCATATGTATATATACAGAATAGTCAGAAATGCATTTTCATCGTGCCGAATGCCACTGTCCAAGTGGTTCATCACGTATGTATATAGGACAGAGGGAGCAGCTGTCGGACAGCTGTACCCTTTTTACCTGCTCTTCTGTCCATTTTAACCCCCCCCCCCTCCCTTCTTACTGTATACACGTATTACGTGCGTTCAGTTACGACGAGTACATCGTATAAAATTAATAAAAAAAAAAACAAAAAATAGAGGGGAAAGAGTACACGCAATGGAAAATAAGAGAAAGGGGAGGAGGTGGTAAAAGAAGTAAACACTGTATAAAAGAAACGCACGTGCTCCTTGAGAATAAGGAAAACCATCATCATCTTCTGTTTCATCTTTTTCTTTATTTATTTCTCTGACCCCTCTCTAATTTTTTTTTCGCCAACGACGACGACGACGACGACGACATGCTCGTTATCATAACTGCAAGTGCGCACCCATTATCGACGCGGGGCCCTCACAATTTCCGTTCTCCGGATCTGTCCTTGAGATCGCGCGCGCAGGGTTTATGTGCTGCTATATATTTTGCAAAAAAGTAACACAATACACAACAAAACGGTTTTTTCTGATGTGCTTAAAAAAAAATTGTAAACTACATCATAATTTAGCATCTGCGTTCGAAAAATTAAGAAATTAAAAAATTATATTCGAATGCCTTAAAAATTTTTAAAGGTTAATTTTGAAATTCGAATAAATTTTTGGAGAAACTTAAATTCGAACTGTTAACTATAACTGCTTCTATATCTTTTTGATTTTGAAGTTGTTTCAATATGTACATGTCAATTTTCGATACTTGTATTACTCATTGATACACGGAGAAAAAAGATTTCTTTTATAAAGTAACTTTTACTACTTTCAGAGTAAAACTGGACCAACTCGAAGTTTCTGCGCATCTCTGGCAATTTTTACTCCAAAAATAGTAAAATTTACTCTAGAAATAGTAAAACTTACTACGGAAATAGTAAAATTTACTACAGAAATAATAAATTTTACTATTTTTGGAGTAAAAATTGCCAGAGATGCGCAGAAACTTCGAGTTGGTCCAGTTTTACTCTGAAAGTAGTAAAAATTACTTTTTCTTTTTCTCCGTGTAATATATTGATTATTAGACACATTTTTTTGCAATTTTTTATTATTTCTGATGCATTATGTTAAAAATAACTTCAATTCACATTTTTAATTATTCTTGTTTAAATACCTGAAAAAAAATTTAAGAAATATTACCAACTAATCAAATACATAGATTTAACGATAGCAAAGAATATTTTCAGATGGATATAAGACACAGTCAAAATTTTATAAATTTTTTTGGGAAACTTAAATTCGAACACCTTATAAAACTACAAGTAACTTAAATTCGAAGGCATTAAAAATTTTAGGAAAGCTTAAATTCAAATGCCTTAGAAATTATACAAAAATTCGAACGCAAAAAAAAAAAAAAAAAAAATTGTGTAACTTTAGTTTTTAACGTATTATTTTAAAGTTTAGAGAAATTCTTTACCTCGAGTGATTTAAAGTTGAGACAAACTTTAAATACGAACAGTTTTAAACTTTGGACAAATTTAAATTCGAGTGTTTTAAACTTTAAGCAATCTTGTAATTTGAATAAACTTTTAAATTCGAAAGCTCTAAAATTTGAAAAATTTCATAATTCGAACGCTTCAAATTTTGGAATAAACTTTCGATTCAAAGGTTCTTTATGAAAAAAACTTGAATTCGAACGCTCGAGTGCTTTAAATTTTGCAAAGAAACTGAAATTTGAAATTTCGAATGTTTCAAATTTAAAAAAAAAAAAAAACAAACTTGTAATTCGAACAGACACAGAATTAATATTATTATTTCGGTTTTGTTTCACTTTTATTTATTTTTTTTTGTTGAAAAATATTATGTTTGTTAATAATTTCGAGCACCTGGAGTTGTGTTAAAAAATTCGCACGTATATTTTATCGACATCGGAAGTCGGAGCAAAGGTACCGTGAGAGCGGTTAACGCGTGTTGGTCGTTAAACGATTCGTAGAGAGAGAGAGAGAGAGAGAGAGGAGAGTTGGCGTGACTCAGCCTTGATATATATATATATATATATATTTATATTGTACATGCGTATATATATAAAAATTTATTTTTAAATTTTTTATATTTTATACGTTTATAGTTATAATTTCCCCAAAAAATTTTTTAAAATTTTCAGAATTTAAAAAATTTAATAATTTTAAAATTATGAGGAAAAAAACTATTTTTTTCATAAAACGATTTTATACGTATATATATATATATATGTATCATATACAAGCGTTTACGCACGTTCATGCGCCCAGCTGCATCAAAAAATCGATAGAGACGAATCTAGCCGGATTACATCCTCATGGGGCTTCCCGCGAAGCTTTCTTTCTCTCTCTCTCTCTCTCTCTCTCTCTCTCTCTCTCTCTCGTAATCCTCCATAAAACTGCGGTATAGCATTTTAGATTCATCATTATTTTCAAATTCATGTAAAAATATTTAAAAAAATCTAAATATATTTTTAAAATTTGTGCCAAATTATTTTTTTAGGTTATTTCGGACACTTTCTATTTTCGGACAAATGAAAATCCGGTGCGCTTCTGAAAATTTGCGTCACATTTTTTTTTTAGGTTCTTTTTTCGGTTGTTTCCTATTTTCGGACGAATGAAATTTCGGTTTTTTTTTTTTACTAATTTTATAATAGAAAAAAAATATAAACTTTTTAGAATGTTAATTAAAAAATTTTTTTTCTACAATATAGTATTAATGGTAATTAATGTGTTCGTTACGAAAACAATAAATATATACAAGTATCATGAGAACAAGCCATATTGCATCACGAGCCTATATTATTATAATATATAATTACTTTACAATGATATTAACGAGTTTATAGCAAAACCCTTTTGTATTTTGTTCAAACCACAAAACTCAGTCTTTCTTTCTATTTTGTATATAATATATATAGGAATAAAAATGGAGAGAAAGCTGAAAAAAAAGTTCTCGTGGGTGAAAATTGAAAATAGCGTTGTTTCCACCCCTATATATATATATATATATATATATATATATATATATATATACATATATACATATATAGTTTTGCACCCTGCGTTTCATTTTCTGTATATTACGCACGTGGTGGGGGGTGGAGTTTGCAATTTTTCTTTTCCAGTAATTGCAGGTTCGCCTCTGCACTATTTGCCAACTTGTCATTAGAAACACGTAAGTACATCGTATGTACATACCGTACAATATACCAGTTTTCTAAAAAAAAAAAAATATTAAATTTTTTTAAAATTTTATCTGAAAAATGAAAAATACAGTATGTACATACGATAGAAAAATAAAAAAGTAGTATGTACATACGATAATGCAAAATCTTCTTTTGAATCTAGTAATATTTCGAAGAAACAAAAAAAAATTTTTTAAATAAAAAAACAGTATGTACATACGACAAAGCAAAAGCTTTTTTGATTCTATACTCAGGGCCTCGGAGGCAGTATCAACTGAATAATGTAAAACCAGCTTTAGAATTTTTTCGTCCTCGACAAATAGACTTTCTTTATAGTCCGGGAGGAAGTGAGAAGGAGCGAAGGAGAAAGAGAGAGAGAGAGAATAAAATATAAAGAACAAGGGATGCTGGAAGGGTGCAAGAGAGAAAGAGAATGCCATGACCGTACCACATGGAGGACGAAAATTTTAAATTGAGTTTATTTTGTTTTTTTAAACTTCCGAACAAAAAAAAAAAAAAAAAAAAAAGAAATAAAAATGGTAAAACTGAAAAAATTGATACTATAGAAATGAGAATCTCTCAAAAGTTTGGTAATGTACCAATTTTTGGCAAATGTGCGCCCCTGTCAAAGGCGCTCTCGTTGTTCTCTGTCCTTGTTCTACACTAACGACCATTGGCGCACGTGCTCACGCACAGAGAGAGGGAACGCACATTCGATCGACCCATCCTGCGTTATAAACTTAGGTGTGTAGATGCCACTAGCACTTTCCAGGGCCGTAGTGGGCTTATCATCAAACACGATCTGGGAAGGATGATGATGATAATAATAAAGGATATAGCGCTGTCCAAGAAGGCAAAAAAAAAAAGAGAGAAGAAAAAAACAACCCCGGTAGCAGGTCATAAAAAAACAATTACCCATCACCTTTTCTTGTTTATCTCATTTTTATCAAAAAAACGTTGCCGAAAACTAAATTACTTTAAATTTTGAACAAAATTTATTTTTATGTACATCTTTTAAATTCGGTCAAATTTTTTGCCCGATTTTTGGACAAATTCGAATCTTTTAGATTTGTGTGTACCCTACTTTTTGATCGCAAAAAATTTCAAACGTCCAATTTTTTTTTTTTTGAAAATTCAAAATTCAATTTTAAAAAAAATCTCAAATTTGCCCCAAAAATGTTTTGGAACCAAATTTTCAAGTACCATTAAAAAAATCATTGAAAATAAATTATTTTGTTCAAAAATCAGTTGACAAAAAAAAAAATTTCTTTTTTGGAAAATTTGAAAAAAAAATTGAGAAAATTTTATTTTTGAGTAATTTTGAAAGATAAATAGTAGTATAAATACTGAGGTTTGAAGCAATTGAAGAAAGAAGAAAAAAAAGAAAGAAAAAGATTTAAAAAGTGCGAGAACAGGAGAAAAATGTGTCTAAAGTGCGTCCCTGGTGGCGATACGAGTTCGGGGAGGCTGTGACTCATCCTGAGGGAGAGAGCGAGAGAGAGAGAGAGAGAGAGTCCTGTTCCCGTGGCAGGAAACAGCGAGTAGGGGTGGGGATCGATATATCGACTGAGAAACGCTTCTCTCTGCTACTGTTAGAAATTGCGTAGCTCGTTTCTCAGCGTGTGCCTCCCCCAACCCCCTCCCCCACTATTTTTCTCTTTCTCTCTCTCTCTCTTTCTCTTTCGCTAATTTTCCTTATACCTCTCTTGATAACACAAACGCAAACCCACTGTTCTTAACTCGTAACGAAAATCCCAAATAAAAAAATTGAATTTTGAAAAATAAAAAAAGGGTTGAATTTTCAAAAAATAAAATTGTTTTCTACAAATCTTAGAGTAAACTATCGATTGTGAAAAAAATATTTATATCTAAAAGAGGCAAAATTTTCACTAGAATAGCGAAAGATTTAACTGGAACAAGTCCTCACTTTTGTTACTACAGTGAAACATTTCGTTGTTTCAGGTAAATTTTTTTTTTCCTAAACTATAGTTATATTTTTTGAAATATTAGGTCAAATTTTTGTTGAATTTTGTTCAAAAATTCAAAAAAAAAAAAAAAATCATAACCGTGGTAGAAATTTTAAAAACTCTTTTTGGGGGTTTTTTTTTGAGAGAGAGAAAAAATATATAATTTTTCAATTAAATAATATACCCGTACGAGAGAGAGAGAGAGAGAGAGAGAGAGAGAGAGAGAGAGAGAGAGAGAGAGAGAGAGAGAGAGAGAGAGAGAGAGAGAGAGAGAGAGAGAGAGAGAGAGAGAGAGAGAGAGAGAAGGTTGACGTGTATTAATTCATCATAGAGAGGAAATCATTCACAACCCTTTCAATTTCCCGTCGATTTATCCGGCATCCAGTTATACCAACTGTGGCGAAACTAACGAAGCTAAAAGCATGTTTTACACTTGGCTTACGCCAAGTTCCCATTTTCATTAATTTAGAAAATATTTTCTTTTTTTTTTGTGTATATATCCAAATTGTTTATTGTGCGACAAATATATATTCGCCTCTTTTACTAGACAATAAGAGAAAAATTTAATTTTTCTTTTGAATTATTTTTTAAAAAAAAATTTTTGACGGAATTTTATACCGACGGCAAAAATAGAAAAAAGGAAACGAAAAATTAAGGAAATTATTTGTTAATTTTCTTGTGTGTATATTTATCGGTGTATGTATA
This sequence comes from Leptopilina boulardi, assembly GCF_019393585.1. Classification (NCBI taxonomy): domain Eukaryota; kingdom Metazoa; phylum Arthropoda; class Insecta; order Hymenoptera; family Figitidae; genus Leptopilina; species Leptopilina boulardi. The sequence continues at coordinate 572,142 of NW_026137973.1, forward strand.
TATATTTGCGGTAAACAGAGCAAAAACGTGAGCATGTCGGCCCGGGTCAGTTATTATCGGTACAACCATTGATATCATTCTACTCACAGCGGAAAGATAGTAAACACCTTCATTGATAAAATTCCGGCGCACGACACACGCGCCGCTTCTCTTTCCACATATATATATATATATATTAAAGCAAATCCAATATATATATATATTTTTTCAGTCAATCTCACAAAAAACCGCAGACAACTTCCGTGTTTCTTTATCGCAAGAAAAATAATACTTAACACATACATATATATATATATATATATATATATATATATATATATATATATATATTTAGTGGTCCCATCAAAGTAAATCTTATTGACATGACCTTTAAGAAACAATTTGAAAAATTCCACAAAAAACATTAATTTTTTTTAAATATATATTTTTTTCAGGTCAATTATTTTTTTAAATCTTTAGATTTTCAAAAACTCCCAATATATTAAACCACAAGTGAATAGTCGTTAAAATTATATTTCCTCTTAAATTGAACATCCTACAAAATCGTTCTAATGAAAAAAAAAAAAAAAAAAAACTGATTTTCGCTGATAATATGTCAACGATAAGAAATTTCGCGATATAATCGCAATTTTCGTTGGTGATAAGAATTTAGAGTAGGAGCGACCGAAAAAGAGAGATAGAAAGTAAAAGGGAGAAAAGCGAAAGTCGTTGGTTCGCAATGAACGAGAAAATTTAAACCGTAGCCTAGTAATTTTCACCCCAATTTCACGGAATTTCCCAATTGCGGGATCCACCGGAATAATTTTCAGCGAAAGCGAAAGAGAGTGAGAAAGTAAGTGTGAGCGAGAGAGAGAGAGAATAATCTAAAAGAGGGCGAGAGTTAAATTTATATCCGAATATCAAGGAATGGACCCTTTTTTTCTATCTCACTATATATTTTTTTTTATTTTCACCATTTTCAAGTCGATCTCATTTCAACGATCTTGAAATTGTAATCCTCCGTTTGGGTTGATTGGAAATATTTTTAAAATTCAATTCTTTTTCCAAATTTTTTATTTTATAATTTCTATTCTTTGAAAAAATAATATTTTCATAGATTTAATTCCTAGTGTTTATATTTTTTTTCCCCCCAAATGATTTGTTCCATTTTAAGTAAATTTTGGTTCAATTTTTCTTTCGCTTTCTTAAGGTCAGTTTGTAGGTTAACAGTGCCTAAAGGTTCGTTCACACTCTCCCGGCCTGTGATTCTATTCGATTTTCTAGGAATCCTTAAGGTCTGTTCACAAGACTTTATTTTTTCTTTTCTGTCTGAATCACGCAATTAAGTTTCTTTTTAATTATCTTAAGGTCTGTTCTGTATCGGTTATTTTTTTCAAAAATTCGGTAACTTTTTTCAGTAATTTTCGTTTTTGTTAAAAAAAAAAATTCGCATTTTTGAAGGACACTTCTATTTCCGTCCCATTATGCAAAATCCCAATTCCTAAAGGTGGGTTCACACCGTTTCGCTCATTTTTCGAAAAATTCGCAACATTTCCAAATAAATTCTTTAAATGAAAAAATCAAAATTCACATATAATTTTTGAGGGTAAAATTTTCAGAAAATTAAATTCTAGAAAATAATAAAAAAAAAAAAAATACGAAGACACTGACAGTGAACGTTTTCGTTTCTTGTCTCTTGTCTGCGGTATTAGCCGCGAGTTGGTTGGCCTTTCCGGAGATAACCCTGAGGAACCCTGCGTTATGACCGTTTATCGTTTTCTTATCAAAAACTTGAATGTAAAGATTCACGTATAAACACAAACACATCAAACAATATATATATATATATATATATATATATATATATATATATATATATATATATATGTATATTGAAGCCATCGCCGCAAGTTCTTAACAAGTTTTCTCTCTGGCAAACGTAATCGAATACTCGCGGCGGACTTTTCTCTTGCACCCCAATGAACGCATACTATGGGATCCTCTTTCTTTCTCAATTCCACTTTGATGGGCTTCCGGAGTTTCGATTTATTGAAGAAACTCAAACCGAAAACCCGTAAAATATATCTCTTTTGTTACAAAAATTTAAATAGAAATTACGTTTAATTTTCAATGTTACGTAACTTTATATACATGTTTATTAAAGTATTAATGATTGTGAAATTTTCAACAATTTAATTATCAAATTCAATGAATTTATTCTATTATACTTATTAGGAAACTGAAATTTTACTGTTCCGTGTGTTTCATAACTCAAATCGATTAATTTCGCTTTATAATATATATATACTTGAATGAACCCTTGACATAATAAAAAGAAATTGTAATATCCAGGAGAAAATTGAATCAAATTTCGAGAAAATGACACTGTTTTTTTAATCCCTTTTTCTCTCTTTCTCTCTCAGGTTGAAAAAAAAATTTGCAATAGGATCATATATAGATATGTTAATTTCCCATCTGGCGAATTTACGAAAGCGTAAGCGCATACATATATACATATGTAGAAACCACTGTCAGACAGATTCAACAAAAAGGAATTTATATTTGTCGATCTCATATAATCAGCAGGAATTGGCATCCTGGTTCGCTATTCAAAAGGGTTAAATAATCCTTATTGAAATAGCCAACTGCCGGCATTCTAAATCTACCTAATGGGATTTCATTTCAAAGACAGAAATTCTGTTTAAAATTTTTTATTACACGTTTCGACATTGTATTAATAATAATAATAATTATTATTATTATTACTATTATTACTACTAAATTAACAATAATAATAATAAATTAATCATTTTTTTTAGTAGAAATTAGTAGAAATTAGTTCGGTTAAGATTTTTTATTAGTATTTGACTTTTTAGTAATTTAGTATCAGATTAATGAATTGATTAACTCATAAAAATTATTTGCCTTAAATTAACAACAAAAAATCTAATTTTCCACATTTAATTACGTAATTTAAAAAAATTTTATTGGTTTAATTTTTTTCAATACATGCGGCACACAATTTTTTGCTTGAGTATATGAATTACTTTCTAAATTAGTAAATGGGATTATTATTGACAAAAAGCATTAGTAAACATTAGTAAATTTTAGTAAATATTAGTAAATATTAGTAAATATTAGTAAGTATTAGTAAATATTAGTAAATATTAGTAAATATTAGTCAATATTAGTCAATATATTAGTATATATTAGTAAATATTAGTAAATATTAGGAAATGTTAATAAATGTTAGTAAGGTTAGTAAATGTTAGTAGGGTTAGTAACTTAGTATCAACGTTCAATTTTTCAGAACGGATCGTACACACATAGTTAGTCACATTTTTGTTAGTAATATTAATAATTGGTTTGTTATTATTAGTAAATTAGTAAATTAGTAAAACTATAATTCTATATTAGTAAAATTAGTAAAAAATAGTAACTTCGTATAATTTGATTAGATTACGAAATTACTAAATTTTTTTAAATATTAATGATTATATTCCACAATCTTGCTAAATTACTAAATTGCTAAATTAGCAATTGAAATAATTGGAAATTAAAAAAAAAATAGTAATTTAGTAATATAATAATTTTGTAAATTAATAAAGTACTAAATTTGGAACATATTAAATTAGTAAAATTATAATTTACAAAATACAATATTAGCAAAGTATTAAATTAGTAATATTAACATTATTGGTAAATCTCAGCTAAATAAATTTTTGTTTATCGTTCAAATTTTTTTGAACGTACTTTGTACTAACTTATAGCAAATTAGTAAATTAGTTAGTTTAGTAAATTTATTAGAGTTAGTAATTTTTTTAATTCTTTGTGAATATTAAAACAATTAATTTTTAAAATAATAATAATAATAGTAATAAGAATAATAATAATAATGATAATAATAATAATAATAAAAAAAAAGTATAGTGACTTTATTTTTTGTCACGAAAGAAAAATCGCAAAGAAGATTGGTTAGAAAGGGTGAGAAAAAAAATTGAATTTCTAGAGCAGTGGAGCTATGTTGGGATGCCATGCCGTTTGGGTCAAAGCTCCCCTAATTCGCAATGAATCGGACGAAAACAAGCAGGAAGACGATAAAAATCGTGTCGGCAAGAATCGGGTGGGTGGCTTACCGCCAGGTGTCTACGTACGATGAACTCAAAAAAAAAAAAAAAAAAAAAAATGTGGTCTTCCTTCGAGAAGGCCGAACTTAAACGACAAGGAAAAGAAACACATATATGAAGACGCGGCCACATCATATATATGAGAGAAAGAAAAAGAGAGAGAGAGAAGATACGATGATAGTATACTATATAGTAAAACTCTCACACGAAGCCTTCCCCGGGATAAAGAGAGGGTGCTAAAAGGCAAGGGGGTGGGTTGTTGTGACGGCGGACCTATATACATTGCCAGAGAGAAAGAGTGAGAGAGAGAGAGAGAGAGAGAGACTTCGACTCGAGGCTATCTATCATCCACGTCTGCTCTTTTATCCATTTTTCGTTGCACTCCGTTCACTTTTCCTGTTTTTACGATCAGCAGAAATCAATCTTCCTTTATCGAGACGTTATACCAAAACAATTTATCAAGAGTCATGTCAAAGATTTCAAAATTTATTGGCGAAATTAAAAACTTTTTGGAGATCCTTTGTTCTGATGATGATCATCATGATAATGAGGAATATTTTTTTTTTGGGTAATATTTCTAAATTCATTAATTTCATTATATGTTATAGGAAATTCGTTTGGATTTTAGGTTAGATTACTTTTTCCTGGAATCCCCAGTCCTTAAGCTTCGTTCACACTGCTCTTAGTTTTTTTTTACGACGTAATCCGTTTCTAGTATACTTCCTTCTTTCGGGGAATTCCAAGTTCGGTCATATTTTCCCAAAAACCCGAATCCTAAAGGTCCGTTCACACCCTTCAAAAGATATCAAATCCCTCCCCCAATGTTATATTTTCAAAAATTTCATTCACCGAAATTTTCCCCCTTTCTTCGAAAAGGTTAAGAACTCCCAACTGTTGTTAATGTGAAAGAAATTTCAGCCTACGCGCCGTTCATAATAGTCACGAATGACTCATTTGTGAGGTCAGGAGCATTGAAGCGTGGCGTCGTCGGTCATAATTGATTTGTTTGTTCGCGAAAAATCTCGACCCCTCCCCCCTCACCCTTCCGCTGAAATGGAATCGCATCGCGTGCATCATACGTTTATTTTTTTATCTCTATTTTTTTTTTCTTAATCGGAAAAAATCTTTTTTTTTTACCAAAGACACACGTGTGTGTCTCTTTGTTTCGAAGGAGAAGATTAATTCTTGGCAACTTGATGAAATAAAACGATTGTTTATTCAAGCATCAAGAAGTTGTACTTTGTTGTTCTTTAAATTTTTGCAGAAAGAAAAAAATCATAAAAAGAAGGAGAGAGAGAGGTTATAAATATAAACTCGATGAATAGAGTTATTATTCAGAGAGAGGTATAATTTAATTTTTTTTTTTTTTTTTCTTAATAAAAGCCCTTCAATTATGAAACGATTTTCGTTAGTTGTGCGTTCGACACGTGGTGCCTGGGGCAAAATTTGATCTTTCCTGGGCTTTCTCTCTCACTCTCTCTCTCTTGCGGGGTGGCTGAGAGGAGTTTAACTAACGGACAGCCTATAAGGGCAGGATTATTGATCGTTACTTGGTTGTACCTGGCTTTCATGGCATTCTCGATTTTATAGAGACACGTTTTCACTTGCAGTTCAGTAAGCATATTCTATCTCTATCTCTCTTTTATCGTAGGACAAGTTCAAGGCTCGGGTCATTATAATCGCCAATCGAACTCTCTCTCTCTCTCATGGAAACCAAACGCCTTGTTTGCCAATGTATCTCTCTCTAATTTTATCCACACGGTCAACGTTTTCTAGACTTCAAAGTTCAAATACTTTACTGTCAATCATCTACTTCCGTTTTTTCGCGAAATATTATTTAAAAAAAATATTCAAAATTTTTATAACCTCAATTTTTTTTCCCACTAAATTAAAAAAAGGAGTATTAAAAGTTTAACTGGAAAAAAAACATAAACTCAGACAATGAAAAATGGATCTCGTTTCCAATCCACGATCAAAGGGGATTCCTCTTTTTTTTTACGGCAAACAAGAGAGAGAGAGAGAGAGAGAGAGACGCGCATCCTTCGAAGAAACCGGATTCTCACTAGTCGCGGAATCTCTTAAACCTTTAGAGAGAGGAAAGTTTAAAAGGGCCTTCGAATCGTTGTTTCGCGAATAGCAATCTTGAGAAATAATATTTCCACTTATACACTCGTTATGGTGGGATATTTCATAAAACTCGTTTTCCATTTATAATTATAATTAAGACATTTTTTTCAAACAAGAAATATTTTCTTTCAAATCAAAAAATTTTTTTTTTTTTAACAAAACATAAAAAATTCCACATTTGAGTTTAAGCGTTTCTATAAAGTTTTGTGCTACGTCACGATAATAAAGGGATATATAGGAATGGGGTGGGTGGGAAATGAAACACGGACACGACCCACGTTTATAGAGTTCTCTCTCTCTCTCTGTCTATATATAGTTCTGAACTTGGCCTCGATGTCTGCCTATATACATATATAGAGAGAGAAAGAGAGAGTGAGTGAGAAACCCCAGTCGAAATTACAGAAATACAGAGAGATAACTCCCCATGGTTGGCTTATTATTATTGCAATGACATTCAAGGGTTACCTTTATCGCTTTCTCTCTAGTAATGGAATTCCCTTAAGCAATTATGACTCACTGAATCTATTAAGTGAATTCCAATTTACAAAACTGATTTCTGTTTCTATTGCGCATACTTTTCGCGCAACGTACATACTTCTCCGCATTGTGCTCGCGCAACGTACTTAATCACGCCTACAAAGTGACCGGAACACTTCTAATTCGATAGAAATTTAAACGAGCAACAAGGTTTTTTTTCGAAAAAGAGGAGGACGCGATCAGCAAAAGATGGGGCTACAAAAAAAAATGTTTTGATTTATATCGAGTCTATTTGATAACAAAAAATTTGTTAATTCCAAAGAAGACGTCAACGTCTGAAGGAAAGAAGATAGTTTAAAAAAATGTTTCGTTTTATATCGAGTCTATTTAAAAAATTCTTCTAAAATGAAGTTCAAGTGACTCTAATCACAAGTTCTTAATCCGCTGGCTAAACTTTGAGGGCAGCATTTTTTGGTATCATACTTTTAAGTAGAAATCCAATAGTTTTTGTACAGGTATACCCAAACAGTCCCCATGGACTTTTTTTTTTTTTTTAGCTAAAAAAAGAAAAAAATTTACTCACCTTTTTCTCCGTCAGCTTCTCGCACCTCCTCATTTTGCAGATTTGATGACTTTTGTCATTTCGACATGGCGCACAATCTCCACAATTGTCCTTACGTTGACAACCAATACACTCGCCACAACGCTTTCTCTTCTTTTTAGCTGGCTTATCACCCAACCCACCGTCGCCGTCATTATCACCAATTCCACCACCCATATGATGAACACCACGATTCGCGGTACTCGACACAGCGGCAACTTGTCCAGAACTCTCCGAATTACCACCACCGTCTTCACTTTCCATTGAACCGGCACGAATTTTTCTCCTTTCCTTTTTCCTACCATCAATTCCAATTGCCCTCGACGTTGGTGAATTATCCAATACCGTTGACATTGGATTTTGAAAATTTGTATGATGTAATTGTGGATATTCGGGTTTAACCACCGTCAATACAGTATGATGTGGATGACCAGGTGGCGGTGGGAATGCTTGTACAGGATTTGAGCCCAACAATTGTATATGCCTCTCGTCGAGTAATTGTTGTTGAAGGGCTGGTACCTCGCGTGCTTGTACGGGCGCTGGTACCAAGGGATAGCCAACACCACCACGATGTGGATGTGGCACGGGTATTGGTGTACCAAGTGTATGAAAACTAGGTAATCCAACGGCAGTTGTCACTGGTGGTGAATGTGATATTGAGGCCGGCGATAATGGCGTCAAGGCCGTCAATTGTGGTTCCGATTCACTAGGTGCTGTAAATTGACTTGCAAAACTTGGTAAACCTTCAGGACCACCAATACCAATACCGCCGATACCATGTTTTGATTCCCATGGTCGATATTGTCCAACTGGCACTAATCCACTGACAACCTCACCACGTGAATCAATTAATCTTCCAGTGAGGCCTTCATAATAATCCCAGGACGCCGTGAGACCAAGTCCCACATCCTGGGTATGTAAGGTTGTCAATGTCGTTGAACTATCCATTGATCCGTCGGCAGAAAAACTGCTAAATGGCGGTAGATGACGATTTGGATCACCTGGACCAGGCGAGGAAGCAACCGCCGCCGGAGGGCTTCCTACCCTCTCGGAGGCGATGACCTCCTGCTTCACCTCCGCGCTCATCTTCTCCTCCACGTCATTGTTCTATCGTCTCGGCTCGTTTTTTTTTCTATTGTCGACTTTGGTCGACCTTGTCAAAAAAAAAAAAAAAAAATAGTTTTTCCTTAATAAAATCCTTCTTTAAATCCCTGTTACTGTCATCTGAATCTGCTTCTTTGTACTTTTTCTTCTTACAAATTTTTTTTAGTAAAAATCTCTACTGTTCTTGCAAAAAATTTTCCTTTTTTTTTGTACTCAACAGGTTTAGGCTACAAGTGTGAAGTAGATTGGTTTCTTTTGAAAATTCTTATTTTTTTTTCTTATAAACGCTGGTAGAAAATACAAAAAGAGCTGCTGGCACGTTTTGAAGGTTTTTAGGTTATGTTACACAGATATTAGTAGAAAAATGGTAAATTCTTTGGTTTTTGTCTTCTTCTTTAAAATTACTACTAGTTTTACTTTTTTTTTTTTTGGATTTGGCACTGGCGGACTTGTAGTTTTTTTTTTCTCTCTGGATATATTTTCTTTTTGTACACTAAATAGATATTCTATCTCTCCTCTTTGTTATCAAAGCTCCTTGGGGAAATTTTTTTTTACGACAATATAAAACACTTGTTTCACAATTTTTTTTTTTTTTGTTTCTTCTCTTTTTGTATGAAAAATAGAAATCACTTGAGGTTAATGTGGCTTATTTTGAAGGCGGTTGATTTGTACGATCTGAAACAAAAAAAAAAAAGGGGAAAAATTAGAATTGTCATCTGTGCGAAAAAAAGGGGGTTTTTTTTTTCCTAAAAGGAAAAAATGTTATATGAAAAAGAGAAGAGTCTGTGAAACGTGTGTCATAGATCTTGCTCGACCGTGGACATCGCGCGTCAAGGCTACTATTACGTTCGCCGTTCCGCACACCTACTCGTTTCTCTTTGATATCCGCAAATGTAACTTTGTAGGTACTTCATTCACATCTACGTCCATTGATAGCGATAGCTTCGACCCCTTCTCGAATGCGAGCAATATATTTTCTCTCTTAAATACAATCTAAGTTTAAAGAAAATACTTCTAACTTTTTTTTCAAAAGGAGACTAATAACAAAAAAAAAAAAAAAAATGTTTTGTTTTATATCGAGTCTATTGAATACATACAAAACATCATTGGATCCAAAAAGAGGATCAGAAGGAGCATTTTAGCAGAAAAAAAAAATTCTTTTGTTTTATATCGAGTGATTTTTTAAAAATAAAAAATTTGGTGTTTCATGTTCGAGTGTGATTTTGACCCATCACCGGAAACTGGCGTCGCCACTTTTCAGTGAAATATCGACCGTGGTTTGGCTGCTGCCTGGTTCGTATACACCACTCCCCCCCCTTTTCCTCCTCTCTCTCTCTCTCACTGGCTAACCCCCCTCCTCACGCACCCCCCTCCCACCAATCCAGGGTCTTTCTCTCACTGTTCCGAGGAGACAACGAGCATGTCTACAGCACATGCGTGCTTCGCACACGTGTAGTCGCTATACGAATACATATAAACTAAAAGTACACATTGTGAGAGAAGGGTGGGGAGGGGGGGGAATGGTGCTCGGGACGTGGGTCATGTATGCGAACTTGAAACTACATAAAAGAGAACCCAATAGTTTCCCCTCCCCACCTCTCACGAGTCCAGCTCCCACTGTAACCCCCCCCTCTCTCCCTTCCTGCTATTTCTCGCGCCCTTCCGCCCCCACACCTTCCTCCCCTCCCGACAACGTAATAGCTTTACAGCTGTGAACGTTGAAGCTTTCGCTATCGCTAGAAACTTGCACTGCGTCGTTCACCACTTTCGCTCGCGAAGCTCTCCCTCTCTTTCCATCACAATCTCTCGCTTACTCTTTGTCGAGCAACTCTCACGTGACTCTAAATCCATGAGGAAGGGCGGCGAGAATTGAAATTGAAAGTTTTGATAGAAACGTCGCTTGTCAAATTTTCCAGCAAAATAAAAATGCTTTTCAAACAAAAAGAAAAAAATAGGACGGAATATTAGAAAATATTTATGAGAAAAAAAATCAAGGTCAAATGGAGAATTAAAAAAAAAAAAAAATGTTTTGTTTTATGTCGAGTCTATTTTATAACAAAATAGTTCATTTTGAAGAGGACGTCAATGTCTGATGAAAGTTAAAAAAAAAATGTTTTGCTTTATATCGAGTCTATTGGATAACAAAAAAAATCGTTCATTTTGAAAAGGACGTTAACAGAAAGGAGAGAAGACAGTTCAAAAAAAATGTTTTGTTTTATATCGAGTCTATTGGATTAAAAAAAATTCCGAACAGGAGTACAAAATCTAGAGAAGAAGGACTAATTCTGCTAGAAAAAAAAATTCTTTTGTTTTATGTCGAGTCTATTCAAATTTTCGCAAAATTAATAGATTAATAATAGAATCGTTAATTTTTGCTCTCGTTTAAATGTCTAACAAAAGGACGCTCAGTACTGAACTTTTCCGAGTGTGTAAATTGTCTAGACTTTGAATATCGCGAACTTTAGTCTTTAAAGGTCGCCAAACTCATAGCGCGTCAATATATCACGTGAGAAATTAAACATAGAAAAAAAATTGTCGATAACACTTCTCACATGATAATGAAATATGTGGTACTTTAAACTTTTTTCTAAAAAAAAAAATTACTTTTCTGTTTGGTATCAAGTCATTTCTTTTAATAATGTCCTTTTTTTTAATGAAATATTTTTTTCCCTACCATTGAAAATTAAAAAAAATATATTTAATCAAAAGTATTCTATATTTGGAAAATGTTTCTAATTAAATGGTAAAAAAAAAAATGTAAAAAAAAAAATTGTTTCGAAAATGATTAGTTTTATTTTCACGGTAGATGCAGTGCTCTTGTATTTATATAGAGAGACCATTTTGATAATGCACTTTTGTTGAATCGACCATAGCAAACGCACAAAAATTCAATACTGACTCTCGCGCGCGTTTGCAAAGCCATAGTGTACGCTCCGTCGCTTTATATACCCAGTGCGACGAAACGTCATGTCGAATTTTTTTCTCCCCAAACGAATTCTTCCACTATATGAAAAAAAAAAATATATATATATATTCAGGACGAAAAATTCTACGAATTGAGTTTGAATTCGCGGCATGACTTTGAATTTCACATAGCGAAAGAGTGAGAGCGAGAGAGACAGATTTTCTTACGAACTGTCCCAATTCCCCGAAGGTGCCTTTGGATCCTTAAAAAAAAAATATATATATATAGAAACCGATCAAAATAAAATGCAACTGTTTCGAATCGTCATTGAGAAATAAATTTCGTTTTCCTTCCAAAAAAATTGAAAAGAAATCGTTGTAGATAAAAAATTTTGTAAAATAAAAAATAACATTTTCTCATTCGCGAAGAATTTTTTGTTTTTGTAAAATGTTAAATTAAAGAAAGAATGCTCGGGCCATTTATTTTTAAAATCGCCAGGTGAGGACAAAATGGCGGACAATTGAAAATTATAATTATTTAATACGACGAAAGGAAATTAATTTTTACATCAAATATGATTTATTTTTAATTTTCTCCTCCTTGAGGAATCTATCTATATTTTTGAATTTTCAAATTGTGTTCAAATAAATTTAGGGCAGCTTATTGAAAACGCGAGGTGAGCAAAAAGGATCAGACTTGGAAACTTCTACGGATAGAAAGGCGGAAAATTCTTTTCTTTTTTCTAATCATGTTTCGAAATTAGTTTCAAAATAATAATAATAAAAGTAATTATTATAAGAACAAGTCTTTTTTTCGAAATAATTTTTTTTTTTTGCATTAATTTTAAGGCGTTTTGCATTCAAAAAGAAAAGTGTCTGCAAGAAATGGAGAGAAGAGTTTGTGGGCTAAGTTGGTTAATGAAAAACGTTAAAAAACGAATAGTGAGTGAGAAAGAGAGAGAGAGAGAGAGAGAAGCGGTCGCGGGTTGCGAGCAAAAAAGCTCCGGGTACACTTTCGACGGCCTCGTGGTGCCTCGCGCGGTGGAACATCTCGCGACAAAGGCTGTTTGATTCAAGGTCTCACACGCACACACACACATATCTATATATTTATATTCGACTATAACGCAACGTGCGCACACGATATTCGCCTCGCGCTCGCGCATTGTGCGCCCGCGTAACGTCCCGCGTGTTTTGTTGTTTTTTTTTTTTTTTTTTTTTTTTGTTTTGCCTCTTTTTTTTATTCTTTCTTCCTTCAAGTTATTCGCTTGAGCGTCCAATGCTCCACTCTACTGGGTGTTTACCATCAAAGAACACGTGCTTTCTACAATTTTTTCTTATTTATTTATTTTTTTTTAATTTTTGCCACATTTATTAAATTTTTTTATTTTTCTATTTTTAATTTTTACAAATTTTTTTTTATTATTTTATTTTGTTATATTTTTAGTAAAGTAATAATAGTATTAAAATGTAAATTAAATAAATTGAATTTGAAAAATTATGCAAAAAGAAATATTAAAAAAAATTTTCGGGACCCAATTGAGAAATTGTCATTAGATTAATTTATTTTTGAAAAGTTAATCATGAGAATTGACGGGTTGATTACCAATTCAGGAACGTCCTTCGTTAATATAAAAATAATAATAATGATAACAACAGCACGACACGAATCATCATCATGGTGAGAACTAGATTCAAGAGAGAAAGAGAGAGAGAGAGAGAGAAAAAGAGAGACGTCAATGTATGAGATCGGCTCTTAAATCCACCTACACAACACAGTGACGATATCGGAAATGATATAAAATTGCGTCCACTGTGCTTGCTGATATTTAAATTGGTTCGCTAAACTACAGATTAATGCGGCCTCTTCACACCAACTATATATACATTCTCTGTCTCTCTCTCTTTCAACCTGGCTTTCTATCAGGTTTTTTTTTATCAGAGAAGTTAAAAAAAATTATTTCCTGAATTACTTTTTATTATTTATTATTGAAAACCATTTTTTAATGTGACAGAAACGTTTTGTATTATTTTTTACTTTTTTTTTGTTTCAAAAGTTGAGGTAATACATTTTTTTTCTTCAATTTTATGTGTTTCAGTGGCGTTGCGCCGAACGACTGGCGGGGGATAACCAGGAACGTAAGTAAAAATATAACGGACCCTGTTGAAAAAAAAATTCCCCCATAAATAGTTTCGTAAAAAATTTCATTTTTAAACATTATTTTTTTTCAGGACTAGTTTTCAAGGAAAGTCAGGAGCGTAACGATGACCCCAGAGGCAGTAGTAAAAAAAAAAAAGTTTTGTTTTATATCGAGTCTATTGAAAAACAAACGAAACAAAAAATGTTTTGTTTTATATTGAGTCTATTGGATAACAAAAAAAATCCCTAATTCCAATGAAAAAACTTTCAATTTTTCGAAACTTTTTTTCTGTCTAAGTTAGGAGTGTAACTATTAACCCAAGAGGCCCTAGCAAAAAATTTTTTTTCCCTTCCGAAAACTAATTATTGAAAAACATGCATTGCCCAAATAATTTTATACAATTCCAAGAGAGGCAAAAATTATTTTTTTTTCTTTTCAATGAATAAATAAATGCCGATGATAGTTAAAAGGAGAAGAACAACGTCTCTCGAAAGAGAGATTTACGGGCGCGCACCAGTCTCGGTGGGTTTCGTTTTTGTTCCTCTTTTTTTTTTCGCAAACCCCCGTCCCATTCTTTTTCTTTCGTTTTGTTTACTTCCTTTTCGTCCATTTTATCGAGATTATCTCGCCGCGTTGGAATATCGAGTGGAGGAAGGCGTCTTTTATCTTTCTCTCTCTCTCTCTTTCTCTTTTCTATTTTTTTCGAATCTTTTTTTCTCTCTAAATCTTAAATTTCGCGAAATCGCGGGACCTCGAAAGAAAAAACTTTGAAAAAAAGAGAGAGAGAGAGAGAGAGAGAAAAAGATTTTTGAACGTGACTCGTGAATTTTAGGTCTGACTTATCATTCGCTTGTAGACAATGACTGTTCCGACAACTATGGAGCATCCTAAACCTCCGAAACGCCCTGTAATTATCGAACTGTCTTTCAACTTTCCTCGGGAACCCTCCCCAGTGTTCTCTCTCTCACTCTTCGAAACTCTCGCGCCCCCCCCTCCCTCATCCTCTTACCCCCTTCATCCCCCCTTTGAACATCCGTCGATTCTCTCAGGATTTCTACTTCACTTATCTGAAACTCTACAAAGCGAAAGCGATCTATATAGTTGTTCGCAAAAGTTTCACTAAATTTTGCCCGGATTTTTTTTTTCGAGAAGCGAAGAGGGGAGATTAAATTGAAGAAAGTAAAAAAAAATGTTACATCACTGGAAATTTTAGCAATATTTTTGATTTTTTTGTGAGGAATATAAGTTAAAGGGAGCAAAAAAAAAAAAAATCGAAAAATCAGATTTAGAAAATTTAAAATTAGAAAAAAAATATAAATTATTAAAAGGTAATTTTTCTCTTACTTTCGTTGGACGTTCATTGTTTCACTTATATCCCGGGAGAGTTTGTATATACATATTTATGCAAAACGGAAGTTCTCGTCTCTCCTTTAATATTGCAGTTTTTTTTTTTCCTCGCTCTCTCTTTCACTTTATAGTCCTTTTTTTTCTCTCAAATGACACCTTTTCTCTCATATGGCACGAAGAAGAAAAAAGGAATCACTTGCAAGGAGAATAAATGAAAAATTAAGAGAAGAAAAAAATTTGAAAATAGATAGAAATAAAAAATGTAAAATGTAAAAATTTCTTTTCATGAAGAAAAGCAATGAAGAAGAAAATTGTAGAAAAACGAAAAATAATTGAAGTGAAAAAAAGTGAAGAATTGAAGCATCAAGAGAAGAAGAAATAATAATAAAAAAAGAGGGTAAATTAAAGAAAGCTTAAAAAAAATAAATAACACCAAGTAAGAAGAGGGAAATTATGGTTGAAAAAAAGGGACCAAAAAAAGAAGAAGAGCGAAAAAAAAAAAAATTTTTAGAAGAAAGGGTACAAAATTCAAAGAAAAGAACTCAAGAGAGTAGAAGATTAATTAGAACACGACTATAAGGGACACATAGAAGGAAGTTGGAAAAGGAAAAAAGCACACCAATAATGAAGAGAAGAACAAGGATAAAAAAACAGTCGAGGTATATAACGAAGAGAAAAAAAAGAAATCCCGTCGCGACGTCTGTTAAGAAGCAAAGTGGAAACAGCGCCAACGAAAGCAAGAGTGATTCTCCTTCACTGGACTCTCTCCTCTCTCTCTCTCTTTCTACCTTCCTTAAACTTTCCCTCACACGTGAGAAAATATAAACACAACCAGGAAATCTTCATTTTTATTATTTAAATCCACAATAACTGACCAATTTTGGATTTTTCGTATTTACATTAATTTACCCGTATTTACCCATAATTATCGATATTTACCCGCATTTACCAGTTTTTACCCATATTTACCTATTAATTTAATTTTATTTATCTCTCTCTCTCTCTCTCTCTCTCTATACAAATAGCCCCATTTTCTTAATTTTTGTTTTTAAATCTTTCCTATTTTTTTTTTTTTTGGTTGAAAATTTACCTTCAAAGCTCAAGTGAGAACAATTTTTTGGTAATCATGAAACACTTGAAATTTGATCATTTTAACCTTGATCTTTCATGGAAGAGATTTTAGGAAAAGTTTTGAAGGACAAGTTCCTCATACATATACACATATATACAGACAGGATGAACAAGCTCCTTTCACGTCGTCCCTTTAACAAAATGGTCCTTTTGAGTTCGCGTCCAAACGTTGAAATCCTTTCAATTCTTGAAAAGTTGAAACCGAGAACTCTTCTTTCTCTCTCTCTCTTTCTCTTCAGCTTTTCAAGTATTATAATAATGAAATTTTTCATATATAAAGTTGTCTCAAAACTTTTCAACGTTTTGACTCTTGCAAAAAAAGAAAAAAAAAAAATGTTGTCTCATCGTGTTAGACAAAAAATATTTACGAGATTCTATTTTTTGTACTCGAAAAAGAATTTTGAGAATATTTTTTCCTGGTACTAATAAAAAATTTTCCCTAATGTTGGAAAAGTGTTTTTTATTTCTAGGAAAATTGTTATAGTACCGGAAAATATTTCTGGTACAGGAAAAATATTTTCCGTTGCTGGAAAAATATTTCTGTTATAGGAAAAATATTTTCCGTTCCTGGAATAGATTTCTGGTACAAGAAAAAATTTTCCCAGCAATAGAAAAATTTTCCAGTACCAAAAAAGAGTATTCTCAACAAGTGGAAAATTTATCTGGTAACAGAGAAAAATTTTTCAACATTGGGAATTTTTTTAGTTGAGCAGAAAAAAATTTTCCGACCAATTAAAAGTCTTTTCTGTACCAGAAGATATTTTTCCAGCAACTGAAAATACTTTGTCGATACCAGATAATTTTTCCAACAACAGGAAATAGATTTTTGGTTGCAGATAATTTTTTCAACAACCGGAAATATTTTTTCCGTACCAAAAATGTTTTTTCCATTAACGAAAAATAATTTTATAGTACCAGAAATATTTTCCCAACAATGGGAAATAATTTTCTAGTACTATAAAATTTTTCTGTTGCTAAAAACTTTTCCTCTGGTATACTGGGAGATATTTTCATTGCCGGAAAAATTTTTTTCATTGCTGGGCAATTTTTTTTTCTTTTTTGCATTAGAAAACTTTTCATCCGTTTGGAATTTTTTTCTGGTACTGCAAAATAATTCCGTTGCTAAAAAAATCTTTTCCGAATTTTTTTTTACAATTGTTTACAAAACAAAAAAAAAATTTCTTCTTTTCGTTAATAAGTTTTTTATTATCGAGAAAAAAATTTCATTCATGAAAAAAAATTTTCCTTTACTTAACGAAAAATTATTGCCTTTATTTGATAAAAATAATTCCTTCAAACAAAATGTTTCAAGAGCTGTATCCGAAATGTTGTTGACAACTCATGAAATCGAATTGACAATGAAAATACTTGTAACAATGAATTACGATGTTATTATATTAAATATTAAAGAGCAAATAATTGAAATTGACATTTCTAATTGAGAATTTCGAAGACAAAAATAGAAAAATCACAAATCTTTTTTTAAATTGAAAAACAAATTTTTCTCACACAAAAATTAAGAAAATATTTTTTGCCAAAATAAATCTCGAAATAAATAAATCCAAAATTGGTCAGTAAAAATAAAAAAAAAAAAAAAATTGAATGAGAAATAATTTTCAAGTACCGTCACACACGTAATCAGCAAAAAACGTGAGGGTGAATATTATTGGATGCTGATAACAAAATACACTGTTCTTCTTCTTCTTCTTCTTCTTCAGATGATGATGATGGGGGTTAGTTGTTGTTATTGTTGAGTAAAGGGGGGCGCAGTAGGGAGGGGGGAAATCCGTATAATCAATGCACTTTTTTTTTTTTCTTATCGATGATCCTCTATAATATGATAAGGAATAAAAATCACCACCACGCGTTGTTTTTGCACTGAACACGAGGGCCAAAAAAGGTCCTTTCGTCTCGCGCAAAACTCGGAGGAAGTCATATACGTTATTTGACCTCCAAAATCGGCAATTTTTTTTTTTTTTCAAAAAAATTTCGTCACAAAAAAAAATTTTCAGTATTTTTAAAAAAAAAACTATTTTTTTTCTCACAACACCGGCACGGTTTTCTTTTTCAAATATGTATATATGTATATATATATACACGCACGAGAAAATATTGTATGTTTTTGTGTCGTGTACCTTTGGTTGCGGGCTCTGCCCCGTGCTGAGTGTGCTAGCCGCGCGATGACTGTGTGTTACTCCCGATGAGAATTCTTTGTCCGACCGACGAGTATGAGAAGCAGCTGCCCGCGTTTCAATCGTCGGCTAAATTCGGCCAAGTTCGGGAATAATCGGAATTGTCATCCAGCCGCCATGGCGGGAACCCAGGACACCCAGGACTCATGGCAAAAAGGGTGGGAGCGAGAGAGAGAGAGAGAGAGAGAAGGGGAAGGGCGAAGAAGAGAATGAAGGAGAGAGAGAGAGAGAGCGAGAGAGAGACACGCATGCGCAACTTAAAGATGCTGATCAACCCCTCGTCTACGAGGGATGCTGTGCGAACCTGCTTACCTGCCATCCTGATGCTTTACGAGACTCCTTTTTTTTTACTCATGTAGTCATTGAACCTTGATTTTAGGATTAAAAACCATCTGCGTGAGAATTATTTTCATTTAAACGGAAAAATTTTCTTTTTTTTCCTTCTAGGTTTTATAATTTTCATTCTTTTGAAAAATGAACCGCATGATTCGATTTGTTGCAAAAAATTACATAGAAAACATGTGTCACAATTAAGGGTTTTTTTGTTATGTTATTCTGGTTCCGTAATTTATTAACAATGGTCAAAAAATTACGGAACCAAAATAATTTAAGTTAGGTACAATATACAAAAAATTAAAATATTTCTATACGATCTTTTTTTTAGATATTTAACCGAATCTGGATGTAATTAAATTATACCGTAGAGTTCCGTAAAGTAGTATAGAAGTTCCGTAAATAATGATTATTCTGTAGAAAATCAATAGGTACTGAATAGTAACCAAATATAGCTTCGTTAAAAGTTGAATGCTAGTTTCGTAAATAGTTTAGTCCTGGTTCAGTAAAATTATTTATTTGTTCCGTAAAATAGTCAAATGGTTTCGTATCTAGCTTTCTTTCCGTAGAAAAACAATAGCATAATAATTATAATAAGCAATAGTGAAATATCCAAATAGTTCCGTACATAGTAAAGCAGTGTTCCGTAAAATTACCCCTCTATGGTTCCATAAAATAATCAAAGGATTTTCGGAAATAGTTTTCATTTCACAGAAACTTTATATGTACTGCAAAAATAATACCCCCTGTAAATATGCAAGTAGTTCTGTAAAACTATACAAAGTTCCGTAAAATACTTACGCCCTAGTTCTTAACAAAATTTTTTCCCCTAATTTCGTAAAATAATTTTAAAACGCCTATCAAAAAAAATTTTTCCTCAATTTCAAATACTTTTTTCTCCAGTTCCGCAAAATAGTTCACTCTGATTCTGTAAAGTACTAAAATCCTAGTTCCGTAAAAATTGAATTTCTAAACACCACAAGTGTGACACATCTTTTCACAGTGTTTTTTTCCCACTTAATTCAAATCATCTATTAATTTTTAGAAAAAGTGAATAATTTTCCCGATATTTGGAAAATCTAACAAAAAAAAATATACTTGTTTTGAGTGGTACAATTGGGAATTAAAGTGATTGGCTTTTTTTTGGGGGGGGGGTAATATAGAGCCAAAAAAAAAGTGGAACGGGGGACAGAAAAAAAGAGTAGTGTATATATTCACGTTTTACGATTTCTCTTTTATGGGCTCTGGACCGAAACCCAGTAGCTCACAAATTGAAGCGGAATTTCCACTATATAGCACGAGAGGGGGAATGGGGGTTTATATTGTCGAAGGAACAATTTTATTTGTTGGCAATATCGACAATCTGCCAATCCTAAAACTTCGATTTTTCTTCTTTTGTCGCGTTCTGTATTTTTTTTTATATTATACGTAAAAGTCTTTGGCCTCTTTCACAATAATTCTGATAAGAGTTAAAAGAGAGTTTGTACCCATCGCTCAAACATTTAACAGTTCGAGATTTTTTCCAATTTTTATTATATTAAATAATTTTTTTTTCTAAATTTAATAATTTTTTTTTTTGGTTTTCATTTTTGATAAAAATAATTTTCATTTTCTTAGAGAGAATTATTATTTCATAAA
Organism: Leptopilina boulardi; assembly: GCF_019393585.1. Classification (NCBI taxonomy): domain Eukaryota; kingdom Metazoa; phylum Arthropoda; class Insecta; order Hymenoptera; family Figitidae; genus Leptopilina; species Leptopilina boulardi. The sequence continues at coordinate 592,243 of NW_026137973.1, forward strand.
AAAAAGAACGATGAAAGCTGCGTCTTCGATTTTTATTTGACTCGTAATAGCATATGGGGGCCTGATCAGATATTTATCTTTCTAAAGTTGTCAACGTAACAGTAGACGAAGGTATATAATTTTTTCATTAAAATCCTTTTCGACTTGGAAACTGCGGGTCCATTCATATGCCGTTATATAGTAAAAAAAAACCATATGTTATGCTATGAAAAATCCTATATCACAATACAAGATTAAAAAAAAATAAAAGTAAAAAACTTTCATCTTCCACCACTTTTTTTTTTCATTTCAAATATTTTTCTATAAATATACACTTATATAATATCCTTAAAATAATATTAAAGATTTTTTCAAAAATACTGCTATTGATTCAGTTGGTTTTAATTTTTATGTAGTTAAGTAAGTAAATAATCAATTGAATAATAAACTATTGAATTAATAGAGTATTTTATTAATTTGTTTATGCGCCTATTGATTTCATTAAAAATTCTACTATTGAACAATTGGAAAATTCTGCTATTGAATTATTTGAAAATTGAACTATTGAAAACGTTGGATTTTAGCTATTTAATCAATTGGATATTAAACTAATAAATAAATTTGATTTATTGCTCTTTAAATTGGTTTAATTGGATGCTTTACTATTGAATCAATTGGATATTTTGCTATTAAATAATTTTGGCACTTTCCTATTTGGATTCTTTTGCTATTGAGTCAAATGGATATTCTGCTATTGAGTAATTTGGTCACTTTATGCTATTGAATTAATTGGATATTTTGCTATTAAATAATTTTGGCACTTTCCTATTTGGATTCTTTTGCTATTGAGTCAACTTGATATTCTGCTATTGAGTAATTTGGGCGCTTTATGCTATTGAATTAAGTGGATATTTTGCTATTAAATAATTTTGTCACGTTATACTATTGAATCATTTGGCTATTTTACTATTAAATCAATTGGATACTCGTCTACTGAATCAATAGCATTATAAAGAAACTAAGAAATAAATTTGATCTTTTGCTCTTTAAATTGGTTTAATTGGATGCTTTACTATTTAATCAATTGGATATTTTGCTATTAAATAATTTTGGCACTTTCCTATTTGGATTCTTTTGCTATTGAGTCAACTTGATATTCTGCTATTGAGTAATTTGGTCACTTTATGCTATTGAATTAATTGGATATTTTGCTATTAAATAATTTTGTCACGTTATACTACTGAATTATTTGGCTATTTTACTATTGAATCAATTCAATACTCGTCTACTGAATCAATAGCATTAGAAAGAAAAAAAATAATTACAAAAAGGAGAATAGAATTCATTTTCGAATAACAAGTGTCAATTAGAATAATTCTTATTTTATCAAGTGATGGAAGAGGAGGACAAAAGTTTTTTTTTTCTATTTGCCTATATATCTATCCCCTATCCCAATAATTGAGCATTGTGCACCTTTCATTTAAATACACAAATTAAAACTTTGATCTACATTTAAAAAAAAAAGGAGATCACACGATTTTCCCAGGTTTTTGCGGTGTGAAAGTAGATTGACGAAAAAAAAGTGTTTTAATATAAAGCAAAGTGAGATCGAAGAACGACAGAATAAGAGAAAGAGAGAGAGAGAGAGAATAAGAGAGAGAGAAAGAGAGAATGCCAGAATATCTAGTCTACTGATGCTGCTGAACACCCTGGTCATTATCATAACAATACAGACGTATGCAGATATAAATTAATGCGTATTCTTCTACCGGGGGGTTGACGAACGGCAAAGGCCTTACAGTAGCTTCTGCCGAATGACAGGAGATGCATCACGCACCATAGTTCTTTACTCTTCCCCCCTCCTCTTCTTTCCCCACAAACCCACCCCCCCTCTCTCTCTCTTACTCTTTCTTTCTTTCTTTCTTTCTTGCTCTCTTTAAAAAAAAAAATCCAACGCGTTCTGTGTCAGTGATTTGATACGAAAAGAGTTGCCTCACGTTGTGAAATCGTTTGCGTTCAAATTCTGCAATTCATATATCACACACATACACACATAATTTATTTTTTTTTATAAACTATATATATATATAGTGGAATACATTTATAATTTTTGCAATGAGATTTTTTTTAATAAGAATAAAAAATATAATTGTCGAGGGAAAAATTGTAAAAAAAATTTTTAAAAAAAATTAATATTTACTTTTTAAATTATTATAGTTTTATATATTTTTCCCACTGTTTTTTAGATTCAATAGCAAAAACATAATATAGTTGACATAATTGGCTTTTGACTTTTTATATCCAGTTGATTCAATTGCAAAATATTCAATTGATTCAATAGGCAACTATAGTCAATAGATTCAATAGCAAAATATACAATTCATTCAATAGGTGAGTAATCAGTTTGATTCAATAGCAAAATAGTCAATTGATTTAATAGGCAAGTAAACAATAGATTAAATAGCAAAATATCCGATTGATTCAATAGTTAAAAATCCAACTGCTTCAATAGCAAAATATTTAATTAATTAAATATAGTCAAAGACGTTTTTGATTCAATAGTTAAATGTCCACTTGATTCAATAGCATAATATATTAAATTAAAAAGTTAATTATCCAATTGATTCAATAGAAAAAATATTCTATTGATTCTGTAGATGATTAGCAAACAGTTTGTGCGGTAAAAAATTATTCCCTTCTAAAATCTTTTTAAAAGAAAATTTCTTTTCACAATTTTTTTTTTTGCAATAATTATATATGAAATCACGTTTCCTTAAGATTTCTTTATACTTCTTCCTTGAATGCTGCGCATTTTTTTAATTTTACGGCATTTCTCAATCTTCCCCGGTATATATATAGTCGCAGAATAAAATCCTTCATCATTTAGTGCCCACTGGGGAAATAAAAAATTCACCACCCGTTTTTTTTTAAAGAATAATGCTTAAAAATTTAACTCCTACTCTATGATATATATATATATATATATATATATATATATATATATATATATATATATATATATATATATATATATATATATATATATATATATATATATATACTTTTTTCTATTTATTAGCGAAAAATGCAAAACAACGAATCAATCAAAAAAGAAAAAAAAATCATTCTAATTTACCAAGGGATTTTTCAAAGCTTATCTAAATTATCTCTTTCTTTTTGAGTCAAAGGAAAAAATGCAGATTGACTATAATATTATATATACATATAAATCCTTTGACCCCGATAAACCTCATTGTCGAATCTCGGAATAGCATCGAATTGAGAAAAAAAAACTTATCTCTTGGGCGCGCACTCATGGGACGAACCAACAACAAAAAAAAAATTGAAGGGAGATACATGGGGATTAAGGAAATTATGTCAGTTGTATATATATATATATATATTTGCTAGATATATTTTTCATCTCGTTGTCGTGTTATATTTATTTTTCACAAGGATTGACTCCTTGTATCTCTCAGTAATTTATTTTCTATTTCAAAAGAAATTTCCCCTTTTCCATGGATTTGTTTTTCAATTTTCCATCATTGTCATAGAAAAAAAATTTTTTTTAATGGAAATATAGTTGATTCAATATAGTTTGGCTACAATTTTATTCAACAGCTGAACAATTATTCGGATGGGAAATAGTTTCAAGCGCAAGATAATTGGGTCAATAGTTAAATAGCATTTTGATTCAATAGCGTAATATATACAATTGATTTAATAGTTAATAGTGGAATATTATATTGATTGTTCCACTAATGAATCAATTGAATATTTTTCTATTGAATCAATAATATGGTATTTAACTATATTGAATCGATTGGATATTTTTCTATTGAATCAATTGGATATTCTGCTACTGAACCAATTAAATATTTTTTTATTGAAACAATTGGGTATTGCGCTATTGAATCAATTGGCTATTAAACTATATTAAAAGACTTTGATATTTTGCTATTGAATCACTTGGATATTCTGCTGCTGAACCAATTAAATATTTTTTTATTGAAACAATTGAGTATTGCGCTATTGAATCAATTGGCTATTAAACTATTAAAAGACTTTGATATTTTGCTATTGAATCAATTGGATATTCTGCTGCTGAACCAATTAAATATTTTTTTATTGAAACAATTGAGTATTGCGCTATTGAATCAATTGGTTATTAAACTATATTAAAAGACTTTAATATTTTGCTATTGAATCAATTGGTTATTAAACTATATTAAAAGACTTTAATATTTTGCTATTGAATTAATTGGATATTCAACTATTGAATCATTTTGAATTTTCAGCTAATGAATCAATTGAATACAATTCAGTAAATATAATAAAACTTAAAAAAATTAATTTATATACAAATGATTCAATAGCAGTATAACTCAATTGTTATAAATTCATTAAAAATAGTAATATTTTTAATACATTATTTCTTCTACGAGTACTACAAGTGTAATTACAAATTTTCCAAATCAATCGATTATTAAATTATTGATTTAATTTTTCGGAGGGTGAATTGCCTTCTATTTTCCCACTCTTTTTGTCCCTTCTCTCTCTCTCTCTCTCTCTCTCTCTCTCTCTCTCTTTTCCCCTACGCGTTTACTATAGATTCTTCTCTCTGACATTGACTCAGGAATGTAATTGATGATGCTCGATGTGTTCCACGACGAAGGTTATATATACTATGAAAGCATGAAAGCACATCACACATACGTGTGACGAGTGAGTAAGAGAGAAAGAAAAAGAGAGAATCGATGAGACCAGGACGATATTAATCTATCTGTGTTTCACTTTGAAAGATGCGCGTGCAATGCTTCTGAAAAACAGGGTTCATGCACGTCTCGTTTTGTCCATTTATTAAAATTTTTCTTTCATTTCCCTCAATGCGTATACAAAATTGAATTTATCGCGTCTAATTTCAATTTTTCAAAAGGGAACAATAATTCAGACTAAATTTCTTTATGCAATTAAATAAAATATAGGAAGAAAAATAAAATTTTTTTTATTTTCAATTAAAATCAACAAAATATTTCGTTGCCTTAAAAAGAAAGTAATATTTCTTTATATATTGGTGAATGACTTAATTATAAAATATTTATTTATACAAATTGATATCAATAGCGGAACATCCAATTATTTAAATAGTCCATAGTAGTAAGTCGATTCAATAGAGAAATATCTAATTAATTCAATAGTTAAAAAACCAATTGAATCAATAGTAAAATCATCAATTGGTTCAATAGTTAAACAATAGTTAACAACATAGTTAACAATTGAATAAATAGTTAAATATTCAATTGAGTCAATAGTTAAAAAAAACCAATTGTATCAAAAGTAAAATATCCAATTGAATCAATAGATAGACATCCAATTGACTAAAGTTTTTTTTTGAAATTTAATTAAGTTAATAATTAAATAGCTCACTCAATAGTTAGATAAAAAATTGACTCAGTAATTACCGTGTTAAAATAATTGGATATTTAGCTATTGAATCAATTGGCTATTGGTTATTTTGTTCTTGAATCATTTGAATATTCTGATATTGAATTAATTAGGCGTTTAACTATTGAATCAATTGGATATTTAACTATTGAATCAAATTGCTATTAAAATTTTAAAATAACTGAATATTCTGCTATTTATCCAATTGATAGTTTAACTATTGAATCAATTGGATATAAATGTAGTTTTTAATTAAATAATTGACTCAATAGGTAATTAAACAATTAAATCAAGAGAAATAAATGTCAATAATAAAAAATAATTACAAATAGAATTTGATTTTGAATTTTAATTTGTGAGGGAAATTATTTATTTCCCTTTTGCACTATTTTTTAAGGGGAAAGTAGCAAAAAATTTTTTTTTGGGGTTGAAAAATTAAAAGTGATATATTTGGAAAATGCAGATGAAGAAGAAGAAGAAGTCAGGTAAAAATATTGTGGTGTGGGTAAAAGTTTTTGGCCTTTAAAAGCGAAAGGTGGATGATGATTTTCTTGCGACTTCGAAACGCGAACAGATGCAACGTCAGGGCACAATGATGCTGAAATAAATCAGTTTATCGAGACCAGGTAGGTTGGAACTCTCATACCCACCAGTGGTCCCTTCGTGTATTGTATTCCATTCGCTCGCCCAGAGGTTCCCAATTCAGGGCTCAACAATTTTTTTTTCGCAAATACATTTGTGCGATACCACATACATATATATATTTCTATCTCCAAATTTTTCCAAATTTTTTTCTCTCCTAAAAAAAGGTAAATTTTCCCTTTTAGGAATAATATAATATAAATAGTAAAATAAAAAATAAATTTTTAATTCTCATTAAAAAATGAATATAATAAAAATTTAATTGATTCAAATAATAGTTGACTATTATTTAATAAATATTTACTTGAAAGAAATAATTTTTATTTGAATTAAATAAAATTCTTTTTGCAGTATAGTAGAAAAATTTTTAATTTAATATTTTTGAAAAAAAACAGCCTTCTAAATAGCGAATCGGAAACAGGTTTTTTTTTTTTTTTTTTTTTTTTTTTTTTTTTTTTTTTAACAATTCCCGAATGAAAAATTACTGATTTCTCCTTGGTCAGATGTTTCTTGGATTTTGCAAAAGGTTCTTTTGATTTTTTGGCTTTTGGACAATAATTGGAAATATTTCTTGAAGTGGCAAAAATTACACAAAATGGTTTTTGTACGGGACTTTGAAAATGGTCGAGAAATTGATTCTTCCTCTTGAGTGCGGAAGAAGGGCAATGCCCTTCTTTTGTAGCATTTCTTATTCTTTTTTTTTCATTTTATGACTCTCTCTCTCTCTCTATCTTTTTTGAGATTATATTGAATAATACACTTTTGGAAAGGTTTTGTAAATAATTGACTTACCTTTTGATAAATTCACACATAAATAGAAAATTTTACACCAATTTTCCTTTTAGTGATTTTGGGTAAAAGAAAAATTGTAATAAAAAAAAAACAACAATCTATATTAAAAGTAATTCGAAAAAGGGATTTTTTATTAGAAACTTTTCAAAACGGGAAAATTTTCTAATTATGAATTTTTTTTTTTGGAACAAATTATGATAAGGATCGTAATTAATATTTTTTTAGCTTTTTTGGCTTTTGAACCTTGAGAAACTCTGAGATGCAGAGAAAAGAGCTTTGGGATTGAAAATTATTCTAGCATATATATATAGTCTACCTGATGTTCGGGGCTTTGGCCTAAAACCTTGGAAGAAGAAATATACCTGACGAGATATTTATCGGTTACGAGTCTTTCGATCATATATCGATTTTATTTCTCTTAGTCTATCAAATATTAACAGCTGCTTCGTTGCAAGGATTTGATGCACGGGATAAAAAAAGGGCTAAATTAATTTTACTTAAAGTCATGATAATTCAAAAAATTTCCCTCTTTTCTATTAATATTTAAAATTAGTTGAATTGAATTTTGAAAAAAAAATTTCAATTATATTTTTTAAGATTAAAAAAGAGTTTATTTTAAATTAAAATTTGAGTTAAAAATAAAAAAAAGAATAATTCGTATAAAAAAGGTTGATGAGAGGTTTTGATACAAAATAAATGAAGGAAATAGAAAAATATTTCGGGAGACAACATTAGCTGCGTGGAGTAAGGCGCAACTGTAGAAAGTCGTTCGGTGTTCGAATCCTGCCTCGAGTGAAAATTTTTCGAGAAAAAAAAAAATGAAAATGTAAAGTAAGGTAAAAAAATAAAAACAAATATAATTAAATAATTAAAAATAAAATGAAAATTAATACAAAAAAAACTCAAAAATAAAATGTAAGTAAATTAAAAAACCAAAAAAAAAATGTAAAGTAAAGGAAAAAAAAGAAAGGAAAACAAAAAGAGGAAATGGAAAAAAGGTAAAAACTAAAAAGTAAAGTAAAAGAAGAAAATATTTAAAGAAAGAAAAAAGAAGAAAATGAAATGTAAATAAAAAAGAAAGTTAGGTAAAAAAACAAATAAAATAAATAAAGGAAAGAAAATTTAAAAAAAAACTTAAAAAAGGAGAAAATAAAAAAAAAACAAAAAAAAATTGACAAGAAAAGTAAAATAAAAAAAGTAAATATTTAAAGAAAAAAAAGAAAATGGAATGCAAATAAAAAAACTAAGATAAAAAGCAGAAATAAAATGAATGAAATAAAAAAAAAAACAAAAACAGAAAAGATATAATTGAAAAAAAAGTAAATTAAGGTAAAAAAAAAATTAATAAATATAAAATAAAATGTGAGGCATGAATGGAAAATGGTAAATCGAGCGATTCTAACGGTAATTCATAAGAATTTTTCCGCTATAGTAAATTTGCACCAAGATGGACACGAATGATTTATAGATCGATTGTGGAAGAGTTGGTAGAAATCAGCGCGATCTGAATTTGCAAAAAGAAAGGAATATACATAGAAAGATAGTGAGTAAAAGGGCCCCGGAACCTTTTCTCACCGGTGCGTATATATGTATATATGTAGTCGAAGAGGTTATATGCTTGCAAATGTAATGCAGCAATACATTATAATGTGGCAAAGTATTAAAAAAAACTGCAAGAATCTTTGATCTCGCGATGAGATCTCTTTACAACGAGGTATACATACATATATATATTATATATATACTATATACATTCGTATAAACGCCATGTGTGCGACAAACAGTGGCAAGCAGCTGCAAAACCTAGTGACACGCGTCCATTGTCGGGTAGGACTTTTGCAGCATCGAGAAATGAAAAATCGTTTCTCTAAACGTAAACCCAGAACGTTCACCTGGGACGTTCTTAAAATCTTCACATTTAAAAAAAAAAGTGTATAAAATACTGCCCAGAGACCAATGGAATTTAACTGTGAAAGAGGAACTAAATAAACTATTGTGTCAATCTTTTTGTTGACGCTTTTCCAAACTTTGTGATTGAAGATATTTTTCTAATCGATTATATTCAAAGCTGTATATATATATATATATACTTTTTTTTAACCAAATCATCATTCTTCATTTTTAGCGAATCATTCCAAAATGAATCTTAAATTTTGTCTTTGAAAAGAGCATTGTCAAAAAAAAAAAAAAGATAAAAAATATTACAGAAATCTGTTAGTGACAGTTTTGATAACTAATCTTTGCAAATTAATGGAAAATATTCTAAATTTCGACACTCGAGAGTTTTGACTCGAAAAATAAAGGAAAAACAATTACAGGAATCTGTTACCGATAGTTATCGACATTAAATGTTTTTTGGAGTACAAATTATCCTTTATTTTTGCAAATCAATTCAAAATCAATTCCAAATATGGTTCTAAAGAGAATTTAGTAAAACAAACAATTACAGGGATCTGTTACCGACATTTATCGACTTTTAAGGTTTTCTGTCCAGGCTAAATTTTTCCCAACTTAAAAATGGACACATTAATACGTTTCTATTTGGAATCTATTCAAAGACAAAAAAATAACAGGGACCTGTTACCGAAATTTACCGACTATCAAGGGGTTTGTATCCGCACTAATTTTTCCAAAATTTGAGAAAAGAACGTACTAATATACATTTATGTATGAAAACTATCCAAAGTCAAAAAAAATTACAGGAACTTGTTACCGACATTTACCGACTTTTAATGGGTTTGTGTCCGGGCTAACTTTTTCCAAATTTAAAAAAAGGACTAATGCGTTTCTATTATATAGAAACTAAACTTGAAACAGAAATCAAAATGAAAAATAATTTTAAAAAAACAATTTCGAATAAAAATCGTCTTTACTGAAACCCAAATGAAAATATGGAAAAAAATAAATTCTCTGTCCCTCTTAGCAAATAAAACCACAAAGTATAGGCAAGAAAAAAAGAGCAATAACCCTTTTTAAGAAAGGGCAATGTGATTAGGAATAAGGGGGGGGTCCCACTAGTGTGTGTACTACTTTAGTTCATTGAAAGAGGGCACACGATAGAAAAATGGAGGAGAGAATTTTTGAAAGGGAAGGAGAGAGAGTTAGGGTGTTGGTGTGAGCCCCGATTTTGTCAGACACCTATATTGCACCCTCACTGCTAAAATCCATGACTTTTCGAAGACTTGTTTCACCCTCTTATATATATATATACATATATAGTCAACCCTTGATGCGCAAGGTGTCTTCCTCCCTTCACATTCCACAACTTTATTTTTCACTATATAGGAGTGGCTCAAAGCGCGAGTGATATTTTTTATGGACCATGAAAAGGACAGAGGACAACATCTTTCCCTAAAAAAAAAAAGTGATTGGTGGCTTGTGCGCCTATTCTTTTTTTTCTATATTTTTTGAATTGAAAATTCATTTTTAAAAAAGGACAATTTTTTTTGTTTTTTTAATTTTAACTTTATTTTAAAGAAAAAATTTAAAAAATTTTTTTGGGTAAATACTAAATTTTTAATTGTTTTTCGAGAAACACTCTCTTCATATATATATATATAGTAAAGAGAACCTCTACTAAATAATATAAATATATATGGGGGATTATGAAATTTTCGTGCGAGAAAACGAGAAACGATTCATCTAGAAATATATATATAATGGACATACGGAATGAATCCGATTGGTTCGTGGCCACGCGCCACATTTTCTACCCTAGAGACCGGCAGATGTTTCTAACGACCGGAGAGTTAAGAACATCAGTCGAAATTATCGATCGTGATAAGCTGATCGGTACTTCAAATAATACAGTTAAACTTTTACTGTCGAAATGTTTTTTTTTTCCTTTTTTGATGGATTTCCATTTTTTTTCTTAGCATAAACGAGAGAAAATTGTATACAATGGAGATGAATAGTCTTGATTGCTATTTGAAAAAAAAAATTTAAACGCCCCTTCTATTTGGTCATTTAAATTGACTCTTTAATTTATGTATCTATACATAGATATTTCTTTTTACTAAATAGAAAAAATACTCTTTTTTTCTTCAATTTTTTTTTGTATTTTTTTCTACGGTTATGGTAACGCTAACAGTAACACTAGTGTTACCGTAACGTAACGCTACATTGTACCACTGTAACATAATTACGGTAACGTAATAGTAACACTGTAATTAAAACGTTACAGTAACGTTATACTGTAACACTCGCGTTACTGTACCGTTACGCTCAATTGTACCACCGTAACGCAGCACTGTAACACTGCATTACGGTAACGCTGCACTGTAATACTAGGCGTAACAGCGTTACCGTAACATAACGCTAAATTATCCGTAATATAATTATGGAAACGTAACAGTAACAGTAACATAGTGGTAACGAAACAAGAAAGTAATAACGCCAATGAAAGGTAACACTTACGTAACGGTAACGTGGCAACAGCAGCAAGAAGACCTGAAAAAAAGAACAAAATTTAGAAACGGAAGTTCTTTTTGAATAAAATAATAAATACAAAAATGTATTTTTTTTTTGCGTTCCTCATTTAAATCGCATTATAATCGTTCAATGAGGGATTAAATATGGCATAGAACGTGGGAAATGTTTGCATGATATATATGTTACATATATTCGATGAAATAGTGCCAAATGTTGCGCGCGTGTGGATTTCCGTGTTTTCGAAGGGCAATAATTTATATATATATACCTTTTAGGTGCTGTATATTTTCTTAATACACACACGCAGCATCTGGGATATTTAAAGGACGAAAAGGTCTCTAGGATTCTGGGTTAAAGAATACACGCACACATACATAGTAGTAGATACATGATGGGCAAGGGCTCTTTTACTAGTTTCGTGTGGGACGGACTTTGGCTTTGGCTTCCAGATGTCACGCTTCGTAATTCCAGTAGAAACCGCACCTTTGATCCTTCGTCTTGCCGCGGGCTCAAAAATGAAGAACAGGAAGAACGAAAAACCGTTCAAATTCACACAAAAATTTCAACCGTTACTGAGATATAAAAAAAAAAAAAAAAAATCCTGCTTTTAGCGAGCGAAAAAAAATTTTCACATCACAAGTTGTGTGAATGCAAATGAAAATGAAAGTGAAAGCGAAAGTGATAATACACGTTAATTAAGAGGGAATTTGTAATTTTTTGCAATTATAATCTTCTTTACCGACTGCTGATAAAGTAAATTTCTGTTTTACCGATCCAAACATTTTCTTTATCAACAGTTGGTGACATAGATCAACAATAACGGAAAATATAACTCAAACAAAATTTAAAAAAATTACAATAGAAACAAAAATAAAAACAACGAAAATGAAATGGGTAAAAATAAAAACAAAAAACTAATGGTAAAATTAAAAAAAAAACTAGAAATTACAAAACAGAATGTAAAACCAAAATTATATGTTGAGTAACAATGATACTTACAACAACAAAAACAATGTAATAAATAAATAAAAAAAAAACAAAGACAAAAACGAACGATAACAATATAAGACACGATGGAACAAAGAATGTATAATTAAATATTACTGTTAATTGTTTTAAAAAAATACTATAATAAATGTATATAACAACCCGCAGCATCTGGTGCGGCCTTAATAGAACAGGAAACCAGGAGGTGGCGGCGCGAAACAATTAAAATTATATCTTTAGGGCATGTCTGATGGTTATCCAATATGGGTCCCATGGTGGGTGGGGTCCAACTATGAAAATTGTCCGTGGAAAATTCAGGGCCCATCTTTTTAATTTTTGACCAGCTGCTGTTGCTGCTGTTCCTATGATGCTTCTATAGACTATGGTTTTTTGAATTTTACTCTCCATATATGTATTTAGGAAAAAATTAATATATGTTTCGGGGCACGTGCAGAAGCACGAAAAAAAATTTTCTCATACACACAAAAAATGTATATGTGTTAGACGCACAAGGGATTATTTCTTCTTGATCCCGGTTGGATCAGGAAACGCGTGGCTACAACTTAAGTGAACAGATTAAAAAAAAAAAAATCCCAAAAAGAAGTCACATGGACCGGGCATTAAAATAAGATCACGTGGAAATTTCTAAAATGATTGATCGCTCTTCAAAAAATGAATAACAATGAAATGTTAACTCCAAAACTTACTATATTCTATGAAAAACAAATTTTTTCTTTTTTAGTTTTTATAATAAATAGTAAAAAAAAAAATTGGTCTCGAATAAAAAAAAATTGGAGAATTATTTCCTGACAAAAATGTCAACTTTTAAAAATAGAAAAATTGCTAATAATCTTCTTTACCGACTGTCGATAAAGTAAATCTCTAATTTATCGATTATAGTTTTTTCTAACAGTCGGTAATAAAGATTTTAATTTTCTTAGCATTGTATTGCAAATGTAAAATTATTTCACATTGAAAAATAATAAAAGTAATAATTTTTAATAAAATAAAATTAAAAAGAGTAATTTAATTAAAAAAGAATTAAAAATCATGAAAAATGAATTTTTAATATTTATTTTATAACGTCATATATATGTATATTGTGACGTGAAAAGTTAAATGTATACAAAAGTCACAAGAAGATCGTATGACATGGAAAAAATAAGTTTTGGGCAATTATTTGCTCTCGGGGGAATGAAATAAAAGGAAGGAAATTATAGATGATTTTGATCCCAAAATATTGCGAGAGAAAAATGAGAAAAAAAGAACTCAGGTACGAGGTTTGCACTTGAGCTGCTGGTCAAACAACATTAAATGCAAATAGAGTAAAAGGAACAAACTTATAGAAAATGGAGAAGTCTTCTTTTGTAAATATATAATACTATATATATAAAAGTTGCATATATATTCTGGCACAGCTTCCTGGCCTGAATTATAATAGTCACCAAAAAATGATGTTGTATTGTCGCATTTGGAGCTTTTTCAAACTATATCTTTTTTTTTTGTATATATATTTTATACGAATCTCGGGGCCGGACTTGAAAGTAAAATAAATGTTACTCGAAATAACTGATTTATGATGATGCCATCTATTTTTTTTTTCTCAAAAGAAATTTCAACTCTCAACATATAGAGAGATCGATGGCTTCACATCATTTAGTATACGTTACAATTCCATTTTTTCCTAAAAACTCCCGATAATTTCTTGGAAAATATAGTTTTCTATTTTCCTAATTTGCCTTTTTTTTAAATAGTTATATTTTTAATTTAGGCATTATTAAAAATATTTTAATTAATATTAAATTTAATTTACGAATATAGAAAAAAAAATTCTTAACTTCTTGAAAAATATTTATTTTTGTGTATAATTAATATATATATTATATTCTTTTATATATTTATAATATATATATTTAAAAATTACACTTAAAGTGAAAAATATTAACACAATAAAAAAAAAATTGATTTTGGGAAGAATCGAACCCTAGATTATTTTTTACGTCGTCGAGTACTTAACCCCCGAGCTATTTTCCCCCCATAGGGCAAAAATTAATTTTTATCGAAAATTCTTCATTTTTCCTGTAAAATTTAGGGGGAAAACATAATTTTTTCATCCAGCTATCAAATATACTGTTTTTTCTTTCTAAAAAAAAAAAATCAGGATTTTTTTGTGGTAAATGCAAAAGTTTCAAAAAGGAACAAAATGTGATTCCTTCTCTCTTCCTTCATCACTTTTGCGAAAGGTGGACCTAAAGATTCTTTGTGCATGTGCTTCGCATTCTCCATCTTTCTCTCTCTCTCTCTCTCTCTCTCTCTCTCTTGAAAACGTTCGTCTCCAATTCCACGCACTCTCTCGCAACTCAACGCACCACACCGGGAGTCTGCGATCAATGCGTGGCTACTGCTACTGGTCGCTATGGCAACAGGGGGCCGCTCTCTCACAACCACGCACCAAGCGAGAAAACCAACGATCCGTTCACTCCAATCGCTCCTTTTAGTGTGCGTGTGCGTACGCACTATATCTGTCTCACTCTTATTGCTTAGAGATCCATATCTCCCTTCTCACTCCTTTCCTCTCTCTCCTCCACCCCCTCCCCTCCTACCTTATAACCATTCCTCTCTCCATTGCACCCTATCTACACTCTTTCTCAACTTTGCCGCCCCCCCCTATCCTCTCCCATGGAACCCCTCCCCCCACCGCCCCATCCCGTAACTATACTAGAGAACTTCTGCTAACTACCCCACAGAGCAGTCTCGAGTTCTCTTCTTCCTTTTTCCTTATGCTATTCGTTTCCAGGCTTCCTCTTTTTCCATGTGTGTTTATGTTTACAGAAAAAAAAAAATTGTTTAGCGATGATTTTGGTTTAGGAAAAATTTTTTTAATAAAGTTCTTTATTAATTATTTTTAGTCGTAAACGTTGAAACGCTTTCATTGAAGTTAAAATTTTAATGTTTTGAAAATTTTAAATGCTTATCAAGCTTTTACTAAATTAGATTTTTTTTTACTACTTATTTATTTTTAATTTATTGGTATTTTATTATTATTAATTTGAAATTTAGTTGTAAACGTTGAAAAGCTTTTATTCAATTCAAATATTTTCAATTTTTATAATCATAAACGTTAAAAAGCTCGTAAAAATTAAAAATAATTAAAATCCACAGTTTTAAACGTTAAAAAGCTCTCGACAAATTAAATATATTAATTTGTTGAAACCTTTTTAACCTTTTTAGATTGTAGATTATAAATATTTCCAAATAATTACAGTTATAAACGCTTTTTTTAAAATTTAAAATTTACAGCTTTCTCAATTTTTAAACGTTGAGATGCTTTTTTCCAAGTAAAGTTTATTTTTGTTGCCTCTCTTCTCTCTCTCTCTCTCTCTTTCTGTCGCTTTGCAAATCTCAATTTCGACCAACTGAACATAATTTTTTTTCCCCTCAAGTGACTTGGAATCCGTAAAAGTGTAAAGAGAAAGAAGAAGAGAAAATGAGTGAGTGAGTGAGTGAGAGTGGCCTCCATATATATTTCTTGTTTGAAAGTGCGTGTGTTGTGCGCGCGGAAAAACTCGTCACTAGCGACCCGAGAAAAATAAGCGCAATGCGTGTGAGATGTGCGAACACAGTGTACAGTATACAGAAAGGACGATCGATGCCCCGCAAAACTTGCACGCATAACCGACCGAAGCACGTGGTGCGTAAAGTCCCCCCCCCACCCCCCTTCAACCCCCTAACAACTCCTTCCATTTCAACCCTCCTCCCACAATTATCCTTACTCGGCAAAAGGGACTCACATATATATATATATATATATATATATATATATATATATATATATATATATATATATATATATATATATATATAAGCTAAAGCTAGAGCTTGCCTTTCTCCAGTGATGTAGCAAAGAGAAAATCACCCCCACCTCCCTCCTTCTTACCTATACGCGAAATATAAGTCAATATATATGTATATATTTATGTAAAAAAATGTTCTACGTTCTGAAATATTTCGATAAATTCAAGATAACAAAAAGATTAAAGTTTTAAGCTTTTGAAAGTTTTAAATAAACGTTAAACGTTGAAAAGCTTTCGATAAATTACTTTTTTTTAGAATTTACCATCTTAAACGTTGTAAAGCTTTTGTTAAATTAATATTTGTAGTAGTTTTACAGTTATAAAATTTTTTAAGCTTTCTGTAAGTTATTTTGGTTTAAAAACATTAAACGTTAAAAAGCTTTTCAATTATTTAACTATTCATAATAGTTAATATTTTGAGTACTGAAATGAAGTTGTTAGATTTCTTTAATTTTTCGACTCAAACGTTGAAAAGCTTTTACAAAATTAAAAACTATTAAGAAATTCATAGCTGTTTTAACGTTAAAATTTTGTTAAATTTAAGATTTATATTTTCCTGAGTTTAAAACGTTGAAAAGCTTTCAAAAAATAGGAAAATTTTAAGTTTATCAGTTTAAAACGTTAAAAAAGCTTTCGATAAATTAATTTTTTTAGAATTTACCATCTTAAACGTTGTAAAGCTTTTGTTAAATTAATATTTTTAATAGTTTTACAGTTATAAAATTTTTTAAGGTTTCTGTAAGTTATTTTGGTTTAAAAACATTAAACGTCAAAAAGCTTTTACAAAATTAAAAACTATTAAGAAATTCACAGTTTAAACGTTGAAATTTTGTTAAATTTAAGATTTATATTTTCCTGAGTTTAAAACGTTGAAAAGCTTTCAAGAAATAGGAAAATTGTAAGTTTATCAGTTTAAAACGTTAAAAAGCTTTCGATAAATTAATTTTTTTAGAATTTACCATCTTAAACGTTGTAAAGCTTTTGTTAAATTAATATTTGTAATAGTTTTACAGTTATAAAATTTTTTAAGCTTTCTGTAAGTTATTTTGGTTTAAAAACATTAAACGTTAAAAAGCTTTTCAATTATTTAACTATTCATAATAGTTAATATTTTGAGTACTGAAATGAAGTTGTTAGATTTTGTTTAATTTTTCGACTTAAACGTTAAAAAGCTTTTACAAAATTAAAAACTATTAAGAAATTCATAGCTGTTTAAACGTTAAAATTTTGTTAAATTTGAGATTTATATTTTCCTGAGTTTAAAACGTTGAAAAGCTTTCAAAAAATAGGAAAATTGTAAGTTTATCAGTTTAAAACGTTGAAAAGCTTTTAATAAATTGAACATTTGTCATATCTATAATTAAACGTTGAAAAGCTTGTGATAAATTACAAAATTCTAAAATTCACATTCTCAAACATTGAAAAGGTTTTGCTTAATTTAAAATTTTTTAATAATTTTAAATGTTAAAAAGCTTTTGATAACTTAAATACTACACAAAGTAATATCTTTATTAAACGTAACTAAATTGAAAATTTAGAATGATGTAATGTCCGTGACAGGTAATTGAAAAATCACAGGTGACTGTCCCCTAAGGCTGAAAAAGGGGGTGAAATGTTCCTTCGTGTCATGTGAGTTTGCGGGGGGTGGGGGATATTTGGGTTATTCTGTGAATGACAGTGGCAAAAGGTTGGAGGGTCCTGCGGGCAACTATATATATATATATATATATACAACATGGTCCACAGGGGTATAAATTCAAGGGTGGGGTAAAAAGGGGTTGCTCAAGAAGGTGGATGAAAATACGATGAGGGGGTTGGGGGAAAGAACAGGAGTAGATCTCGCGTAAACTTTTCGTGAAAACACGTGCGAGCCATCTTATCTCCCTTTACATTTCGGGTCCATCCGGAACCTCCCGAAAAGCCCAGGGCTCGACTTCTGATAAAGCTGACTAGAGTGAAATTGAAGATGCGAAAGGGATTCTCTCTTCAAAAAGCTCTCATCTACTATATACCTCTTTCATCTATATATATATATGTTGAGGATAAAACGCTTTATTTTTCCTTTTTTTTCGGTAATAGATTTTTTAATATATTTTCTTTGATATCCGGAAATCGATTATATTTTAGTTTTCTTTCAACAAAAGCTGTTTGAATTTATCCAATTTTTATTATTTTAAAAGCTGTAAAAGCTCAGTAATAAACGTTAATTTAACATTTTCTTAAAAAAACGCAGCTGTTGTAAATTTGAAATTTTTTAGAGTTAAACGTTGAAAAGCTTCTATTGAATTACAGACTTCTGAAGTTTGCAACTTTAAACGTTGAATTCGTTAAATTAAATATATCAAATATTGTTTATTTTAAACGCCGAAAAACTTTCGTTGAATTAAAGATTTCTAGTTTGAAACAATTTTATACGTTAAAAAGCTTTCTGGAAATTAAGGGTTACCAAGAGGTTTGCGTTGGAAAAAATTTAAAAAGTTAGAGATTTTTAAGATCTACTTTTTTAAACGTTGAAAAGCTTTCGATAACTTGAACTTTACCAAGAGATCTGCAGTTAAAACGTTAAAAAGCTTCAGTTAAATTAAATTTTTTTGATTTACAAACTTAAACGTTGAAAAGCTTCTTTAAAATTTCAAAATTCTGAGATTTATTTGTCAAACGTTAAAAAGCTTTCGATTTTAACGTTTCCAGTATTTATAATCATAAACGTTGAAAAGGTTGGGAAAAATTTAAAATTTCTAAAATCTACAGTTTTAAACGTTTAAAAGCTTTTGTTAAAATAAAGATTTTTTGGTATTACAGTCTAAAACGTGAAAAGCTTTTGATAAATAACATATTTTTCCTGGTTTTATGTTTGTAATAAAAAAATTTTAAATTAATACAACAAAATATCAATTTTTTTCTTCCCCGTCCTTCTTCTATCAAAAAAAAAAATCCGATTTCAACGGAATTGATATTCTGGTTGTTTTAACCTTCGACTCGTGGGCACTGACACGTGTTCTCCTAAGCCAAATGCGTAAAAGCTCCTCTCTCACAAACCTAAATCCTACTCCAGCCAAAGTTTAGTTACTCCTCTCGTGTATTTTCGCCCCCCCCACCACTTTTCCACGTGCGCGTTCGACCTAACTCTCTGGTGGATAATATGTTCCTCCCTCCCATATACACCATGAAGCTTTTGTTTACTCCCGGGAAAAGCCGGAAAGCACCTTGAACGTATACGAGAGAAAGGAAATCGCTGCATTTTCTCTCTCTCTCTCTCTCTGTCTCTTTCTCTCTCTCCTTTTCTCTCTCTTGAGGACACAATCTATTGATCCTGATTTTATTATTCTGTTTGAGTCTGTTCTCATTTCGGTTGAAGAAAAAAAAAAAGCTAAGCTTTTTCTCTTGTGTTAACGAATTTTTAAAGGAGGGCAAAAAAAATTACTTTCTAAGTTTTTCTTTACGAAAAGTCTGTAATAAAAAAATTTGGAAAATTTTTTTGTAAATTTTTAACCATGGGAACAAAAAATGTAAATGGTAAAACAAAAAAATGGACAGAAAAGCTATAGGAAAGTATACCTTGCTTTCTGTGAGTAGGAAGAGCTTTAAATATTTCTGTTATTTAAGGCCAGGCCCAAGTGAGGCAGCGCCATCTACATTGAAACTAAAATTTTGGAAAATTTTCAACAGCCTTTTCTTGAAAACTTGAAGGTAAAATGCTTTTTCCTTTATGGATAATTGATTATTAGCAAGATATACACAAGCTAAAACTTTTTTTTAGTTAAAATAATAAAAAAAATTTCATGTCAATAAATTAAATATGAGCACTTTTTTCACAAAAACTGTAACAGTACTTTCTCAGAAATTACAATCAAAAATGCAATTTCCATTTGGAAAATTAATAAACGCTAAAAAATACACGACCAAAGATTTACCAATCACGAAAATAACAAAAAAAAAAAGTATTTTAACATAACATATTTTACTCATTATGACAGCCGTTTGGCAGGTTATATATGTCACCAGACGTTTCGCAGTTTTGCCGAAAGGAGAAGATTGGCGCTGTTGCTAACCACCTGAAATACATAATCTACCAAAGGGCTGTCACAATTAGTAAAGCAGTATCAATATGATAAATATTTAATAAAATTTTTTTTTGTTATTTTCGTGATTGGTAAATCTTAGGTCGTGTATTTTTTAGCGTTTATTAATTTTCCGAATGGAAATTGCATTTTTGATTGTAATTTCTGAGAAAGTACTGTTACAGTTTTTGTGAAAAAAGTGCTCATATTTATCTTATTGACATGAAATTTTTTTTATTATTTTAACTCAAAAAAAGTTTTAGCTGGTGTATATCTCGCCAATAATCAATTATCCATAATGGAAAAAGCATTTTACCTTCTTGTTTACAAGAAAAGGCTGTTGAAAATTTTCCAAAATTTTAGTTTCAATGTAGATGGCGCTGCCTCACTTGGACCTGGCCTTAAATCCACATATAAAAAGAGCATATATAGCTGACAATAAATAATATATGAAAGTTAAATTTGACAAAAAATAATCAAACTTCACCTTCTGATAGAATGCAAGGTCGTACTTTTTTTTTTCATAAATCCAAGAAAAATAATAATAATTTTTAAATTATTATCCATGGCGATGCCACGTGCGTCTTTTTGTGCATATGAAAAGCTTTCTTTTGTTGTTTCCATCGATTTCAGAAACAAACTACGTCTTGGCACGTATAAACTCGGATTGTAATCTTAACTGCGCATATACATATATTGATCCTAAACTTAAGAGAACATTTTTTCACAGAATCATATATATATATATATAAACATCGTTAAATTGTAATTTAATATATATGACCTTTTATTGTTTTCCTTGTCATATAGGTTAAAAGTTACAAAAACGCCCAATTTTTTATTCGTAAAAATTATTTTTTGCTTATTTTTACTTTTGGAACAATATTTACTAATTTTTTAAATTAATTAGAAATTTTTTTTTTTTAATTCTTACCTTGAACATCATGTGGTTCCGATCTTCATTTCAAAGTTGTTCCAAATTTTTACCAAAAAAAAACACTCACACGCGATTTTAAAAATTTCGTACACTCCCGAAAACAAACTGATTAAATTTTCATTATACATTAAACATGCCTTTTTCACACATATATCGAACGAACAACGTTTAAAGAAAATTTGAACACTTCCGCGACCACGTGGCACTTGAAAGAGGTTAAAATTCAAAAATCCAATTAAAAAAAAAAAAAAAAATTAGCAAATATAATTTAAAACGATGGCGATTTTAAGATAAATTCAAACACTCACGAAAGAAAAATAAATTAAAATTATTATTCAAAAAAAAAAAAATTTTTTTTTACAGAGAATTTTTTTTTGCAAGCGCGAAAACTAATCAAACTTTACTAATGAATTAGAAAAGTCTGCATTTTATAAAGCTCCACCCACGCTTCTGTGTTTTTTTTTTTTACTCAATTAACGATTAAACTACTGTGAAAATTTCCTCTTAGAAGAGATTTCGTGTAAATCGAATTTTAATTGTATTATCGTCATTTAGAACGTGTCGCAATTCGTCGAAAGGTCACTAGCCAAAATTGTAACTGGGGTTGAACATTAATGGTACGCAGCGGGAGACTTGAAAATGGGGAGAGAGAGAGAGAGAGAGCGAGAGAGAAGGATCCCTCTACGATGAGTAGGGAAAGTGGACAAGTATTCAAAAGCCAAATACAAGACTTAAACACAAGAGTACAAACCCAAAAGGGTTTACGGAATTAGGCAAGTCCAGTAAACTTGACCCATTCGACAATAAACTCTCTCGAGTTTCCAACGAAAACATGGTTTCACTGGGTCAAATCAAAATTACTCGGAAAATAATATCAAATTTGTTTTTTCAGATAGAAATAATTTTCTTTTTATATTTCTCTAAGAAAAATTGTTTTTCTATTAAAAAAAAAAATAATTTTTATTATTGATTTAAACATTTAATTACCGACTGTCGTAAAGAAAGTTTTCTATTTTATCGACGTTCGACAATAAAGATATCTGTTTAATCTTCAGTCAATGCAAATCAAATGATACAGCTTAGCTAATTAATAATATTGTCAAATTTCTAAAGTAGAAAATTAATTACCTGTAAAGAAAGTTTTCTACTTTATCGACGGACGATAATAAAGATATCTATGTAATCTTCAATCAATGCAAATCTAATGCTACAAATTAGCTAGACGAATTTTTTTAGTAGAAATTTAATTACCAACTTTTGGAAAGAAAGTTTCCTGCATTATCGACTGTTGATTAAGAAGGAATTTTCCTTACCGGCGGTAGTTAATACAGGAACCTTTTTTTACATTTACCGAATAGGGAAAAGGCAAATAAAGTAGGAATCTTGCTCAACAGTTGGTTATATAGAAATCAACTTTATCGACTGTAGGCAAAAAAATGTGAATAAAAAAACAAAAAAAAAGATAAAAATAAATAAAAAGAATACAAATTAGATAAGAAAAATACAATTTAGATAGTTAAATATAATATTTTTTGTATAACTTTTTTCCAAGTATCAAGTCCACAACAGTATTTAGCGGGATAAAAGTCACGAGCGGGAATTATGAACGATGATAGTTAAGAGGAGAGGTTATAATTGTGATTGATGGGGGACGCGAGACGAACCAGGGTGGGAGGGGGGAGGCGAACTTCCTTTCAATCTCGAATCTAACCCTTTCGCATGTCCATCGACAACTTCATGATCGACGATTCTATTATCGCCAGACCGTAATAGAATTTTACAGAGGAATTCGTTCTATACTTTAATAAGTTTGCAAATTAATAAGAATTATAATAATAATTAATATTATTATTAAAACTAAATAGAAAATAACAAAAAAAAACAATAATAAATTTTACAATTATTAAATAAAATTATCATTACAAAAATACCGACAAATGATAAAGTAGGAAACTACTTTATCGACTGTATGTTAATTAGAAATCTACTTTACCATCAGTGGATAATTTTTAAATTACGTTTTCCTTTAAAAAAATGAAATTGGAAAATAAAATTTTTCAAATTCAAATTTATTATATGAACATTTTTTTTACTAGTTTTCTAATTTTTAATAATAAAAATCGTGAAATTTTGAAAATGGCCACTGTGCGGAAGATATAAAAAAAAAAAAACTAAAAAGCTTGTTACTTGAAAATTCGAAGTAGAGTCCTTCTGTGAAGATCCTTGAGCTTTTGCAAGCTGCTCCTCGAGACTCGGGCTTCCAAGGATAATTGCGTAGGCAGGTACATGCGTTCACAAATACAAAGCCGGCTTGGCCTATTAGTTTGACGAGAGAGGAAAGAGAAAGAGGAGAAAATGGAGGAGGAAGAGTAAAAATATCCGAGGGCTCTATATACATATATCATGCTTTCTCTCTCTTTCTCAGTTTTTATCCTTCCTACAAGCTCTTAGGGTGCCATTGCACGTATATAATGGGAAACCCTTCAACTAGCTTCAGTGCAGGGTGCAATGTCACTCTTGCCCCCCCTACCCCCACGCAACCCCTCCTCCTATGAATTTATTGTGTATTTCTCTTTTGACTCTCTCACAATTCTTTTTTTTTTATCTTTTGTTCCCCAAAAAACATTTTTTTTCATCGTTTCATCTCCATTTATTTATCACTCACTTTTTTTTCTTATCTTTTCAAACTTTACATCTTGATTTATTTTCCATTTTTCTTTTTTTTCTTTAGTTCTCTTAGTTTTTTTTTAGTTTCTCTTTGTTATTAATAGGTTCAGTAGTTATTACTGTAGATAAAGTAGAAATTTTCATTACCGACTGTCAGATAAAAAGAAAACTAGATTATCGATTGTTTGTAAAACAGTGTTTTTTCTTGTTAACAGTAGATAATAAAGAGATTATTAACATTATGAAGCAGAAAGTTCTTGTTAGCCGACTGATGTCAAAGTAGATATCTTCCTTGCCATTAGTCGGTAAAGTAGATTTCCTTTTTGCCAGTAGTCGGTATAGTAAAGGATGCATATAAGCAAAGACTTGATATTAAAATGTAGAGATCTCCCTAATCGACTGTTGATAAAGAAGATTTCTTTCGTGCCATTAGTCGGCAAAGTAGATTTCTTTTTCTTTTGCCAATAGTCGGTATAGTAAAGGATGCATATTAATAAAGATTTATTACCGACAGTAGTTGGTAAAGAAGAAAATTTTTTTCAATGTACAAAAAATGATTTTTTTTTTGAAAAAATTGTTTTTTAATTATTAAAACTTGTCTACTTTTGATCTTTTTCTCTCTTTCTCTCTCCCTTACTCTTATAATTCCCTTTCGGTCATTTGCTTCAGTTCTTACGCATATACGGGTGGTTGTACGTGCCTAGAAATCCACCCCTTTTTCTTTTTTTACCCTCCAGCAGCAGGTGGGGGGGGGGTGGGATCGCTTGAGTGAATACGACACGTACGTACAAGTGCACGTTCTATATACGAGGAGAAGAGGGGTGCGGAGTTTTTTTGCAAACGAGAATTTACAGAACTTTACTTTATACGCGCGTATATGCCTACTCACAAGAACAAAACATGCACTGAGGGAAAAAAGAGATATAGTGGGGTGGGAGGAAAAAAAAAAGTTAAAATAGACTTAAAAGATATAGGAGAGCGCAAAAAAAAACAGAAGAAGAAAAGAAAAAGAATTGTGAGTCCTGTAAAAGAAAGAGACAAATTGATGATGGAATGAGAAAAGTTGGGGAGAAAAAGAGAAATTACATATATAGGTATACAGGGTAAAGAAATTGAAAAGAGAAAAAAAATTGAAATCCAATAGAGGAAAGAAATTTTTGACGAGGATGAAAGAAAATTTTCAAATAGGGTAATTTGTTAACAAAAATTTAATTTTTGCTTCTTTCACTTACTGCGTAACGTTGGTTAATTTTTGAAAATTCAAAATGCCGGATCCAATATGTTAGATAAAAATCCGCAAAAATTGAAATAATCCTATAAAAAATTAGAAGAGCGATTTTTTAGGGTCACTGATTACAAATCTGATATTGGATTTTCCAAACTCAAAATGTCTCGGCTCTTTGCCATTAGTCGGTGATTTATTATAGACTCACTGATTACAAAGTTGTTAAATTATTATTATTATGAAAAAATTGTTGTTTTCTTCCTTGAAAAATAAAGAAATCAGATAAAACACAAAGTTAGAAAAAGATAAGAAAAAAAAAAGTATATTTTCCTTTATATTTTTGTGATAAATTTATTTTTTGTTGAAAAAAAAGTGTTTTTATCTAAAAATGTGTATCTCTTTTTTTTTTTTGTCTAAGTCAATCTTATGTAACTTTAGGAGAAGAATTCGATCGGTTTTTGTTGCACGCGTGTAAGGCTCGTTGCACACTATCCGATTTGTGTCGGACGGCAAAAAATCGGACGACAAAAAATTTTCAGTGGACTGAAGAAGTAAATAGGGCTTTGCACACTTTCCGATTTAAAATCTGACCGACAAAATGTCGTTGTGCTGCCGGAAGAATCGACTACAACGTCCGACTGTCGGATGATGTCGTCAAAGCAGTCTCTTATGAAAAGCAATAGATGCTTGCACACTATCCGACAATTTTTCGTCCGATGTTTATATAATCAGGTAGTTTTTCCAATTCTACGTGACTCTATTAGAAAAATTTGAAGTTTCTTATTTGTTTATAACAATTTGTGTAAACAAAGTAATTTTTTAAACAATATATAATTTAAATTTTTTTTTCTAAACCATAGGGGTAAAATACTCTCTGATACTGAACAGCTTTCAGAAAAGATATGTTTGTTAACTCCATAATTAAAATATCATTAGGCTCATAGATTCAGGTAGTTTCCGATTTTTACGACGTAGCAGACAAGCTGTGACAACTATATTTTTAATATTCATTTTTTAAAAGCAAATATCAAATTATAATAATACTTTGCTGCACACAGTACTCTGGCTAACGTGCGACTGAAATCATACCTTAAAGAATTCCTTCGCATACCTGAAGTTTTCGTAGGATGATCAAATGTCGTACGACAAAAATCGGACAGTGTGTAAAGCTCGTTCGTCCGACAAAAAATCGTCCGACTTTTTGTCGTCCGACACAAATCGGATAGTGTGCAACGTGCCTAACGGAGGTGCGTGAGGAGTGAGAGAGAGAAAGAGAGGGTAGGATGAGTGGGTGGTGGGGAGGCGAAGGATTTTAAGGGTGGAAAAAAGGTGATCGGCGCGTGAAGAGACGAGAATAGGGTTGCGTTTGCTTCGATGCGTAAAAGTGCGTGATACTCGCACGTGCCTGACCTCTTGCATCAAGACATCCACTCCCTCATCCCCCCTCCCTGTTTTATCCCCCTACATCCACTCTTCCTCTATATAGCCCATTTTCTTTCCGTCAGTACAGAATTTTTTACTATCCCCCACCTTTTCTTCTCTCTCTCTCTCTCTCTCTCTCTCTCTCTCTCTCTCTCCCAATTTCTCTCGCCACCCCTTTTTTTAATACCCACCTTTTTCTGCGTCATTTTTTTTTCATTCCCCTCATCATGCTTGCAAAATTGAGATCCTTTATTATTTCATGCTTGAGAACATTTTTCCGCGTTCCAATGAAATTCCAAAAATGATGATATAACAAAATTCGTGAATCGAGGAAAAAAATATTGTGAGTCAATTCAATTTTAAGGGGGGGGGAGGAGGAAGGTGATAAATTGTTTTGTTTTTTTTCACAATTTAACGAAATAATTAGTTTAATTTTTATTTATAAATTTTTAATGTAATATTTAAATTATTAATTTATTTTTTGTTACTTACTATATTAATGCAATTTTTTATTGCATTATAGTTTTTAATAATAATTCATTTTTAAAAATAATTTTCACTTTAATTCATTTATAAAATTTTTCAAAATGATATAGAAAAATTATTTTAAAGTAATCATTTATAAAAAATATATTTAAAAAAAAGATTTAGAAACATTATTTTAAAATAAGATTTAGAAAAATTATTTTAAAGAAATCATTTTTAAAAAATTGTTTAAAAAAATTATTTAGAAAAATTATTTTGTAAAAAAAAATAGTTTAATATTAAATTAACACTAAAAATATAATAATATGAATGTAATACTCAAAATTTAGCAATTGAATTTAATATGAAAATTCAAACGAGTACATAGTGACATCTACCTTTTATGTGAAGAACTTTTTTCCTTACAGTTACCTGATAAGGAAGGAATTTAGGTAGAAAAGAAAATATTTTTTTTCAATTCAAAAAAAATCTACAAATTTATTTTTTTTATATATATTACATAAATCTAGCTTAGAAATTACAATTTCTTAAATTATTCTATTTCTTAGTCAGCCTATCACAGCTTTTTCTTTACTTATTCTATAAAAATAAAAAAAATTCCTGTAGGTAAAGTTTAAAATCAACAATTTTTGAAAAAAAAAAAAAAAATTGGCACGGTGTAAAAAATTTATGATTTTAAAATTTCTTATAATAATAAAATTGAAAACATGACATAAACAGCCCTGTAAAAAATAATTATTCAAAATTCCGCCATAATTTGACACATGCAACCATGTGGAAACCAAAAAATATCCGTATATAAACGATCACCGCTTCCCTCGAGTGCAACGAGT
Source organism: Leptopilina boulardi (assembly GCF_019393585.1). NCBI lineage: Eukaryota > Metazoa > Arthropoda > Insecta > Hymenoptera > Figitidae > Leptopilina > Leptopilina boulardi. Next base: position 620,004 of record NW_026137973.1, read on the forward strand.
CTTTTTTGCACATATTGTTGCGTACATCTGCTCGTGTAACCAATTGGAAGTGTACATAATTCGTTACACATTTCGGTTCTGAAACAATTTCATTTTCTACTTTTTTTTTTTAATGTAAAGTTTTTTTTTCCTTCTTCGAAATAAGCGCTCGAATAGTTAACAAAAGTGAGCGTGCGCAGTAGATCTATTTTCTTTGTGGTTATACTCAAATAAAGATTTACCGCGCATGCTCACAAGTTTGGCGCCAAATTTAAATTTGCCACTAAACTAATTGAACTAAAAACTTTGATAATAAACAGATAATACAAAAATTAAAGTAATAATTGACAGCAATAATGGAAAATAATTTTAAAAAAATGGAAAATTAAATAAATATATATTTTTTTTGAAATTTTTTTTCAACTTACTCGCAGACTTCACTTCTGATAATTTGTGAATGTTTTTTTGTTATTTCCTCAGTATTAACAATGTACATCCAATTTCCCTGATTATTAAGCGCTGCACGTGGATAAACAAATTTTGTCATTGTTGGACAAATTGAAATTGCATTACTATTTTGTCGTTTTGTGCGTTCTCCTCTTTTTTTACTATTGACAAATTCTAATAGTGGATTTTTACGATTTGTTCGTAATGATAAACCCACGTCATTTTCACGTGTAAATCTATAAAAAAAAAAGAAATTATATTTTTCTTAGAGAATAAAAAAAAAAAATATAAATTTTTCTTTGCAAAATTAAAAATTACCTATTTATCCAAAAACTTTGACTTAAATTTTGTGGATCAAGAGGCTGATAATATTTATTCGGTGAGACATCAGATTTTTGGCGAAATTGTTGTTGATTTTGATGATGATGATAATTTCCAATAATTGAAGATGAGGGGAGTATAAAAGGACTTCTATTTGTTTGATAAGTTGAATTAAATGGTGTTCCATAAACCAATTCTGGTTGACGAAATTGATGGTTCGTTAGTAATGGCAAATTTTGTGAAAAACTTTGAGGCGCCTTTGGTTTATTGTATTCGTATCCTTGATTATAATTTGGAACTTGCCTTTAAAATTAGAAATTACAAATTATTATTAAAATATAAATTTAAAAAAATAAACAAATTATTAAAAATTAAAATTTAAAAAATTCAAAAGAAACAAAAAATCAAAAGTAGGGGAAGTACAGAAGAAAATAAAAAATTGGGAGAAAAAATAGATTATAAAAGAATGACTATAATTAATTAATATATGTAAATGGAATATTAATTAATATTATTATACAAACCTATTGGAGTTGAAATCATCAGGTGATTCATTCTTAAGAATGGTTTTGAAATCAAATGTACATTTTTCGACGAGAAAATTTATAAGTTGCCTGTTGGAAAATAAAAAAAAAAATTTTTAATTAATTAAAAAAATTAAAAAAAAAAAAATGGCGAATTTAGAAAGCGAATATATATTTTTTTATTATGTAATATATTATATATATATAGTCAATAATGAAAGTAGTGTGTTGTTATTATAAGAGATCAAACATGGTCACGACAATAATTATTATACAGACACTTTAACCGAAACCTATTATCTTCATTTCATCACCACGTGTCAATTGAAATTTTTTTTTTTATTTTTTTAACACATATATTATTAAATAGAAACATTATTCAATTTACATAATTTTCATTCTTAATAGGAAAAAGAAAAGAAATCACAATAAATAAATAGATAGATAAAAATAATAAGAAATTTAAATTTATTAAATTTAATAGAAAAAGAAAAAAAAATTTTCATAAAACGCACGACAATCGACTGTCGTCGAACTGAAACCATAAAGTATAAAAAAGGTACGCAATAAAGTAGAAAAAAAAAGTGTTGCCAAGATTTGAAAATTGGTGCCGGTCCTAAAAAAACTTTCACCAACGTGGTGCGCGTTTATTATAGGAATACGTGAGCTAGAAAATGTTCGAATATGTTTAATTCATATGGCCCACACAAATCTCTTTTTATATACAATTTCTTTCTTCGTATTTCAGTATATGTTTACTTTTTTTTTTTTTTTACTTGAGAAAATATTCTCGCAACAACAAAAAATTCTGTCAATTAGAAAAAAAAAATTAAAATTTTCTAAAAATTAAAAAAAAACATTTTAATTAGAAAATGTTTACAAATTACTTTAAAATTTGCTTCATAAAGAGATATACCATTTTTTGGGGGTGAATCTATTCGAGACAATTTTTTTGTTAGGAAAACAATTTTTTTGACACAAAAAAGTTTTTATTTATTTTTTTTTTTTTTTTAGCTTTGACCTGAATCAAAAATTATGACCTTCAGGGGAAGCAAAATTCCAAGGTCTCTAACGGAGCAAATTTATAATTATTTGCAAACTTGGGGCATGACCGACTGAAGGCCATGGTCATGGCACATGTTCAAAGGTCGTTTTTCTAGTTTTTTATGTAACGGTTATCCAGTTCTTTTTAATCGATTGATTGATCGCGTATGTAAAGGACTACTGAATACACACAAGAGAAAAAAAAGAAATCCCAAAAAAAAAAAAAAAACCAATAAATCATTTCCTTTTTATCTTTTACATATAGTAGATTGAATAAAAAAAAACCATTGAGAGATGGAATTTTTTGAAAAAAGAGCGGATAAAAATTAAAAAAATTTTTTTTTTTGAGTTAGTCAAATTTTTGACAATATTAATCACTTTTTACTGCATTTATCTTTTTTAGGCTATATATAAAAAAAGAATACAAATGATTATTCAATTATATAGTCAAAAATTTTGACTATTTTTTTTTTAATTTTACTACTACTAATAGCGTTAGTAAAAAATATTACTACCGTATAGTACAAATTTGACTATATTTTTTACTAGTGCAATGAAAGCAGTGTCAAATTTTTAAAAATAGTCAAATGTGACTACTTTCTTTATATAGTAAAAAGCGAGGTAAAAAATTTAATTATACTTTTATTGCACAGTAATAACAAAATATTGGTAGTAAAATTTGACTACTATCATCACAGTATAGTAAAAAATGCACGGAAAAAAAGAAAAAGTAATTTTTACTACTTTCATAGTAAAATGGGATCTGTCCGAAGTTTCTGCGCATCTATGGCAACTTTTACTCCAAAAATAGTAAAATTTGCTCCAGAAATAGTAAAATTTACTCCAGAAATAGTAAAAATTATTACAAAAATAGTAAATTTTACTATTTTTTGAGTAAAAGTTGCCAGAGATGCGCAGAAACTTCGGACAGGTCCAATTTTAATATGAAAGTAGTAAAAATTACTTTTTCTTTTTTTCCGTGTACTATTGCGTTAGTACATCTTTGACTATGTATCAATCATAATTGTAGTACAAAATTTGACTATTTTTATTATATAGCAAAAATTTTGATTATTTTCCTTCTTTGTAAAAATTTAATTTCTAAATTATACAGAAAACAATAAAATTATTCTAAAAATATAATACAGTAGATCCAACAAAAAAGTGAATTAAAAAAAATTTTTTTTGTCAATTTCCATAATATGTCTTGCAATAAATTTATATTACTTGCACTGTACTGAAATCTTGATAAGAAACTATTCGATGCAAACTTCCTGATTCACTACATATATATATATATATATATATATATATATATATATATATATATATATATACTATATGGTTTTGAATTCTATTCTACTATACATATATACATATATATATAAACCATTGCATCTCGTATAAATGTAACCAGTTTGAGAGAGATCAGATCGAAATCATTTCTCGTAAAGCTGAGAAAAAAAAGTTAAACCATCTTTCAAAAGAGGGTATTGAGGGGTAAAGAGGGGGGAGGGGGTAAATATAAATAATCCTTTATAATAATCTTCCATATATAAAAGAGACTCGCGAGGTTATCTTGATAAAAGACATATATACACAATGTTGCATTACACGAACCTGTCAAGAATAATGCAGAACAAAAGAAAAGAGAGAAGGGAGGGGGGGGGGGCAGAAAAAAGAAGTCTTGTGTTGAAAGATACGAATTTGATTAAAAATTTATATCTGATTTTGTAAGTCCCCCAATTTTTACTATTTGAAATATATTTCTAAAAATAAAAAAAAAAATAGGATAAATTTTGAATTTTTTTTTTTTTTTTTACTGTGGATAGTGGTCCAAAACTTCGCAAAATGTTTGACCCGGTTGTGCGCAATGTGGAGTATTTCCTGGGGCAGCGGGAAGAAATGGTTCATAAATTGGTGGTCCCAAGGGACAACCATAATCTGAACATCCTTCACATTCAATATTTAGCACCATCACCTGTAAAAAAGAAATTTTTTTTTTTGACAATTTAAAAGGCTTTTTGTAAATTCATTAAGTAGAAAGTACTCTTTGAAATTAAATAATAAAATGCAAAAAAAAATTACGTTCCTTTATTTAATTTATTTTCCATTTGAATTTTTTTTTACTAAGCTATGTTTAATTGAAAAGAAATTAAATAATCATTTTAATTTTTTTACTATTTCTCTCTCTTTTTTCTATAAAAAAAATTTAATGCCCAGAATGACATACAGGTTAGACTATTAAGAGACTGCCCATTGAATAAGCCATCATCATTTATTCTAGTGGGATTAAAGGTACTTTCACGACGTGCTGTCAATTTTAAATCTTCATGATTTTACGATTAAATCAGTCTTAGATTTAACAAAGTCAAATAAGAGAAATCATCATGAATTAATATATGTCCTTATTTCGGAGGGGGATTATTTTTCATTAAAAATTTTTATTATAAAAAAATTAGAATCAAAAAAATTTGTATTAATTTTTTTTTAACTTATCAAAAATTTTTCTTGTCTATCGAATTTTTTTTCAATTTTTTAAAATTGTTTATATTTTTTTATTTTTATTACATTTTATAATTATATAAATATTAAAATTAGTTAAGTGGATGTTAATTATAATGTTGCCATTATTAGTATTATTATTTTGATTATTAAAAATGTTTTAATAAAAACTCACCGTTAATATAAAACTAGTAAATGGAACAAACATCTTAGAAATCGCATTCAGGCTTCTGAGTCTGTCAGCATAAAAAAATAGAAAAAAAAAAATGCTAAACAATCACTGTTAATTATAAAATGTCCCACGCTCCCAAGGAGAGTTAGGTTCAAATTCTCCGGTAAGAAATTAAACATCCACTTATAGAGGTCTTTAACTTACTATATCGCGCATAAAAAAAATTGTTATAAAAACTAATTTTCTATTTAAAATACAATAATAAAAAAAAAATTATTTTCTTTTTAAACGTAATTGAATTTTAAAAATATTTTTAAAAATTGATATACTATTTTTGATTCACGCACGTGTTTTATATTGTATCGAAATTTTTTTTTTAAGGCAAACTTTTTGGCAGACGTTGCCAGATCCCGGGTCCGAAACGATTTGCAACAAGACGACTTGTGGTTGGACAAATCAAGTGCACAAGTTCCAATCTAATATGTATTCTGGGTGGGGTGTTGAATTTAAGATATATAGACACTTTCACTATGGGCATCACGCAAACTGGGAATATGTGACCCATCATTGATGATGATGATTCGATCAAGAAATTCTCCACTTCCGGGGCTTTTCCTCTCGGAAGTTAATTTAAATAATTTATTTTATATTTTATTTCATGCTTATTAATAATTTTATTTTTTTGAAATTTTTCTCTATTATTTATTGTACAATATTAAAGAATATATTGGAAAAAAAATATTTATTATTTATTTATAGAAAATTATAATTTATTAATTAGACAAAATTATTTATTTAATAATAATAATTTTAATAATAACTGTGAAAGGCCTCGAAAAATTATTATTAAATTTCATAACACAGTTGGAAATATTTAACAAAATTATTTATTATTTATAAAATATTATTTATAATTTACGCCCTATTAATAATTTAATATTATTAAAACAATTATTATTATCATTTAATTGATTGTAATTTTATCAACTTTACTCTCTACAATGTTAATAAAAAACAAACAATGAAATTTGTAAATAATTTCAGTAATTATAGTTTTAATTAAATATATACAAAATATCATAAGAATTGTTTTAAAATTCTTTCACAAAATTACGATTTATCTTCATAAGAATCACTACCCTATCAATACTTATCTTACTAATAAAATAACTTCGCACTGAATCCTCCTCGAGAAGAAAAAAGAGACATTTTTTTGTCTTAAAAAAAAACAATGAAAATTCCACGATTTTTAACATTGAAGTTAACCTGAAAAAAAAACTTTTTACAATAAAATAATATATAGCAGACGAAATTGCGCGCGAGAATTATGATAGTATTTTCGAAAAACAACGCAAGGCGGCGCTTTGAAATTAAAGAAAAATGTCCGCCTGCCGCTGTCAGCAGGAAAGTGAGTCGTGGACGACGGAGAGTGACTCAAGATAAATGCGTACCATAACTTTAAGTGATCACGTTCCGGGGGGGCAAATAAAAGCATGAATTTTCCTTTGGGACGAGAGCGGTATACGAGATTATTGTAATATTAGAGGAAAAAAAAAAAATAAATTCAGGAACAACGTTTTGTTTCGCGAGAAATTTTTTCTCTTTTTTTTTTACTTATATAGTAATACACACACACTGTAGCTAAATAAATAACCCTTGGTGTGAGTATTCCCCCCCTCTCCTAAATATCACTTTTTTAATGATAGTTTTTCGTGTGTAGAAAATAAAAAAATATATATAAATTGAAAGAAAACAAATTTATATATATATATATATATATATATAAAGTATATATAGTCATGGCGACCGATTCGCTATCGTCACGGGTCGATGATTTAGTGTACAGTGTCACTCTACATAATCCATTGAGAAATATTTTTAAAGGTTGCATTTTACCATTTGTCACACTTTATTTAATTTGGATTTATTGTTGGTTATTCGTTTATGGCGTTGAGGAATATTATGATGCTGGTTTAATTGGCATTGCCGTTATTGGGGTTTTACAAATTTTTGTCTGCCTCTGTTGCCAATGGTCAGTTCACATCAATTGCTTTCTCAATTGTGTCAAGGTAATTTTTTCCTTTTTCCTTGTTCTATTATATTTTTTTTTTTTTTTTTGTTGGTTAAATAGTCCTTGGTATATGTATATATAATTTATGTGTTTTTTTTTAAACAATATGTTCTATATACATATATACGAATATGAAAAACGTGGCACAGGGAAAAAGCTTCTGCTAGCGGTTAACGGTCACGTGAAATAGCGGGAAATTTAAATTAAATTTCTTTCTTTCTTTCGTATTAAAAATATTCTAAAACAATTTTTCATTATTTTTGAGAAAAAATTAATTATTCCAATTTTAAAATTATTTCTTCTTTTCTAGGGAAGAAATCCACATGAGGCATCGTATGCAAAAGTTGTGCCAACACCAAATAATGGAAGTTCGGAACTTGTTAAATTATATCAAAGTAAAGATCAGGAACCATGGTTTATTTTTCAAAAAACCAAATATATTTGGGATTCGAATAAAAAACAATTCCAGGGTTTACAATTTCCGGTCAATCATTCAATTACACACTATTCGGAATGGAAGGGTTATCCAAGTGAACAGGAAGTCGCTGAGGCTGAAGAAAAATATGGCAAAAATAAGTAAGAAAAAGATTCTAGAATTTAAAAAAAAAAAATACTTTTGCAAATTCATTGAAAGGGGAAATTTTAATTTTTTTTGCAGATTAGATATGGAAGTACCGGAATTTTGGGAATTATTCCGTGAACGTGCAATAGCGCCATTTTTTGTATTTCAAGTATTTTGCGTTGCACTTTGGTGTCTCGATAGATATTGGTATTACAGTATATTCACATTAATTATGCTCATTATGTTTGAATGCACACTTGTTCAACAACAATTGAGAAATATGGCGGAAATTCGTAAAATGGGGAATAAACCCTATATGATAATGGTCTATCGTAATAGAAGATGGCGTCATATTTTCACTGATCAATTGGTACCAGGCGATGTTGTTTCAATAACACGTTCACAAAATGATAATCTTGTACCGTGTGATATGCTTCTTCTAAAGGGTCCCTGCATTGTTGATGAGAGTATGTTAACCGGTGAATCAGTACCACAAATGAAGGAGCCAATTGATGATATTCAGGAGAAACGTTTTCTTGACATTGAGGGTGATGATAAATTGCATATTTTATTTGGTGGCACAAAAGTTGTTCAACATTCACCGCCTAGTAAAAATTCATCCGGTCTTCGAGGTTTGTATTCGATTTTTCTCTTATTTAATGAATAAACATATTTTTACCTACTTTTTATTGGGTTTTAAGCCACTGACAATGGTTGCATTGCCTATGTGTTACGCACTGGATTTTCAACATCGCAGGGAAAATTATTGAGAACAATTTTATTTGGCGTAAAACGTGTCACGGCAAATAATCTCGAGACATTTGGATTTATTCTATTTTTACTGATTTTTGCAATTGCCGCTGCAGCATACGTTTGGATCAAGGGTATATAGTTTTTTAAATTAATGACTAGGTATTAAATTAATTTTCCTTACTTTTCAGGAAGTGAGGATCCAAATAGAAATAAGTACAAATTATTTTTGGAGTGTACGCTAATTTTAACGTCAGTTGTACCTCCGGAATTGCCAATTGAATTATCGTTGGCTGTGAATACGTCACTATTAGCATTATCAAAATTAGGTGTATTTTGTACCGAACCATTTAGAATTCCATTTGCAGGAAAAGTGGAAATTTGTTGCTTTGACAAAACGGGAACACTAACGAGTGATAATTTAGTTGTTGATGGCATTGCCGGAGTCGAGTGAGTTAGAAACTGTGAATAAAATTAAAGAACATTTTTCATTAAACATTTCTTCATTTGCAGTGGAAAGGCGGAAGTAACGGAAATAGCAGACGCTCCAATTGAGAGTATTCAAGTGCTAGCAACGTGCCATTCTCTAGTTCAATTAGACGATGGAATAGTTGGTGATCCCGTCGAGAAGGCAACACTAAAAGCCGTCAATTGGAATCTGACAAAAGGTAATAATGTTTTTAAAAGACAATTAATTGTGAACTAATCATTTTTTCGAATAATAGGCGATGCAGTAATTCCAAAACGTGGCAAATCGGCAGTTTTAAAAATAATTCAACGTTTCCACTTTTCTTCGGTGTTAAAACGAATGAGCGTTGTTGCTGGTTACACTAATGTTGGATCGTCTGATGTTCAATTTATCGTCACAGTGAAGGGAGCACCGGAAACATTAAAACCAATGTTTAGTTCGATACCAGATAATTATGATGAAGTTTATTTATCATTGTCACGTCGTGGTGCTCGTGTTTTAGCTCTTGGACATAGAAAATTACCGAGTGCATTGTCACATCAGGATTTAAGAAAATTGACTCGTGAAGATTTTGAAGTAAATTTGGATTTTGTTGGATTTGTCATTATTACTTGTCCATTAAAACCAGATTCAAAGTCTGTAATAAAAGAGATACAAAATGCATCGCATTCGGTTGTTATGATCACTGGTGATAATCCACTAACTGCTTGTCATGTGAGTCGGGAAT